>NC_056748.1:850678085-850793085 GCF_019279795.1 Protopterus annectens | reverse complement strand
TGTAGTTCTAGTTTGATTATGTCAAAGTTTCTTTTGTTTCTAATGGTCCGTGTTGGTGGTTAAGAGTTGGTGTGGGATTTGAGTTTTAGTAGGAAGGTGGGCTGGTGGTCTCTGAGGTTATTTGGTAGGACACCTGCATGATGGGGGGGTATTGGCATTGTTTATTAGGGTCCAGTCTATGAGGCTTTCTTTGTTTTTATTATTGCCTAGCCTTGTACTGGTTTTAATGATTTGGGAGAAGTTGTACAAATTTATGGAGTTGGTGGGTGCGGAGCTTGAGCATGTATGCCAGTCTATGTTAAAGTCCCCTAGGATAATTGTTTCTTGGGGTTGGTTTTGATTTGTCTAGTGTAGAAGGGCTTCTAGGGTAGAGATGTTATTACCTGGTGGAATGTATCCTGTTATAATGTTTATAGATTTTTTGTCTGTTAGTTCAAGTTTTGCTAGTAGTAGTTCTGAAGGCATTTGGGGGGAGTATTGAAGGGTCAATACTAGTAACCTTTAGGTTGTTTTTATAAAGTAATGCTACCCCGCCCCCATTTTTGGAAACTCTATCACTACATAGTACATTATAGCCTGGGGGAAGGAATTCGCTGTTGGGAGTAGTGGGTTTTAACCAGGCTTCGGTTAGGGATAGTAGGTTTGGGGAGTAGGTGTCTATTAGAGTGTGCAGTAAATGTATTTTATTGCTAATGCTATGTATATTTAAGTTAATGAAGAGTAGGCTATTCTTTGGTCTGTCGATTAAGGTTGAGTTGTTAGATGTAGGTGGGGAGGAGTGGGAGTGAGTGCAGGGGTTGGGCCTGGATTAGGATGTATGTCACCTGCTAGTCTTAGCTGTTGACTGATATGGTAGAGAAGTTTTGATAGTTTTTAAAGAATGTGTATGTACTTGTTGTGGAAAGTGATTTTGTGGTTGTTTTGATAAGTGTTTTGGATGCTACAAGTATTGGGTAGTTATGGTGGTTTCTTGAGGGTGTATGTAGGCTATAGTGTTGTGGGTGAAGTAGGTGGATGTATGTTCTGATGGGGTGGTGATGGTGTAGGGGGAAGAGTAATCTGATAAGATGTGTGGTGATAGGTTAGAGCTGGTAATGTAAGGATGATGGTGTTGATTGCATACATGCTGAGTGGTTGTAGTGCAATGTGAGTGGGGATTTGTGTATATCTATATATATATATATATATATATATATATATATATATATATGTATATAATATATATATATATATATCTATATCTATATATATATATATATATATATATATATATATATATATATATATATATATATATATATATATATTAATGCATACACACATCTATGTATATCATCCTACCTTATTAAATCAGACCATAAATTACTGAACTTTTCCTTAAAACTGGTTCCACTTCCTCTATAAATAACTCTACATTTAGGGACTTCTCAGAAGCAAACCTTCTTTGGGTACTTGATGACCTAAACAAATTCCACTGTAATCTTCTGATGGGTTGCATTTGCTAAAGTTGCTGGATATGTCATAGACTTCTACTCTCACTTACGTAGCTGTATTGGTAAGGTATTCTCTATCCACACAAAATATAGTAAGCAATTTAAAAACAAACCTATATGGTGGAATATTCCAATAAATTAATTATATGAGAAGTAAATTACTTATAAGAGGTTTTACTCTATCTACTGCAAGAGCACTCTTAAGCAAACTAGTAAAGGGAAGCATTAAGAAATTCAAAGCATAGTATGACCAAAAATAACTACATATTTTTCTGTTAACTTGTGTTAGGAAGTTAAGAAGGAATGCCTATCAATGTTCAGAGTTTGTCCACAATAATACTATGCACACTGACCCAAAGGAAATAGCCAGTGTACAAGCTGACAAATTTAGTGTCAGTTTTAGTCCATCTACAGTTACAGCTATTCCACAGATTCCTCCCGTTTAATTGGTATGGAGCAGGTTCTTTAAGTCCACTCAAAAGCTCAGAACACCCTCCCCATATCCATGACGATATAGCAGGTTGTGTGGTTATGAATGTGAAATATGACTGATGTAAATCCCCCTGCTTTAATCCCTTGAAGCATTTCCATTCGTTACCTTACTGAAGCCTGGAAAAACAGCCATTACACAAAGGTGAGTCAACCATTGACCCTGGTAACTGTAGACCCATTAGTTGCACTTGCTTTGTATGCAAAGCTGTGGAGTATATTATCTTGGACATCTAGATGTTGGAAAATTTCTTAACATCTGGACCCTCACTCATTTCGCTTCGTCAAAAGCAGGTCTTGCCTTGTTAACCTCATTAATTTCTTTGAAAAAGCAACCGAAGCAGTAGATAGCAGTTATGCAGTACATACAGCATATCTGAACCTGGCCAAGGTCTTTGAAATTATTTCCCACTCAGGCATTTTTGACAGACTTGTAAATCCGAATATAAATCATTATGTTATGCAGTGGATAGCTAACCGGCTGACCGATGGAATCTATGTCTTTAGAGTTGTAGATACCACTTCTTGTAGCAAAAGAAGTTACTGGGCATACAGCATGGCTTATTCTAGGGTCCTGTACTGTTTGGCATTTATTTCTCAGACCTTCAGGCCAATTCTCATGGCCAATGGTTATCTAAGTTTGCAGACAAGTGTATTGCCATTTTATGTTCCACTGACTCACAATTGCTGCAGCATATATTAGACCATTTAGCAACTGGTACAAGGCCAATAGTCTTAAGTTTAAATGTAGCATAGTTTTGGTAAGCAAAACATTTCCACTTACCATATAGGTGACACACTCCTCTGGACATCATCATAAGGGATCTAGACAGTCTTGTCGATTCTTTATCGTTTGACCATGTCTCCACAGTAGTTCAGAAATCCTTTTGTCTGGCTGCTGCACAGTCCATTGCAGGAACTAGAAATTTTTTTTTTTTTTTTGCTTTTGTATCATGTGACAGTAGTGTTTGACTATTTCAATTAACTGTTATGTATTTGCTTACCAAATAAGATGACTTTGGCTGAATCCTTACAATTTTCAGCTGCTATTATTAAACAGGTTAGTCAGCTGTCTGCACTTATATTCTTATGTTTGTGTGCTTTTTTTATATTCTTGGTGGGGATTTGTATAAAGGAATGCTCAACAAATGTACTGTAGTAATATTGTTGTGTGTTTCTTCTTTTTTGACTTGGGATAATTCCATTTCCCCTTGTGCAGTTTCTGCCCTAGAACTGCAATGCCTGGGTAGGTTTTGACATTCACTATATGTCATTACTGGAATTATTTCTTTGGAAATGAGCAGAAGCTGTATAAAGCTTTATAAAAAAAGCTTAAAGTACCTGTATTTTATCCTTGGTTACTGGTAGATTTGTTCTCTTACAAATACACCCCAGTGATCGGAGGTCTGATTTTTTTGAAGGTGGGGACAAATACAAAATTGAGAGGTATAGTGCTATTGTTTTGGTGCAACTACCTTTAGAGAGACATTGGAGGAAATAGTGTTTCCCTATTTACAGGTGCCTGTCTCGACCGAGTGTTGAAATGATTTTGCTCCATATGAGAGCGGGACAAAATTCCAAGGTCTGTGTCATCTAAGCATATGTAAACAAGATTGCTACTTCTAATCTAAGATGACCTAAACAAGAAAATAGTTGGGTCAGATGTGGGTGGAGGAGGGTGAGAGTCATGAAATACAATCAACTTTCTAAATAACTCTGAGAGCAAAGATGTCTGACTAGTGTCTGCAGATGATTGCAAACTGGGGATTGTTGTCAGGTCACCTTATGACACCGAGACCATCCAGTATGAACTCATCGTAGTAAACTCCTGCTGTACTAAACACGGTCTCAAGCTAAATTCTGAAAAGTGTGGGATCATCACTTTTGGTATCAACCCCTCCTCTCATACTGTCTACACAGCATACCTCTTACAAAATGAAAATGTAGCTAGGGACTTGGGGTTATGATGCCTCCTCTTTTGATAATCACGTAACAGCTTTTTTATAAAATCCTTTTATTTAGCCCTGATATTTGCTAAAGGAACATTCTCAAGGTCTAAAGAAGTAATCACTTCTTTATTCACAGCATTGATCTGGTCAGTTAGAGTACAGTGCCCCATTTGGGATGTATCGACTAAACGTATCAAATAATTAGAAGGACCTCAGAGATTCCTAACCAAAAAATCAAGCACCTAAAGTCCTTGAGCCATCACGAAAGGCTGGAAGCCCCATCCCTTTATTCAGTATTTTATAGATTTTTGTCTCGCTTACTCTGCTGTTAGAGACCTGGTTGTCCTTGACCTCCTGTTTCTCCTCAAGTCCAATATCTCTACCAATGCTAAAACCAGGGACCTAAAGCTTCACTAGCAAGATAAAACATGATGGAGGGATAGAATTGTAACCCTGCACTGCGTAGGCCTCTGGAGTAAACATCCCCTGTATGGTAAGAAGTATGACTCGCTATCTTCTTTAAACATAAACTAGATGATTGGATGGATATCCAAAAAATTTATTTTAGGATTGAACAGTATGATGATTCTAAAGAAAAATGTTGCCTGAGGGAGGGTACCAGCAGAGCAAGAATGGTCTTGAGACCCAATGACAATGGAATATGTATAAATCTAAATGTATCCGTTCAAAAGTTTTATGCTGCCCTGTCATAGTTGGCCTGTCCTAAGGAAACATCAAATGTAGGGTTTAAATGCAGTATAGAGATGCTCAGTGGAGCAGAAACACATTCGAGAGACAGCAGCCGTAAGGGGAAAATGAAGCTACGTGGGTTGAGTCGCCATTTAATTTGAAGGGTAGGCACAGATGAGAGAAGGGACTGAAAGAGTGAAATGCAGACTAGATGCCAAGGCTGAAGGTATGGGAGTAAATCCTTAGGAACATAACAGTGGCGCAGTTTAGAGCTTGGAATCATCTTACATGAAGAACTCATAACAGTGCAGGAGGGAGTAGGCCTCAGTAGAATAGCATATTTCGTAGCATTTTCAGAAGTGTCCTTTCTCTGTTGCATGGATAATAACAGGGCACTTCACATCATGGGGTTCCAGAAGTGATTTAACAACTGCCGAATAAAAATATTTCATTAAGAAGCTAAAGTAAAATAACTATGCCTATCTTGTTCATTAGCTGAATTTAATCAAGACAATGTGGATTCTTGACCTTTTTTGATATTTTCTGGGGGAAAAACATCCCTGATGGTTTTCTCAGAGATGTGTTGATTTTGCTTTTTATATAACTTTGGATAGTATTTGTTTTCAAAACTTCAGTACTGAATACATTTTTTAAAGTTGTACATTTTTACCAATCACATTGTTTGAATAGTAGTACAAATTATATGAGTACATTCTAAATATTTTGGTAATGAATCCAAAGATGTTTGAATTACAGAATGCCATTGCTTTGCAGATTAAGAACTTTTCCCGTTTATTCTTTTTAAAATATTACACAGTGTCTAATCTTTTTTTTTTCCAGAAATGAAACTTCATTTTGTTTCAGTCTTTTTGCTGGCATCTTTTCTACTGGAACTTTCCACAGCTGGACGTATAGTCATTGTTCCTCCCATCATGTTTGACAGCCATCTATATGTCTTCATGAAGATTGCTGTAGCTCTAAATAATCAAGGGCATGAGGTGACGCTAGTCCTTTCAGAAGGGCGACAGATAGAGCAGTCTTCCCAGTTCCAGATTCAGCAGTACCATGGCATTTTTAATTCAAAAACTGCTGATGAGTTCCTTCAGGAGAAGATGAAGAACATATTTGCTGGCAAGTTGACATCTTTGGAGCTCTTCACCATCTTGGAGAAATATGTTGCAAACTGTGATCTTATGGTAGGTAATGCAGAACTCATTCAGCAGCTTAAGGCCCTGAATTTTGACTTGCTTCTGATTGATCCCAATGAGATGTGTGGTTATATTTTGGCACACATGCTTGGAGTGAAATATGCTGTTGTGTCAACAGGACTTTGGTTCCCCGCAGAGGTTGGTGCTCCTGCACCTGTTGCATATGTGCCTGAGTTTAATTCATTACAAACTGACCGGATGACATTTATGGGACGGACATGGAACACAGTGGTGTACATTATTAGCCGTATAGCCACTCATTTTGTAATCCTGCCCAAGTTTGAGGCCATCATTCGGAAGCATGCAGAGATACCACAGATGTCAATGATGGAAATAATCCATGAAACCAGTTTGTTTTTTCTGTGCAATGATTTTGCACTGGAATTTTCTAGGCCATTGCTTCCAAATGTGGTATTCGTTGGTGGAATTTTGACAGCACCAGCTAAGCCACTTCCTGAGGTAGGTAAAATAGCTGTTTTGTTTGTGTAAACTAAGCTCCAAAAACTTGCGATTTCTCATTGCTTGTTTAGCTGTTAATACTGGATGAATTGCATTCAGTGTGCTGGAGTTTTTTTCTAAAAGTTCTCTTGTAATTACACAGCCCTATATTTGTGTTTAATCTGTGGAAGCACATGATACGTAAAGCTCTGTTAATTTTCTATTGCTTGTAATGCTAAGAATCATGGTTTAGGAATTACTGAAACGCTGAGATTATACATATAGCAGTAGTTGGAGGGAAATGGAAAGCCTTTCTACTATGAGAGGAATCTTGAAGTGGTTACTTACAGCTTTGGTTCATTTATGACCACAAGCTAAGGTTTAACAGTTTATCAAGCAAATAAGGATTCAGTTGGAGTTAGTCTTGCTGCTTAAACAATTTGGAGAGACATGAAACTCTACAGATCTCTCTCAGTATTTATCCATTTGTTAACTGGTAGCTGGATTTAGCTTTAGTCTCTGCTGTGTTTATTCATTGGCTTGGAGTTTACCCACTGTAAGCTGCCGCCCCACACATTGCTATTTGTCATCTTGCTGAAGTACTGAAAAAAACTTTCATACAAGCAAATCCCAAAATTCGGTCAAGATGCTCAGATCCTTATCTTCCTATTAACATGGGTCCTGACCTAGCTGCAACACTTCAACAGCACTGTATCTAGGTGATGGCACTATTTTCAGAAACCAGGTAAAGGCCTCCTTACTGAAGGAACAGTTGTTAACTTGGTGGGAAAAAAAAACTTTGATTCATTTGATCACTCACTCACTAGATGCTGCAACAATTTTAGGCTTTGTTTCTCATCAAACACAATTCTATTGCTTGAGAATTACCTACACATCATAACTTTTGGGTACTGTTCTCAAACTTTCTTTTGTTTTATTTTTTTGTTTTGTTTTGTTTTGTTTTCAGTTTTCCAATCTGGTAATCAACAAGCCTCATTCCTTGATCCCATACTTTTCTTTATATTCATCAGCATCCTTCAAGTTAACCACTTTCAAATCAACATGGTTATTTATGTAAATGAGTTTATAAATACTTCACCATCATGGTTATTCCACAATAAACTAATCATTTAAGTCCACTGAAATCAAATCAGTTATCTTAAAAGCCATTCACCATCTTTTCTTTTTTCTCCACTCTCAACATATCCACCACTTTAGGTAAGTTCTTCACATAGGTTAACTCCTACAAATATCATGGCATTCTACGTCACCCTCATAGGGTTATAGGTTGGTACTAGGCTATCAGCCCTAGGGCCTATACAAGCCTAGCCATAACAATTCCCTGGCTATTTCTTCCCACATTATTTACTTTCCTGGACCCCTGTCTAGCAGGGCGACTGACATGATCCCTGGGGTGAATTTCCTTTCTCCCATCCAATCGTCAAGGTTCCTCTTGAAGAGGTCCAAAGAGGCACTCTGCTTGACATGTATGGGCAATCTATTCCAGAGTCTGGGGAGTCTCTGGGTCAGGAACCTATCCCTCCAGTATGTTTTGTTTATTGTGATGACAAGGTTTAGATCCCTGGAGCATGTAGCTCTGAGGGATTGGGATTTCTTTAAGTGTAGCATGTCCAACAGCTCTGGGTTTGACATGGCCTTGTATGTTAAGCAGATATCGCCTCTGAGTAGACGATATGCGACAGAGTATAGCTGGAGTTTTTTAAGGCGGTCAGCGTAGGGCATCTGCTTTAGGCCTGTGATTCTTTTAGTGAGGTATTTCTGAGGCCTTTCCAGTTGTTGCAGATGTCTTGAGAGGTACATACCAAATGGGGGGTTGTATTCTATAATGGGTCTAATAAGGGATGAGTACAGTGGGACAATGACCTCCTTTTTTCTGGATGAAAAGCCCTTTGTGATGAGGTGTGCCACATAGAAGGATTTCCTGACTGTTGTGGCGATGTGGTTATCGAAGGTGAGACCACTGTCCACCTGTGTCCCTAAGTCTCTTATCACACTTTCTGTGTTTAGTGTACAGCCACCTATATGGTAATTCATGGATGCATGTTTTTTCCCAAAGGGGATAATAATACATTTCTTGGCATTGAGCTTGAGCCTCCTTTAAATTTCCATTATTTATGATAACCTAATGTTCGCAATCAGTTCAGACTTGCATGTTGGTTGAACAGCCTTCGTACCCCTTAAAGTAAGAGCGCCATAATTTAAAAAAGAATGAAAAGGGCATGTCTGTTCCCCAGTCTCCTTAGGCAGCTCCTAAAATGCCAATAAAATGTAAATAAAGATCAATAAAATTTGTCAGTATTCCAGATAGCAAGACCATTCTCAAAATGATCGCGTCTCTGTAAACACCCTCCCTTTTACTTAAAGGTGTCCTTCCATATCACTGTTACAGTATTCATAACCTTTAGTATCTCCTGCCAAGGATAGCCCAACATTCGACCAGTATACCAAAGCCTTTACACCTTCCCAGCATTTGTACATCAGACATATGCTCCGTGTGTAAATGTAGGTCATAAAGGTGGCATACATACCCAGAACTACTTTGCCACCAGTCTGAACTTCACAGTTCTGTATCAGTCTGAACACCCTTCACTGAGCTGATTTTCTTTCGAGCTGTTTACAGATAAGTGCCCCATTGGGATTCCTTTTTTTTTCTTCCCTTATGTATGTCATCCAAGAAAGGAAAATGTCAGTGTGGGAGAAAGGTTCCTCATAAAGACCATCATGAGAATTGTGTGCTCTGCCTAGGTGCTTCACACAATCATACTCAGTTTGCTGTTTGCCAGGCTTTTGTTCCCAGAATGCTTCATAGCTATCTGTCCTTTCTGTGTGCATATCTTGAGAACCAAACTCTCAGACTTATGGTGCATCATACCATGGCCAAATCTGCCTGTCCTATTGTACGGCCATCTCTTCATCTGATTTTGCTGCTGTCTAGCCTCCACTGGGCATCTCTCTTGAGGTGAGTGAAGACTCCAAAAAACATCCAGTGCAGGCACTGGTTTCCCCTGCCACAGCCCTATTGGAGGGCCAGCATGGAATCAACTTCTCTCATATCTTCTGAGGTAATGCAAGCATCTGCAGTGGACATTGAGGGGAAACCATGGCTAACCATTTATTTTGGTCCTAGAGGGATTTCCCCAGATTCTGGTGAAGGAAGAAGTACCTGGTACCCTTATTGAACCTAGGCATGGCTCTGATCCTCCTAGGTTGGTTAAAGCAGATGTCCCTCTGAGGAAAATACAGAAAACCAAGCACATTCCTTCAGCTGCAAAGGATCCTCAGAAGGAGTGGCAGGATTTTACTCTGGGCTGGTTCAGTGACCTGATGGCTTTAAGATCACCTCATGGGGTGTCTGATCCTGCTTCTCCTTTGTCCTCCTCACCAGCTAAAATGACTACAGAGTCTGATTCTTCAGATGAGGAGCTGGATTCAGGGTGTGAGTCATTGGCCTCCTCCTCACAAATGACCTCTCCTTTAGACTGTGAGTGGGTTCCTAGAGTCCTGACTCTCCCTTTGAGGAGTTATCCTTTGGGGAGGCAGTAATTCACATGACTGAGTATTTTAAGTTGGACTGTTCACAACTCTTGTATTCAAAAGAGGTGGTATGAACTGTTGCGGATGGAATCTCCTAAACCTTCCGCTGTTCCTCCAGTGTTGGATACCTTTGCAGCTGCTTCTTTGGTTCCCGAGTCCTAAACTTCAGCTCCTAAGACGCTTGACCATTTTTATAAGGTGCCTGAGGCTTTCAAGTACTTCTACAAGTGTCCTCCATCAGATCTTGCTGTAGTCTCTCTCTCTCTATCTGTTTCTGCTGACAAACCATCCAGGATTTTGCTCTCTTCCAAGCTGTTTTGATAAAGACAGTAAGGCTATGGGGAAGATGGGGAAACAAGTGTACACTTCTGCCTCTCTGCCCTTCACGGCCATGAATTATCAAATCCATATGACAAGGAATGCTCTGCCCCTTTTGTCATAGCATGGTGAGTGTGTGTCTGCCCTTCCTGACTCTGACAGAAAGACTGATGCCCTCTTTTTGTTATGTTCCACTTCCCAGGTGAACTATCACTCCATCAAATGTAGTTATCCTGTATGTTCTAGAGCTGCTGCTTTTGGTTTAGTTATGAAAAAGTACTCTTGGCTTCATCTGATTACATTAAGGCCAAGCCTCTTGATTCTTCTTTGGACAATTAGAAGCTCTTTGGTACAGCTGCTGCTGACTTAAGACTCTCTAGGACAAAAACAAAGTGATGCAGGATCTTAAACAAATCTTAGTTTCACTGAAATTTGAGTATAGGAGAAACAATCTGTCAAAGTCTGCCTTTGTGTGTAGACAGCTTTGTCAACCTTCCAAAGGGAAGAGGGTTCCTAAGAGTATTTTTGCTGATAACTCCACCCAGACTTCTAAGACTCAGAAGCCCCCTTTTCAGGACAAGTCTGCCTCTATGTGCCATTATTTCTCCCGTTCCCCTCATCCAGATTCCCCTGTCCCTCAGACTGCCCTATCCCTCCTTGTCTGTCAGCAGGTAACATCAGACTCTTAGGTTCTGTCCATTATCTGTTGGTTATTTGATAGTGTGGAAGTCCATCCTCTGACTACCTCTTCCAGACCAACTTCCTCATTTCTCTGGAATTCTGCAGGATTTGGCACCATTCAACCAATTCCAATATCCCAAAGAGGAACAGGGCTTTACTCCAGAATGTTTCTGGTTCCCAGAAAAGAGGAAGCCTGAAGACTGGTCTTGGATCATACCTTTCTAAAGATTCCCTCCTTTCAGATGGTTTCCCTTCAGACCCTGTTTCCATCTTACTTCCATAAGCTTTTCTGGTCTCCCTAGACCTAAAAGATGCCTATCTTCGCATTCTTATTCACCCTGCCTTCAGGAAGTTTCTACATTTCTCTGTTTCTTCCTCTCATTTTGTTCTCTGCTTTGTCCTTTGGTATTTCTATGGCCCCAAGGGTGTTCACCAAATATCAGTCCCTGTCACAGGACTTTGCAGGCTTCAGGACTTCTAGATATTCCCTTATCTGGATGCCCTGCTTCTTTCAGGCTGCTTCTCAATCCAGGCTTTTGATGGATCTGAACTTCACCATGCTACTCGTGTGCAGTGTCTGATTCACCATCAAACTGTAGAATTCCAGTCTGATACTCTCTCTGGAACGCATTTTTCTGGGTTGCAGAATTGAAACCATTCCAGTTTTGGCCTGTCTTCCTTTCCTGTAAGATTCTGTCTCTGACAAGCTAATTCCAGCCCCTGTGGCTCCTTTCTCTCATTTATGCAAGGGATTTTTAGAATTCTGAGATTTATCACATCTACTGTTCCCATGCCCTCCTCTGACCAGCTTCACATGAGGAAACTTCAGTGGTTCCTAAAGACTATTTGACTCGAGCATTGCCACCCTCTGGAGTTTCTAGTTCCCTTCCTTCTTTGTCTCAAACTTGATTTACACTGCTGGATTCAGCAGACCTACCCTCAATCCAGGATGGCCTTTTCAGACTCCTATCCTTACTCGGGAGCTGTTCATAAATGCTTCATATCTGGGATGAGGAGCCTCTTCAACAATCTAAAGGTTCAAGGTCTGTGGCTCCTTCATCAGAGGTTAGGCTACATCAACATAAAATAAATGATGGTGCTCATTCTTGCTCTTTAGGCCTTCCATTCTCTTAGGTTTCCAGGCCCTTTAAAGATTTTACAGACAACACCACAATCATGTGGTACATCAGCAAACAGGGATGCACAAGGTATTGTCCTTTCTGCCAATTAGCCCTTCAGGGCTGGGATTTGGCTGCCCTCCATAAGGTAACCCTTAAGATGGTCTACATCCCTTTAGAACACAACTTATGGAAGACGCATTGAGCAGGTCCAGGACACAACCTCATAAATGGATCGTTGACAGAGATATGTTTTTGGACATGGTACATCTGTGCAGTATTCCTCAAGTGGATCTTTTTGCCCCCTCTCTGAATAGGCACTTCCTCGCTTCTGTTTCAGTCTCAAGTTCCCTGATCTGGAAGGTAGACACCATGTCTTTTCTTGGAAGGGGATGTTCCTATATGCTTACCCTTCTCTTTTTCTTCCCATGGTCCTGCAAAAGATTAGGAAGACACCCAGAGAATCTTGCTGGTGACTCCCTTTTGACAGAGTTTAAAATAATGTGTGGTCAAAGGCCCAATACTGCTCTTATAAACTTAGAAAACTGATGGAATAATAGGATTTCTGTTATCTTGCATGTTCTTTGTTTTTTCCTCAATTGTTTTTATTGAAAATTTGAACAAGAAAACATTAATATATGATAATGGAAATATTATAAAACAAGTGTACATATCTAAAGGAACAATAATAAACAACTAAAACAATGGTGCCTATTATAAAAGAAATCTTTTTAAACAGAAAAGGAAATGTTATAAGAGTAGTTGTTAGTTAATAAAGTCTATTTATCCTGCACTTCTTTGAATTCCAACCATATATTATATGAAGAGGTGATTCTAGATGTTTTAGTCTTGATCGTGATAAGTTCAAGATAACAAACTTCAGTTACCAAGTGTACAAATTGCTTCATAGTAGGAGTAGTCTGATTCTATCACTTTTGGCGATGACTTTTCTTGCCAATGTTAAAATACTCCATAAAAGATGGTATTTTATTTTTGTGACACAAGTGAGAATAGATGTATTAAATATAATAAATTCGATCAGCATAAATTTATTATTAAAAACTGACTGTAAGAGAGTTCATATTATCCCAATATGTTTTAAGTTTTATACAGTCGTAAATATATATGCTGCCAGTCAGCTTTAACATTTAGTTTACATCTCCAGCATCCTATATCATTATTAAACATCAATTCAACTTTGTGTGGTGTGATAAAAGTTCTCTGTAAGACCTTCCAAGCGAATATCCTCCACCTTAGTGATGAAGTAGTTTGTTTTGAAGGTTGGAGTATTAGGTTTATCGTCTTCACTTGGGGAATTAATATTAACAAGTCTAAAATAATCCCAATAGTTTCCTCTATGACAAACTGTTGATTTCTTAAGTACCTTATATATTTTAGATAGAAGTCCCTTTCCAGTTATATTCTGGTGCATTAGAAAAACAAGTAAATCAATGAATGTGGGGAATTTCCAGTTATATTCTGGTGCATTAGAAAATCGAGTAAATCAGTGAATGTGGGGAAAGAATTTCTAACTATTGGTTGCATTACATTTGTCTTATGTTCAACCAGTTGTCTACAATTTTGAATTTCTAACCACATGGTCAACCTTCTGTAATTTCCCATTGTCTAATAATTGATGCTAGTATAACAGGTTTTTGTCTTTATATTTAGGGTTCCTGAAAATGAAAATTTTAAGGGAGGTTATTATCATATTAATATACCAAGAGTTAACTGGTTTGTTTTTGCTTTCTATAAAATAGTCGTTTACTAACAAATGAAATTTGTTAGTAGTTATTTTAGTATGAGATGATTTTGTTAAATTATTGTATTTACACCAAGTACCTCCCTGAATATTTTTCCATTTGGCATTATAATTGTTATTTAATCAAGAAATTATTGTCTTAACAATTGAGGATAAGGAATATAATTCTAAATCTGGAAGACCAAGACTACCCAATGTCCAGTCTCTAATGTGATGGTTTAAAACCAGTCTAGGCTTATTAGGAAACCATAAAATTTTCAGAAACAAAGAATTACACTATTTTATATTTTTTTAGAAGTATAAGGGATAAAGATTTATTATATATATAGAATTTTAGGAAAGATAATCATTATAATTATGGAGAGTCTCTCTTCTCTAGTGAAAAAGAAATTTCCATTTATTAAGAGTTTGTTTTATGGAATTTAAATTATTATAATTAAGGGTTGTTATATCTTTAATATTATTATACAAGATTATCCCCAAGTAAGTGACTTTACTATCTTTCACAATGTATTTGTGTAATTTGGTTTATTTTAATAATATAATTAACAGATGGTATTTAGTCTTATTCTCATTAAAATTGGGTCCTGAGTTCTGCAATATTTCTATTGCTTGGAATACTGCAGTAAGGGAAGAAATGCATTCAGTCAAAGTTAATAGGATGTCATCTGCAAATAATTGTATTTTGGGGATTAAATCCTTCTTTATTAGTATGCCTTTGATGTTTTTATTTGATCTCATATAATTTGCAAAAGGTTCCACAACTAGAGCAAAAAGCAATGAGGACAAGGGACAATCCTGTTTAGTACCTTCAGTATCATGACTGACTGGGAAGTATGTGAGCCCAGTCTTAATGTATGCATAGGAGTTTACATAGAGAAGTTTGATTAATTGTAAGAAATTGTTTGAAAAATTACATTCTATGCATGCATTTTTTGAAGGATAGGAAGTCTGAAACTCAAACATGTATAATTGTTTAGTGATTTCAGTCATCAGTGATTTGCCAGGAAAAACATAAATTTTATGAGGAACATATCAAAAAATAAGAGGCAAAAATCTGGATGTTCTCTGATAATCTGGACAGTTGAGAGTTTGTGAATCTGGATTTTTTTGGAGCTGGATTTTTGTAAGTATCCAGTTTCTCAATTTTATTAACATACCTCAATGGCTGTTGAAATTCTAAAGTGGAAAGTAAAAACTATTGGCTGCTGTCAGGGTTAAGAGGAAAGAAAAGTAATCCGAATTCTAGTGTTGGGAGGATGAGGTGTTTGGGGGGGGGTCTCTTATGCTGTCTAAGTGGTCTCATCTAATTGTGTACTTGTAGGTAGACTGTTTTCTACCTAACGGTTCTAAACTTTTGCAGATTTTAGTGCTTTTCAGAACTATGTTGTAACTCCTAGGAGTTTTTCTTTTTCTTTTTTTTCCCGCCAGGTATAGGCACATTAAACAAGTTAGTAACAGTTCTGCTGCTTGATTTATGTTGTTGGGAAATTTATTTCTATACTTGAGTTAAGGATCCGATATCAAAGTGTGCTATGTGTTTTGCACTTTGCTTGCACAGGTCTCTTGTCTCATGGGGTACTATAAGGTCAGTTTGTTGCCTCTAGCTACATAAGCTTAAATGGGAACACATGTCTTGTATAGGCATTAATAGGTTAAAACAGATGTGTTGCGGAGTTTCTGTTTCTGTTTGTAAGGGCATTCTGCTACTCTAAATTGTCTAATACCAACCGGGATTGTTTTTTTTCAGACTTTGGTATTGATCTGATTAGTTTTGCTAGGAGGGCACTTTGTACATCTTATAAGACCATGCTGAAATTGAGTGAATGGTCACTGAGGAGCATGAATAAGGTAAGATAGCATTTGCTATAGCGAACAGGAAGGTTAATATTTGCTGCTAATGTCTCGCTGACTGGCCAATTATTTGTATCAGGTTATTTATTGAGAGAATTGCTCTTAGTGGCTTACTGGAGATTCCCATACAGTTACCCTTGAGGAATTTCTTACCACAAGTAATTTGGTAGGAAATAGATTGCTCCTATTACACTCTATTACACAAATTAATCTCCAAGCTGACAATCCATCCCAACTCTGATCCCATTAATAACTCTCAGTGCCTACAATCTTCTCCATGTCCCACTTCAACTAACTCCACTCAGTCATTCATGCACTCACATTCCTACCCCCCCTTCCAAAAACCTCAAACTCCCTCCTACTCTTAACAAATTTCAGTCTCCGTAGTGTCATAAGAAAAAACAGTGAATTCCATGTTGCACTAGCCACCTATTCACCAGATATAGCTGTTATAACAGAAACCTGGTTAAAGCTGCACATAATGACCATGAAATTGTCCCACCTGGCTATAACATCATTAGACAGGACAGATTAAGCAAAAGAGGTGGTGGTGTCGTAGTTATGTTTAAAGATAGCCTCAAAGTTTTACATCTTAACTGTACCCCTCCTGACCTACCCAACTCTGAAATGCTAACCACTCACCTAGAGATCAATCCTAACAAAGCATTAATTATCATAGCCACCTCCCTCCCTCCTGGCAATAACCTTCCCATCATAAAAATTTACTTTCGTGGGCATCTAACAAATTCCACCAAGACACCATTGTGCTTGGTGACTTTAACCTGGATTGCCACACCTGCTCATCCAACAAAACCATCAACTTTCTAAATCTCTCTAACTTCACCAAAACCATGCTCTGTCCAACTTGTACAGACAAACACTCCAAGACACAGTCAACATTAGACTGAATCTTAACTAACAAATCTAACCTAAATTATTTAGCCGGTTGCCTACCAGACACCCTCAGCGACCACTCTCCAACCTTCCTATACAGGAAATGTGTGCTTACCCAAGGCAACATCTCTTATAAATACATCTTTAGCAAGACAAATTTCTCCCCCAGTACATTTAACCAGCTAATCCATCAATGTGACTGGAATCCACTTAAACACTTACAATTAGACTTAGTAGTTCAGTACTTCAACAACACTTTCCTTAAAATCCAAAAGAAACAGCTGGACTCAGAAAAGGCTTCAGGTTCCAGTGTAAAAGTTGTTTAATGTTGTTGTTGCGTCTTTCGGCTTTTTCCAGTTAGGGGTCGCCACAGCGGAACTCCAGTCCGCTAATGATTGGCAGTTGATTTTTACGTGCCGAGTTGCCGGCCCTGACGCACAACCTTCAACTAAGGTGTGCCCATTCACGCATTTCTCCACACAGAAGATGGTGTAGCTGAGAATCGAACGGGGCAACGTCTTGCTGTGAAGCGACAACACTACCACAGCACCACCACCGCGGACTTAAAACATGATAAAACACAAGTGCTTTTCTAGGTCTATCCAACTTCAGATATCTTTTCAATTTTGATAAAACAACCCCTTTTCTTATGTACCCACAGTACAAATCACATGACATAATTAAAACATTTAAAGCAACCAATACTACATTTATTTATTTATTTTTACATTTGTTAACCAGGTTAGTCTGTGTGGGTTCTTAGAAGCCCTTTTTCAGCAGAGACCCGAGGAGAAAAGCTCCCCAAAAAAGTTTAAGTAAACTAATAGAACAAAGATAAACACAGATCACATTTTAAGTATGCATACTTCTGAAGTAATTACATAACATTCAATAAAGGAATATACAGAATGTATGGAAATATAATACAATACATATATGGAAATTTTCACGTAGTATGGCAAGAAACTTAGCAGAAGTATGGTAAGACCAAGGTCACTACATTGCTGAACCAAGGTACTAGGCATGAAGTAAGTAAATATACAGATAAAGTTGTGCGAACTTTGGAAGTTAATAAATAAATTAAAGAACAGTAATGGATTATGGGAACTGAGTGTAACATGAGCTAACTAGTATGGAATATGATGGAAAAAAATGTGTAGGTAGTAGTAAGAGAGAGAGCTAGAAGTAAAAAAAAAATTGACATTATGCAGAGAACTAACTTCTCAGTGAGGTAGGTATTCATCTTCACAAACATACTACATGAAAACAAACTACCTGAACAATGGCCTTGATCTTAACTTGGATTTTATAGGAACATACTCATTTAACCCATGGCCAGAGTCAGCTCTCAGCCTCACTATCCACTTTGCCTCTAACTCTTCCATGGCATTGTGTAGATCTCCACCCCTGATATTTTCATGGGTCCTACCTATTGCAAGAAATTTAAAGTTGTGCCTCTGGTCAGTATTTATATGTTTCGCCAGAGCACTTACTTTATTATGCTTAATTATATGGCAAACATGTTCACGTAGTCTCTCTTTTAGCATCCTGTCTGCTTTCCCTACATAAAAATTACGGCAAACAACACATGGGCTAAGTAAACTATATGTTCACTCTCACATATTGCATGGACTTTAAAATTGTATATCCTTTTTTGATCTGGATGCTGAAACATGCTGGTATCTATATACTTACAAAAGGAACACCTACCGCATGGTTTAGTCCCTGGTGATTCACTTATGTTAACCTTTTTAGGATAGCATAGGTGTCTTTTCAAAGATTTATTATTCCTAAATAAAAACTTGGGTTCTACATCTATCAAGTCTCTTATATCCTTATCTGTTTTCAAAATATCCCAATGTTTTCTAACTATATTCATATATGTAAGTACATTATTGGAGTAGTAAAAGGTACCCTTAACTTGCCACTCATTCCTTTTATTTTTTCAATTCCCGTCCTCATTGCTGTACGTCTTAGAGAAGTGTGGTTTGGCTTGGGAGTGTCTTAACTTGGTTCATAGGTTAGTACTGAGCTAACTGCCCTTACGAGCCATTTTAAGCCTAGCCAGTTATCCCTTGTGAGACTGAAACCCTGCACCTTGTGTTTGTAAGGCAAACACCTTAACCATAAGGCCACCCTTACAACCCCAACTTCAGCCACATTAAATCTGATTGCCTGTTCTTAATATCCCCGTTCCATGAGTTCACTACTCACTGTGTCAACCTGTTTCTGGAAATCTTCTTTGTGACATTTAGTCTTGAGACCCTAAATACCTGATTTTTAAAAATATATGGTGGATGCATACTATCTTTCGAGAGCTAATGGTTCACATGACATGCTCTCCTGTATTTAGTAAAAATGTTTCCTTGTTCATCCTTTTCTATGCTCACATCCAAGAAATTAATCTTTTCAGCAGAATGAGTATATGTAAATCGTAGAAACGATGTACTACTGCTGATGTATTCTACAAAAGCTTTCAACTCATAAACTGACCCTCTCCAAAGAATAAAAAGGTCACCCACAAACCTCCTGAAAAAAATAAATATCATGATAAATAAATATCATCATGACAAGGGCCTTGAAGTGTAAATTCAGTCTCCCAAACAGTCATTACTGTATTGGCATAGCTGTTAGCACAAGAAGTGCCCATAGCTACGCCACAGCATTGCCAATAGAAGTCCTCTCCAAACAAGAAGACATTATTCTCTAAGACTATCCTGAGCAGTTCACAAGTCTGTGTCACTTTTATTTCATCAATCTGTAACATTTCTCTTAGGTTTCAACAGTATAAATAAATTTCCATCTCACTGGGAAATTACTGTAAAAAGAGACACAACATCAAGTGTCAAAACACTTTCTACCCTTTCTTCATTCACTATACTGCTGTATAAATGTCTTAAAAATGTTCAGTGTCTCTTAATATGTGACTTATTGTATTCAATTTTGGCCTTAAAAACTTCTCAATGTGTATAGATATTGGTTCCGTACACCAGTTCCTACCGGAAACTATTGGTCGCATCGGAGGACAAGTGCTATTTTTATGAATCTTGGGCAGCCCCTGTATTATCGGGATAGTGGGGTGTGTTATCAAAAAATAATCAAACATTTCTTTACTAATAATGCCATTATGTAGCATTTCACTTAATACTTTCCTCACATTTGAAAACATTTGTTTGACCATAGACCCTTTCATTTTTATATAGAAACAATCATTATTCAACATATCAAACATTGTTTTATTATACCATTCTGTGTTGTCAAATTCAACCTTATACACATCGCTTTTTAAATCTCAAGTCACCGCTTCTGCAATCACAGCCGCAAGTAACGGTTTTGTTTCCATGGAGAACAACGGCATGACGTCAGCAGATTTAAATAAGTCACATATTAAGAGACCCTGAACATTTTTAAGAGATTTTATACAGCAGTACAGTGAATGAAGAAAGGGTAGAATGTGTTTTATTAGTGACACTTGATGTTGTGTCTCTTTTTACAGTAATTCCTAATGATATATTTTTCAACCGTATAAATAAATTTCTAAGAGGAATGTTCCAGATTGATGAAGTAAAAGTGACACAGACATGTGAACTGCTCAGGATAGTCTTAGAGGATAATGTCTTCTTGTTTGGAGAGGAGTTCTATTGGCAATGCTATGGCGTAGCTATGGGCACTTCTTGTGCTAATAGCTACACCAATGCAGTAATGGCTGTTTGAGAGACTGAATTTATACTTCAAGGCCCTTGTCATGATAATATTTATTTATCATGATATTTATTTTTTCAGGAGGTTTGTGGATTACATTTTTATTCTTTGGAGAGGGTCAGTTTATGAGTTGAAGGGTTTTGTAGAATATATTAGTAGTAGTACATTGTTTCTACGATTTACATGTACTCATTCTACTGAAAAGATTAATTTCTTGGATATGAGCATAGAAAAGGATGAACAAGGAAACATTTTTACTAAACAATACAGGAAAGCATGTCATGTGAACCATCTGCTAACAAAAGATAGTATGCATCCACCATATATTTTTAAAAATGTCATGAAAAAACAGGTATTTAGGGCCTTAAGACTAAATGTGCACAAAGAAGATTTCCAGAAACAGGTTGAGACCGTGAGTAGTGAACTCATGGAACGGGGATATGAAGAACAGGCAATCAGATTTAATGCGGCTGAAGTTAGCAAGTTAAGAGACTCCCAAGCCAAACCACACTTCTCTAAGAAGTACAGCAATGAGGATGGGAATTGTAAAAAAGGAATGAGTGGCAAGTTAAGGGTACCTTTTTACTACTCCAAAAATGTACTTACATATATGAATATAGTTAAAAAAACATTGGGATAGTTTGAAAACAGATAAGGATATAAGAGACTTGATAGATGTAGAACCCAAGTTTTTATTTAGGAATAATAAATCTTTGAAAAGACACCTATGCTATCCTAAAAGGTTAACATAATAAGTGAATCACCAGGGACTAAACCGTGTGGTAGGCATTCTTTTTGTAGTATATAGATACCAGCACATGTTTTGAGCATCCGGATCAAAAAAGGATATACAATTTTAAAGTCCATGCAACATGTGAGAGTGAACATATAGTTTACTTAGCCCACTGTGTTGTTTGCCATAACTTTTATGTAGGGAAAACCGATAGGACACTAAAAGGGAGAATACGTGAGCATGTTTACCATATAAGTAAGCATAATAAAGTAAGTGCTCTGGCGAAACATGTCATAAATACTGACCAGATGCACAACTTTAAATTTCTTGCAATAGATAGGACCCATAAAAATATCAGGGTTGGAGATCTATGCAATGCTATGGAAGGGTTTGAGGCAAAGTGGATAGTGAGGCTGAGAGCTGACTCTGGCCATGGGTTAAATGAGTATGTTCCTATAAAACCCAAGTTAAGATCAAGGCCATTGTTCAGGTAGCTTGTTTTCATGTAGTATGTTTGTGAAGATGAATACCTACCTCACTGAGAAGTTAGTTCTCTGCATAATGTAAATTTTTTACTTATAGGTCTCAAATGCTGTATTGGTTGCTTTAAATGTGTTAAATGTTTTAATTGATGTGTCATGTGATGTGTTCTGTGGGTATATAAGAAAAGTGGGGTTATTTTATCTAAATTGTAAAGACATCTGAAGAAATGGGATAGACCTATGAAAGCGCTTGTGTTTTATCGTGTTTTATTAAACAACTTTTATACTGGAACCTTAAGCCTTTTCTGAGTCCAACTGTTATGGATTACTGGATTTTGCCTTTTTCTTGGACTTGGAAACTTAGGAGTGTTGGTGACATTTTTGTTCTTATTGGACTTTCCTTAAAATACTAAATAACCTTCCCCCCTCTAGGAAAGTGCACACAAAAGCTAAACCCCTTCCTTGGCTAACCTGTGACACCAAACTACTACTGACGCACAGAGATAGATCCTGGTCAGCTTACCATAAATCCAAAGACAAAGGTGATCTCTTAACTTACCAGCAACTAAGAAACTTAGCAAAGAAATAAATCAAAAATGACAAACAAATATACTTCCAATCCTATCAACAGAAACACCAAATCAACCCCCCAAAATTCTGGCAATCCATCAACTATCTACACAGCCCTGGTCATACCCCAACCCCTCCCCCAGTCACCTCAAACAACACAGACCCAATTGCAGCACAATTCAACTCCCACTTCATAAACACTGTCACCTCCCTGCTGGACAACCAACCAAACCAGTCACTCACAGTCCCCACCCCATCCCCAGAAAATCCCAGCTCCTTCACTTTTATACCCATACAAACTAATTACATAGAAACTCTCCTAAACAAACTTAAATCCTAATGTACTGCTGCAGTTAAGCTTCCAAATGAATTCCTAAAACATGCCACTCCGATTGCCTACCCCATATCTATATTGATTAATCACTCTCTAACAGAACACTATGTATGGAAAATATCTCGCATCATACCCCTCCACAAAGGTGGACCCTCCCAAGAACTAATAAACGTTCCACCCATTGCCATCCTTTCCCCCTTGCAAAAATCTTAGAAAAATGCATCCACAACCAACTCATTAACTCTTCCCTTAGTAATAATCTATTTTCCAGTTCTCAACATGGCTTTAGACCTAAACATAGTGCCAGCACTGCCCTACTAACTTTCACTCATATCATTCATCATCTCATGAATGAAGGCCACCTTGTTTCATACATCTTTCTTGGTATGTCCAAAGCTTTTGACACCATATCCCATCAGCTACTACTCAATAAACGTCTTCCTATGGCCTCAATTCATCATCCCTAACTTGGTTCCATAGCTATCTCTCCAACCGTCAACAAGCTGCAAAATGTGAAAACTCTCTTTCCCCTCTACTCCCCATCTCTGTGGGGGTACCAGAAGGTTCTATACTTGGCCCTCTTTTCTTTATCATATTCACTAACAACCTCAGTTTTGCTACCCAGCTAGCCTCCATAGTACAATACTCTGATGATGCTAAACTTATCTGCTCAGCCTCCTGTACCCAGGGACGTCAAGAAAAAATGCAATTGTCTTTTCAGGGCATAGAAGAATACCTCTATGATCACCAACTCATACTAACTCCCAACAAAATTAAGATAATAGTTTTCCAAAAAAAAAAAAACCTGCACCTTCCTACCCCCCCTCACAATCATCTCCTCAAATGGAACCAAGATATTACCCACTAACCAGACTAAACTATTGGGTGTTACTATTGAAAAAATTTGATAAACATATTGCTCTGACAATCAAAAAAGTCCACATCAAACTAGGCAACCCTGTACATGGCCAAACCAGGCCTTACTCCAAATGCCAGGCTAGCTACTGCACGGTCACACCTGCTGTCCACCCTCCTGTACCTTTCTCTCATTTTCACAACCTTGCGTAAGACAGACCTCAACAACCTAGAATCATGTTATAATAAAATTGCCAAATATGCCACTAACCATCCACACACATCTCACCACTGCTCAGCTCTCTCACAGCTAAACTGGCTAGAGCTCCTCAACCTTTTATCACTCAATCAACATACCTTAGCCCACAAAATAGTTCATCAACCTAGCAGCTGCCCTGATATTTCAAACTTAATCCAGCCTAGTACTAATCTCAGATCTTCTAATAAACTGATGCTAAAGGTTTCCAACAACTTTCATGGTAACTCTCTCTGTTCACACACAATAGCCAAACTCTGGAACACCCCTCCCGAGTCCTTAGCAAAGAATCCTAACCACCATGAGTTCCAACTACTCCTGAAGGATCTCCTTGCTAGTCATTGGTTGTGCTCTTGCCACACTCCAGTCATTGGCTGTGCTCTTGCCATACTTCAAACTACTCCTGAAGGATCACCTTGCTAGTCATTGGCTGTGCTCTTGCCATACTTCAAACTACTCCTGAAGGATCACCTTGCTAGTCATTGGCTGTGCTCTTGCCATACTCGGGCTAATTCTTTCCCACTTCCGTTACTCTTACCCACCTTTGCTCTACCTAAACTTTCAAATTTTCCTGATCCTACTAGCTAGACCTGTTCCCCTCTACATCTCCAAATGCAATTTCTCATTGCTACTTATTGCCTGCACTCTTGCCACACTCCAGGCTAATTTCTTACCCACTTTCTGGTCCACGTAAACATACTATATTTCCTGATGTTTCTAGCTACCTCCAGTCCCCCCTTCATCTCCAACTAAAGTTCTCAATTTTCTTAACTTTGCAGAAGCTTCTTCAACTCCTTACCACTCCGTTCTTGCTAATTTACATACATCTCTCACTATTAGTACATCTTTTCATATGTACTTTGCTCCTAATTGTAATTGTCTGAACAATCTGTCGCAGATCTGATTTTTATATTTTCTTTGTATATATTTTTATTGTCTGTTTAATTTGTTATCAGTATATAAATTACTATGGTTTTGCTTGTATTGTACTGTTTCTGGAGCTTTTCTCCCTGGGTCTCTGCTGAAAACGAGCTCCTGGCCCAGTCTGAGACTATCTGGTTAACAAATATAATAATAAATAAAGTAAATAAAAATGTGAAAGTTTGTGCATTTAATTGAGAGTGGCTGTGAACTGTGGACTGCTAGATAAAATTGTGATATGGATCAGAAGCTAGTAGAGATGCATTTTAATGATATTATTTATTTTTTTAAGGTTGCTTTGACTGGTAGTGTTTTTCTTGATGAATAATGATAAATATATTATGCATGCAAGGTTGCAAAATGTGTTAATGGGATGCCAAAGGAAAGGTGTAGCACAACACTTTCCTTGAGCCAAAAGTATATAATTGCTATACAAACTGTGTTGTAAGATCCAAGCTTCAAATAAGGACAGCTTGTTGATGCTGGTTAAATTTAGTACTGCAAAAATTAAGATTGCTGGCTTCGTTTCTCTGGATATTTCCATAAAAGTATTTAGCAAGTGGCCTTTGGTTGAACCATGTAGAACTGAAGTACATAATTGTATAAATAACATTTTTGTCAAGTGGTTGACTTTAAGTTTAGGAAGTATTTGTGTCCTTATTTTTGCATCTTTTTTGAGCGATGCAGAAGCTATACTACCAAGTACCTTTGCCACTATACAAGTCACTGACATTCTGTTTTCCCTGTTTTGGCATTACTGTGAAAGGGGAGGTTAGGGGATCATTATTTGTTTCCTTACATGATAGAAAATCGAAGGATAGGCTTATATAGTTCATTTTCATTGTGCTAATTTTTTCTGTTAGATGTGTACATTGCCATTGTTCACTTGCACACACTGCCAGTAAGGCCTTCTTATGATGCTTTCTTGCAGTCTTTTTGCATAAGCCAATATATGTCCACTTTGCCATTCTATGGTGCAAAAAAATGTTTTTTTTTGTCTCTTAGGACAGTAAATAAAAATGCTATTAATTGCACATTCAGCTGCATTCTTCCTTTATTCTGATTTGTCTTTAGCTCTTTTCAGTGATGAACACGTGAGAAATCTTCCTTGGAGAACCATCTGTTTTATGTTTTTCACATTGTGTGCCATACCTACATCTTTGTTTTAGTGCTTATGCGAGTTCGTCTTTAAATAAGCAAGTCTTTACTAGTTTATGCAGTTCTGATAATCTCGGAATACCTTTGACTAATTTGCTTTTATGGAACCAAAAATGTTTTGCACTGATCAAGGGGTTTGTTTCATATACAAATACAAAATCTTTATGGTTTCTTTGAAATATTTTCTGATGGTTTAGCTGGTGCTTCCAAGCTGTAGTGTTTGTAACACTTAACATTTTTGATGCTATGATGGAATACTGGACACTTGTATTGAGAAAAAAGTTCCATAATATATAGCAGACTTTTCGGATGAGAAAAGTTATGTTCTTATATTCTTGGTGGTGATAAGTGCGTTCACTTTTAGCTTAATATATCTGATGAGGTTTGTTCTTTCACTTCCAAAACATTTTTCATGCAGTAAGTAAAAGTTTTTTTTGCATCACACTTGAGTGCAAACACACTGGCCACACATGCAGTACCATGCTTAGGTTTATTTTTCCTTCAAATCACGCATTCCTGGGAATTCATTAAAAGACCTAGAATGAGTTGTACAGCTCATGTTAAAGAGGCCCAGCTCCCATGAAGTGGTAATTTGCAATTCAGGGGCACATTAACTGCCTTGAGGAAGTACTTAATTATTGGTTAATTTGCATATCTCTGAACTGCAGTTACTACTTCATTATACAGATCATTCTTGAACTGCACATTTTGGTAGTAAACCGATGCCCGTGTGAACATTAGCATTCACCCTCTCACATAAAGTACACATTTCAAATGCAGACAGACACCATATTCCTCATACCTGTACCTGACTAGTCTGCTCTCCTATGATTTTCCACACTGATTCCTGTAATAGTCGAAGTGCCATTACTACACAAATAGTTGCCCTGATGCCCTCCCACCTTTTCATCCTTCTGGTGCTGTATATGGTGATATGTCACTCCAGGTTAGAGTAATCCTTGTGTCCGGTGGCTCCCCACCCCCAATGACCAGAATAATTTTAGTGCTGGTATGTTACCATCAAAGTTTCCTTAGTGGCTAGTGTCTCTCCCACCCCTGATCCCTGTACTGAAGTTACTGCCATTATACCACTTCGGTGAAGAGTAATCTCTGGCATCTTATGATTCCCTTGTTTCCATAATGTGGCCATGTTTGACAGTTGAACATGGCCTTTTGATCTTGTTCACTACTACGATGTGGTGGTCCTGGCTGTATTAATATACATGGCCAGGTGATTCCTTGAATCCTCCCTTGGCATGTGGATGATTTCCTGGTGGAGGTTCTGGTGCAGAGAACACCTGGCTAATTGGCATATGCTTCACTCCTGGACTGCCTCATTAACATTCATCATGGTCATGGAGCCAGCCCCACATGGTGCTGTGCATATCTTTGTATTAGGGCACTCTGCAGCACCATGCCATGAGAGTTGCTGAAAATGAATATGTTACTGCCCATCTCTTTGTCACTTTGTGGTATGATTTATGTTGTAAAATTACATTTTCATTACTTTAAAACATGCACTCAGTGTTATTGTACATTTGTTTTCTGTCATAATGCTATTATGCATTTTTGTTCTTGGCTGACACTGGATATAACTGGGCAGCAGGCACACAAAATGGTCAACAGGCACAACTTGTGCAGTGGTATAGCTAAGGTGAGGCGAATGTGACAGCTGGTCTAGTGCAAGGTGTTGGGGTGTGATCAGTTGTTTCTGATTGGCTGGTGCTGCAGTACCAGCTGTGACACCTCTGCACTGCCCAGTAATTAAGGAGCTTCAATCCTCACCATTGGCAGCAGCTAGGGGATGTACACACTGGGAGGATAAGTACACACACACACACACACACACACACACACACACACACACACACACACACACACACACACACACACACACACACACACTTTCCCTTAAAAGCACACAGAGATCACAGTCAGTCTGGGTATGGTTTTTCTCTCTCTCTCTCTAGATCCCCAGTAAGACTCCCCAATGGCACAGCTGTAGGGTTGAGATCTCAGCTGAGTGGTCAAGCCAAAACCTCCAGCACCCTCTCTGTCCAACCAGTGCTTTGTGCCCCTACCCAAGTAGCTGACACTCACTCACTCACTCACTCACTCACTCACTCACTCACTCACTCACTCACTCTTTGAGATTTGATTTATATTCACACATACCTAGAAAATGCTGGCACAGGTTTATTAGCTATGCCCCCTACTGCCCAGACTATAAGGTAATTTTCACTGCCACCAACCACTCTTATCAGCTACACTAGGCCCTACAAAGGGTGTCCAATCCCACTGTGTAATGTTACTAATAATCCAAATGGTAGTTTTGACCAAGAGCCACGCTATTAAGAGTGGCCTGTACAGTGTCAACAAATACATATGCAAGTAACCTAAGAGCTTAAATATGTCTCTCAAATATTAGCCACAAAGATAGGTTTAAATATATGTAATAATAAATAATAAAAGAACAAGACAATACTCAGAAAACAAACACAGTTACTTCAGAGTTCAAAATCACAGGAAATATTTTAAAACAACATTGCAGGACAGTCTCAAATAAATACAGAAAACATCTAATCTTTACTATATTCCTAGCTATATTTAAAAGAAATTGCTGTACCCTAGTTGCTTACTGTTAGCAAGGCAAGTGCAGATGGTGATGATGAGTGGATGTTCTTGCTAGGTTCAAGACAAAATTCAAAATGCACAGTCTTTCTGTTAAGAGTTCCCAACTTAGTATCAAACGTTACTGCTGGGCCAGCTTGAATGACATGACTCTGTCACCTGTCTTCGGTTCCCAGGCTAATCAGAAACATAACAGAATTTAACATCTCTGTGTGAGAAATACATATCTCCCAGATCTTTGCAGATCGTAGAAGTCGTAAAACAATAAAACACTTTTACATTTGAAACCTAGTAATTACTTCTCTCCATGACGATGCAAAAAACTTGTAGCTCTAGACATTGTATTTGCTACTGAACTGGAACTGAGAGATGAGATCTTTTGTTTATGGATTAGCTAAACTCTTTTAAAGTTTTGCTGGTTCATCTTCTATGTTCCAGCAGGGTACACTGTGAATACATCTTAACCTCAGTACATAACATACAGTTCTGTATAAATCATATCAACATTCACACGTGACACAGAATTATTTACAAAATTCCAGATAGCTGGGCTGACAGCATTGACACCAGCATTCAGAAATGAATGCCATTATTGCATCTGTGACCAGGGCTGAAGTGTGTGTGCTGTATTTAGCTGCAGCAAGCTACTTGTTGCATTTGTATAGCTTTCAAAGGAGAAAGAGCTTTTTGGTAAAGTATGAGAGAACCTTTTGTTTTTCTCTCCAACTTAAAGTTGAAGTGGACACCAGATGCCACACTGGTGAATGGCACAGGGCACTAGAATAGCTACCTAGCTACAGTTATGCTCTTGAGTACCTACAGAGCAGTTTTTTTTATATGACCATAATTTGTGAAGTTGCTCTACCATAAGGTCGTTAGATAGTGAATTTATTTATTTCCAGTTTGATTACCGGGGTAGTCCACTGGGCCCAGAGAGCTCATTTTCAGTGGAGGCTCAGGTAGAAAAGCTCCATGAAACAGATTACAGTAAAGATAGCAGTCCAATAAAAATAAAAAATAAAAGTACAAGTACAAATACATATCAAATAATACAAGGTGTGAGCAATATTGCCCATAGTGAAAAAATATCATGCAGAAGGGAGAGATTTCCATTTCTTACCTAAGGAGAAGGAGAGGAGAAGTTGTCCAGCAGGATGTTTAGGTTTGTGGACAGTAAGTTTTGGTGTTCAGATCTGAGAGTTCTATTTGGAGTGTATGGGGGCAGGATGTTAGTTAGAGCAGGACATTTGGTTGGACTAAATATTAGTCTATGTGCTGTAGTGAGCTGGAGGAAGTCCAGGTAATTTGTGAATTCTAACCAGTTGAGGGATTGGAGGGTAACACAGTGATGAGTGGAATGTTTGGCTTTGGTGGCAAATTTAGAAATTTTGTTTTAAAAGCTTTCAAGTTGGAGTATCTGCTATAAACATTGTTTTTCCTTATAATTATAGAGCATGCTACCTTGTCCTTAACAGAGGGTAGGTGAGGGGTTGCACATTGTGTGGCTATAGTAGATGGTGAGTGATATGGATGCACAACACATTGCATAGCTGCATTGCTGCAGTAGGTGGCCACTGAGTTCAATGTAGAACATATTGTATTGCTACACCAGTTGATGGGCCAGTAAGACTGTATTGCTGCAATAGTTTAGTTGGTGAGTGAATGTGCTACATGTTGTATCTTTACAGTAGCATGTGGGTCAGTAGGCTGTATATTACAGCTTTGCTGTAGTTTGTGGGTGAGTGGACTACATATAACATAACCGCAGTAGTAGGTGGATGACTGGGTTGCAGATTACATCTTTACACTCCAGTCCCATTCACTGTAATACATCTTTATTGTAAGATGTCCTTTGTTTGACAGTTAGAAATGTTGTTTGAGTCACCCAAATTCCATTGACACATTCCTTGTATGGTAGGTCATGTAATGCTGCTGTTTATTAATTTTAATGGAGTTTTATTTTCTGTTTACATCTGAAGTGACAATCCAGGTATAGCCTTAATGTGAATGTAGGACATAAGTGTTGGAGAGTGTGCACGTCTCCCAGTTTATGGAGGAATAGTTTGGTGTAGAACATATTGTATTGCTATAAGTTGATGGGGCCGGTAAGATTGTATTGCTGCAATAGTTTAGTTGGGGAGTCTGCTAGAAGAATGGTGTTTAATATGTGGGGAATACATACTAGTTAGACACACCTTCAAACTACCAACAAAAACAAAAGCTTAGTAAAGATTTAGTTTGTGCACTGTTACCAAACACAAATTTTAATATAAAGTAATAAATCATTAGTTAAGGGCTTTTGTTTTTACAGTATCAAAAACTTCAAAACACGAGAAGAATGAATATCACCTCTTTTATATACAGAACTTCATTTAGAACAGCAGTTTAACAGTTAAGCAGTTATAAGCAATACAATAACTACTTAAGTAATAGCAACCTGCTGCATTAAAATATACTTCATTTTAAAAGCAAAAATCTTCCATAACGTATTATCAATAAGAAATAGCTCACTTAACTCAAGGTCATTAAAACTTAGCCATCTTAATCTTGTATGCGCTATTATCGTTAATTCATGGGTATACATGTATGTTCATTTTGAGTTGTTCCAGCAAGCAATACTCAGTGAGTTCCTTCCAAAATCATCCCCTAAGGTCTTCCTTTATCTTTTCAAAGACAAAAAATTGGAACGGTTTAAAATGAGAACATCATGTAAAGTGTTTCGCTAGCACATTATTGATACCTCTCAGTGTCATACATGCATTCACTGATTCTCTCACGTAGTGATCGCTCAGATTTTCGTATAAACAGCTAAGCAAATTTCACAAATTATGAGGTACACTTGATCCTTAGTGTTGCAGTTGTACTACCCTTTTAATCTAATTATTTTCCTTCATTCTGATAACATGACCTTGTTTATTACAACAGCAAAAAGTGCAACAACTGCACATAAAAGTTCCCTTTTTATTATTGTGCATCTGTCTATTGCAGTTATTGTGCTGTAACAGTCTCTGAAGAGAGGAACCATTTCTGTAAGTAATAGTTCCTATGGATGTTCTTCATGTTTCACTGTTGCAGTCATTACATTTGGGTTATCTGCTTGCAGGTAGGCCTCAGTCGGCCTGATTAACAAAGTCTTGGGTCCTGCGTCGGTTGCTGTCCCTTCTTCCATGATGTCAGGTCGTCAGGGGTATAAAACATGCAATAATGGACATGCTCCACCTCAAAAAATCCAAATCCACCAGAGCCACGAGAGCAAGAGACTTCAACCCAACACGGATATAAATAGGACGTGTTGGAGGGACAGATTCATCACCCAGAGACTTCCTACACTAAGGAACAGAATCCCAGTCCATGTGAGGCAGAGCCCCTCACTGACTCTGTTCAAGAGAAATCTTGACGAGTGGATGGGAGATCGTAGGTTTACCCCGGGAATCATCTCTGTGTCACTGCTGGACAGAGGCACAGCAAACTAATGGGTATAGTATTCTCATCCTAAGGGGTGGTGAAAGCCACACACACTCTGGCTAGGCTTATAAATGCCCTAGGGCAGATAGCCTAGTATGAACCTATGAACCAACGCCATTACACCAGTCTTTCTTGCCGTGCGGTGACCGAAGCAGAAGCAGTTCGCAAGTGCTGGTCGCGACTACTGAAATTTTCGTTTTTGAGTTTCAGAACCGAAGTCTTCAACTAAAGTGAAGTACCCTGTTGGGGAAACTTTTTCTTGCTCCTTACTGATATCAGTAAAAGTTAAGAATTGCATTACTTGTGGAAAGCAAATACCTCATAAAGATTTTCAATGGTACTGTATTCCTTGCCTAGGCCCTGACCACAGCGTACCTTGCTGTTGGTTTTGTGCTTTATTTAATCAGAGCACTATCCGTCATCGGTATATTTTCGCCTCTAAATATTTCGGTTCTCTGTTTAATTATCCAGAAATGTTGTCAGTTAGCCAGTTTAGTAGCAGTATCCAAGCCTAAAGTTTTTGGAATCCATTCCACAAGAAACACCAAATTATCTGTTCTTACTGCTTTCCTGATGACCATAAATCTTCACATTATTATACCAGCTTAGCATTTCTTATTCTCACACCCTTTCATTTATGTTTTGGGTGGATTGAATAAAATTTAAATTGTATTATTGAGTTATTGTACTCTTGGATCCAACTCTATCATGGCTACATCCAGATGAGAGTTGTGCTCTGTAATGTCAGTGACTACTTGCTTTATTTCACAGGCTTTCATGTGTAAAATTCAGTTGAAGGTTTTCCACAGACAGGAAAACCTGTTCATAAAAAACAGCTGTAGCATTATTAACTTTCCAAGGTTAGGTTGCATGCTGGTGATTATCCCTTTCATCTGTTATATGCTGTCTTCATTGTCAGCGGTAGTAAGATTGTGCCTGTAAATTTCTAGACTGTGGCTTTACTTTATTGGTTGCTGCTTTCTTCTGTGGCATAAACAAGTCATGTTCTTGTAGAACAAAAGTTAACTTTAAAAGCTCCTCTTCGTGTCTCCATAGCTCCATCTGAACTATACTCCTTTTAGGCTGGTGTGCTGTTATTGCAGTACCCTTTAAGACTTAACCATCAACTGTTGCACTGAAGTTCCCTAGGCATATTATATTTAAATTAAACTCCACAATGCTAATTTCCTAAACAGTTAAATTATTGTGGCATTTTACAAATGAAAATCCTAAAAGTAGCACTATCCCACTGATAAACCCAAAGACTTGTCAACAAAAAAACAGTGGATAAAACAGAAAAGCTCACTCCATTCGAGTAAAAAAAAATAGCTTTAATCAGAAGGTAAACGCTTTCACAGTGATGCATACCGCTTCATCAGACAAAAATCATAAAACAATGGCACGCCACATCCTTGGTTAAAAGTCAATTATCCAATGGATCTAAAGCAATTAGAACAATCCAACAGCATTTCATTCTTAAATGAACAACAGGGTTAACCTTCGTTTTTATCTGTGATGCTTTTACCTCTTTATCAGATGCCTGTTCTGTGATTTTTTTTTTTTTTTTTGCTCTTAATTTGTTCATCACAGTGCAGTGTCGTAGAATGGTGTACTCTGCATTTTATAAGCCATTTATTTCATTTGCTGTGTTGAACTTTTTTTGTGACCCAGTAGTGTTCAACTAAGTTTTTCCAATTATGTTGTAGCATCCACACAATGCTAGGAATTCTAAGGGGTTCAATTATAGATGACCACTTAGAAAAATGTGAATAAAAATGGCAATTGAAGTTGGATGCTATGAGATTCCCAGCATTAAATGGTAGTAGTTCTATTAATTCAATTATAAAATTAAAGTATTATGGTGTATAAATCAATTAATTTATTATATTAATTGATTGTATTTAATTGCTTTTAGCTCAGTATTGGATTGATGGATGGGGACATGTGATTTGGGATTTTAAATATAAATGTGTGGTTTTAATATAGTTGACTATGTTCTGATGAAGTTCCATATGTAAGGAACAAAAGCGCTAACATTTTACTACAATAAGCTATTTGCCTTGTGAATGGATCCATTGTCGTTTGTGCACTACAGCAAGCTTTTGGTCGTCTGAGGTTTGTTATTGCTTGTCTGGTATTGTTTCAAGGTCTGTTAAATGTACATTAAATGATCACACGCAATACTAATCATCTAATAAAAAATTCATATTACCTAAAGTGACAAATACAGTGAAATAATAATTCCCATAGTTTTCACAAAATGTTGCATGTCTATAAATGTAATTGATGTGAGATTTATCCACAAAGAATCCATGTAAAAATATATACATTTAGTGTTTAGAAAATATTGATATTGTAAATGAAAAACACAAATTAACAAAATGAGAAAATAAAACTGCAGGCTGAACTGAATCACTAGCTAAATTTGACTGGATTTTTAAATGCTACTAGAAGTGCTAGAGTTTTGTCTGGCATTTTTTTGTGACCCTTGACATAAAATATCTGTTTACAGTCATATGCTTCATAGATTCATAGGTGTATACAAGGCTAATGACCACTGGGGCTTTTATAAACCTAGCCATACATCGCAAATGTATCCTTCAAGCGTTGTGCCTTACAGTTTATTTTAAGGTGTATATGTAATCCAGGACATGATTTATAGGCTGCCCCTGCCCATTGGAGGTGTAGTCCAGGCTATGCTTGAATAGGGTTTGGGAATAACTGAAGCACACAGCTGTCTCTTCAATATGTCCTGTTCATATTGCTAGCAAGTTTGAGTCTCAAAATTGAGCAATTCTGACACTATTGGATTTGCAGATATGCAAAAGGTCTATCAGAGCGAGATCAAGGGACGCCTTATATGCCAGGCATAGATCATCTCACAACAGTGTGTAGGACACAGAGTATAGAGACAGAGCTTTGAGCTGATCTGCACAGGAAGTCATCAATGTCCTCTGTTCTTTTTATTAGGAACCTCTGTGGATGTTTCAGTTGCTGCATGGGTCTAGTCAAGTAGATACCAAAGGGGGCATTTTACTCAGTAATGGGTCTGATGAGGGCTGAATACAGAAGAACAATGACCTCCTTGGACCTAGATGCCATGCCCTTTTTATAAGTTGAACAACATAGAATGGTTTCCATACTACCTTAGACACATGTTGGTCAAAAGCCATGTTTCTATTTACATACGGCCCCAAATCCTTGAACATTGGATCTACTCTTAGGGATGCGTTATCAATGAGGTAGTTTTTATAGGGTAGTCAACGTTCCAAAGGGTACTGTTACACATTTCTTGGCACTGAGTTTTAAGCCATGATTTTGTCGCTAGTTATTCGTTTGTTAGTCCTTTCTATGGGATGTTAGTGTCTTGGGGGATTCTATGACTGCAGCTAGTTTGCAATCATCTGTATTGACATTGGCCTTGGCTTCCTAGAAGAAATTGTCAAAAAGGAGCGGACCCAGTACAGAGCCCTGAAAGAATACACTAGTGCCAGGCCACTTTGTGGAGGTGGTTTCCCTTAACCTAATTCCCTGGGTCCTATCTGATTGCCAGCTGGCTATCTGGTGTGCTGCAGAAGAGTTTATGCCTAATTCCATGAGTCTGGTTTACAATGCCAGAGTGGGGTATTATATCAAATGCCTTAGCCAGGTCAAAGGAGGCAGTATGCACAGTTTTGCCCTCATCCATTATTTTGGTGACATTTCCAGTGAAGTAAACCAGGTTGAGTAGCCATTATCTACTCTTGATGAAGCCAAGCTAGACTGGATCCAGTGTCTGAAGGTTTCCTATGTCATTAATAATCATTTCTATGAAAAGTCCTTTCAAGGCTTTGCTTAACAGACTAGTCAGATGTATGTGTCTGTAGTTCCCAGAGTCCACTGATGGATCACCATTGTGCAGAGGGATGACCACTGCAGTTTTCCATTCACATGACACAAAGCCTGTCTGGAGGTTATGGTTAAATAGTGACTCCACAGGTCTTGATAGGTCATGTTTCATGTTATTCAGGAGGCATCTTGAGATATTATTGAGGCCTATCAGTGCAGTGTTCTTGGTCTTAAGACAGAGCATCTAGGACTTGCTTCCTAGTGATAGTTGGGAGTAGTTATGTATGATAGTATTGCCTGGGGGTGGTGGCTGGGGGGGGGGGGGTAAAACTTGAGCTAAGCTGGTAAGCCAGCAGATATACTGTATCTTCCCAGATCCATTTACAATCAGCCTTTGAGGTTTGGGACATAGCTAAAGAAAGCCTTGTGGCTGTTGAGCCTCTGAGGCTATCTTTACCTCATAATTCTCTTTGCTAGCCTTATTTTCCCTTAGCTGTTTGTTTAGCTGAGAGTTTACCTTTTTGGGTGTTGTACGTCCTAGTATTAGCTATGACTTTTTTCCTTTTGTTGTACAACTTGTTTGGATTCCGCCAAGGTGATTTGTTTTGTTAGTTCTAGGCTAATATTTGGTTGGTACACCTATCTCGGTACATCTATTAACATGATTGTACAGTGTTTAGTTTCACATAGACAACTGTGTTCTCTGGGTTAGGAGGGGCATGACATTTTGTCAGGTTATCACTTGTATGAAGTTTGCATTAGAATAATTCCTAACTGTTACAGCTATAGCTGGAGACATTATTGAAACAAAGCCAAGGCTATTATCAAATGTCATTGCAGTTTTCTAAGTTACTTCCTTATATCTTGTGAGCAGTTCAACGTTTTATTTACAGATGAGAGTCCTATTGTCTCTTTTTTTCTTTTTGTGGGGAATGGTTGGGGGTTGCAATACCTTTTCTCTGGATCCACTAAAGTGCATTTATATTTATATCCATGCCGTTCACTTTTTTTTTCAAAACATATTAACCTTTTGATTTCTCTGTATATGGCTCTTTGTGAAAATTTGTCATATGTTTTGCCATCTTCTGAGCAGTCTATTTCATTGCAAATGCAATGTCTACAAAACTGTACAAATTGTTTTAGATGGTATATAGCAAACAGGATGTGAAGAGGGATAACGGGTCCTTGTCTTTTATTTATCATTTCTCTTTCTTTGCATCCCAGTACTCTACTGACTCTCTTTCCTGATTTGTTACACTGCTTGTTTATATCTGTCTCATCATTTATGACTGCCTCAGGTCCCTTTCGACTTTTGTTGCTGCTGCTGTTTATACATTTTCTGGGTTTCTTCTTCTTCTATGTATTATTTTGCATTTTTTATTGAATTGAAGCTGCCATGCTTGCATACTTGTTAGTTTCATAGTGTAATTGTCTCAGAATGTTATACCTATCAAGCGTTCATTAGATTTGGTTCAGAACAAGCATGTTTATTATAGCAATAACCCACGCCTGGGTGAGGGTAATGCGGGATTTACCCACGGTTGGCATGGTTCGCCCTCGGGACCAAACAAAGACAACCGTGGGTAAATCCCGCATTACCCACACCCAGGCATGGGTTATTGCTATTATACTATGACATTATTTAAGAAAAGGAATAATTACTTTTCTTAAATAATGGCATTGTATAATGCCTCTTTGCTGCCCTTCCGCAGCTGTCTGGTATCCGCGGCAGTTCTGATGTACTGCGCATGCCTACGAAGTACATCAGAGCTGTGGCCAAAAGCAACGGAGAAAGCAAGATATATGTTGCTTTTTACTGTTTCGCTATGTTAAATGGGTTTAACATAGTGAGACAGCTTTAAAATAAGCAAGTCCGTTGCTTATTTTAAAGCTGTCTCGCTATGTTAAACCCATTTAACATAGCGAAACAGTAAAAAGCAACGGAGATCTTGCTTTCTCCGTTGCTTTTTTTTTTAAACCTGTCTTGCTATGTTAAATGGGTTTAACATAGTGAGACAGCTTTAAAATAAGCAACGGAGATCTCCGTTGCTTTTTTTAAACCTGTCTCGCTATGTTAAACTCTCTTAACATAGCGAGACAGTGTTTTAAAAGAGACTTATACTAATGGAAAAAGTCCGGGCGACCGGACCTTTTTCCATTAGTATAAGTTGATTTACAGCGTGCACGCTGGCCAATCAGCGTGCACGTTTTGGAATATTAATTGAGGTCATGGTATAATTTTCCTTTTTCCCCATCACCAAATATAGAATACATCTAAATATTAAATACATTGCACTTCTGTAACACCGGAGCTCAAACTGGTTTATTTTGTCTTGAAAGTGTTCATGTCATGCATTTGAAATATTTGTTTAAAAAAAATGTGCAGATAATTTTAATTTGCGTTCAAAACATCACAATTTTTATGCTCCATTACCTTGTTACCTAAAATCAAACTAAGTGATATTTTTAGTTAATTATCCAAATGTTTGCTCAAATGTTTTTTGCTGAAGATGCCAAATTGCATCAGAGAAAATCCTACATGGTTTGGCACCACCTATAGGGTCTCATGACCATTAGACTATACCAGGCTGCCAAATTGTAGTATATTTTTCTGTAAAGGGAAGGTATACTATTTTTTTTCAAGGTAGGAGTGAAGGACATGTTTAGAATATATCTGAAGCAAATGGATGTTAACCTGCTATTCACGGTTTGTGTCTATAATTTATATAAGCTACAGATTCTAAACTTCTTCCCTGCCTTGCTCAACTCTTCCCAACTACTAACCACTTATGCCTACTTACTGCTGCTGGCAATGTTGTCACATAGCAGTGGTCATCCTTCATGCTACATTGTAGAGAGATGATTTCCCACAACCTTGCAGCAGCCATTTGGAACTCTGTCCCTACTAGTATTGCAAGTCGCTCTAGCCTTTCTGCCTTTTAACTGTTAGTAAAGGCACACTTTTTTGATTCAGTGTAATGCCTCTGCTTTACTAAACTGCATAACACCATTCCTGGCTACCGACATTAAATTTAGTAAATCTTGCTGTTCTCCATCTTGTACCAAATTATCTCTGTGCAGTTTACTTGTGTGTTTTTATTTAAATATCGGATCTATGTAATGACTAATTGTCTTTCCTGTAAATATTGTGTCACTGTTTGCTTACTGTAGCTACTTCACCATTTTCTAATGTCTGATATACTAATTATTGCACTGTTTTGAGTAACTAGAGTAGCTCACCTACCAGGTTAACAAATGTAAAAGTAAATAATAAAATAATGTCAGAAAGCAAAACTCCTACCCATTTCTCCACAATCGTGCACTTTCTTGTCATTGAAAAGATACCGCCACCACCAGAAATGCATACTGGCAAGTATAAAAGAGACCAAGCAAATATATCATAGGTTCATATGTCCATAGGTAAGTACTTCATAGGTTCATATGTTCATAGATAAGTACTAAGTTAGCTGCCCTTGTGGGCCATTTTTAAGCCTAGACAATTTCCCTTTTTATGCTTGATTTAACGTATCCCATTTGTTGTTATATTGTCTTTATCTGTCCCATGGTCCATAATTAATATATTGCACATAGTGAGAATAACTGGAATCATACCATAGATAATGTCAGGGAACCCTTGCAAGGTGTAAAGCATTTAGTCCTATGTAAATACTTAAGGGCAGAACATCAATTTGAGTGCATGTATGCATAAAATATTAATCCCCTAAAACTTTTACTAATAATGATCTAAGGGTGATTGAGAGATTTTATCCAGCATGAATTCAGAAAATGCTAGCTAACACAGTTACTTTGCTGTAAAATACACTGGGTTCCATTATGTAAAGCTGGATACACTATTTCTGTTTGGAGTGTGAATTACTGTTCAGGGCCAGAACATATCTGAGCTGAGTTGGCATACAACAGAGGTAAAATATCATGTAATTTCTCCATAAAGTGACCTTTTCTATAACTGGCAATAAATTAATAAGGCCCACATAGCCAAATATAGGGTCTAATATGCAAATTGCATGGTGTTAGAATGTGTGTCTACCTAAAATGATCAGTTTAATGAAGTCTATAGCAGAGTGTCCTGATGCATGTATAATGCAAGTATTATTGGATGTCTTCAGACTATGCCTTTTAATGGCAACTACCACCAGTTTGACTGCGTAGACATGTAATCTCTTTACTACTGTCCCATTTAAAGAAGACCATTCCTACACTAGCCGTGTTAGTTTTGCTTCCTGTTTATTAATGGTTTGACATTCAGTTGAAGTTTTTTTTTTTTTTTTTTTTTTGATAGGGTGGTCATACTGTGATGTTGTTGTTGTCTTTTGGCTTTTCCTGGTTAGGGGCCGCCACTGCGGAACTCCGGTCTGCTAATGATTGGCAGTAGATTTTCACGAATGCCGAGGTGCCAGCCCGACGTTCAACCTTCAACGAAGGCACACCCATTTACGCATGTCTTTAATTAGCTATAAAATACCCCAATGTGTGCTGCTAGTATCAAACATGAAAGGACAGCTTTTACTTTTTTTTAAATAAAGCAAAATTTTAGTGTCATTTTTATGCCACAACATTTTGAAAAAAATATTCATTTTACACAGAAGCATGTATCAGTTTTATGTCTGTAGAAAAAGTGTTTTGTTTTGGCAGCCTTGATTGCTCTAAAAATGAATTGATCATTACATTTTTATTTTAAGCTGGTTTTGCAAATTTTGTAGTTAATTTTTGGTGGCTGTTTTGATCTGAATTTAACCCTAACTGCAAATGTTGTTAAATTTTGATTCAATATAGTCATATAAAATGTTTACTGTAAAGCATTCTTTCAATACATTCTCAAAAAAAAAATTGCTACAAAACACCTTGGTGGCAAACCTTTTACAGCGCATCATATTAGTTATCTGCTTTGCAGCAAGCCGTCAACATAATTTCAGATACGTGTACCTCTGTCTGATAAAGTAAATGTGCATATTTTGGTATAACATTAAAAATACACCAATATTGTCTAATTAGTTGTACCTCAAATTTTTTAAGAAAACTAATAAACTTGGAGCATATCTGAATATTAGTGTAAAAATTGGAAATGCATTTGCTGTGAACTGAATGACAAAAAAACAGCTAGCCAAGTGGTGCTACAGGCCTGCTGTTTTTACCTAGCCCTCGAGTACCATCTCTCTCTGAAATTTTCTGGAAACATTTACAGAAAAAAAAAACATGTCATGCTTCTCTGCTAAAGAATATACTTAGTTATTGATTGAATGTATGTGTAAAGTCGTATACATTACCTTAACACACATTCTAAATTTTGCATCCCTGCATTTGACTGTAAAGTGTAGGTGGGCATATAGGCATAAAGCTAGTGACATAGAACTTTTCTACGTGAGGAAATATATTATTTTTACGTCTGATGAATTGATAACTCTCTGCATACATATATATATATATATATATATATATATATATATATATATATATATGTATATATTTATATCTATCTATATATATATATATATATATATATATCTTCTGCATCTTCAACCCTGAAGAGAAGTCCTATACACCCCCACAATAGAAACTGAGTTTAGTGTAACATTCAGTGCTGTCAATTTGCATTCAGTATATCAGTGCATCTTTGTGAGTGTTTACTTTCAGGAAATGTCAGAACAGGATACTTGGATAACAGATGCACAATATATTGCCATTTTCTCTTTGGGACAAATGCATGTTATTGCTGAGTTTATCCCACAGCACTTTACTTCCTCTGTCCCCGAACGAGGAGTTTTTGTGAAGGCATGATTAACTTTTCTGGAGAAATATATATATATATATATATATATATATATATATATATATATATATATATATATATATATTTTTTTTACTTCTGGTATAATAAAACTGTGCAAGTATATTTTAGACATGCTGCTTTCTCTTTTTGAACAGATGGATTCTTCACTTATGCTTAATGCAGAATGAGTATAACACAGCATCTCAGACTGTCGCAGTGAAATGAGTGTGCATACCTTTGTATGAGACCATATGACCAGCCCTGTTCCACAGATCTTAGTAATCTGCTTGGTGGGGCCGCATTGAGTGAACAGAAATGGTCTTGGGGCCGCATATAAACTATATCATATAGTTAACTCTTTTGTTGCTCCGGAAGACCACAGTCGACCTCCTGGCTGTACTGTAGGTGCATTTGAACAATGTAATAAATGCCTAATATTTGCCTTAAAATTCTAATTCTCATTATAATTCTCTAATCTAACAGTTAACTCTAACATCTTAGTTTATATATATATATATATATATATATATATATATTTTTCTTCTTACAAATAAACAGATATTCACTACAGCACTAGCATTTCTCACTGGAAAAACCATTCCAGCAGTCCAACTACGTAAAATGTCAACATCAGCAGTCCTACAACACTATAATCCACAAAAATAACCCAACAAATCTGCAATAAAGTAAAAAATTGACATTACTGACGTAATAAAACAATTCTGAATAAGCTACAAGAGGGTCTCACCCAAACAAATAACTGGTGCCAGAAATATGGCCTCAAGCTAAATGCCAAAAAATGCATCATCATCCCCTTTGAGGAGAGTGATGTCCCCACAAATTATCATATTAGTAACAATGTTGTAAGCATGCAATAAGTCGTATGGTACTTGGGCATCCAGGTTGATAGAAACCTGACTTTTGACCATCACGTTGTCTCCGTTGTAAGGAAAGCTTTTTACATGGCCCACTTCATTAGTAAGGGTATCTCATCCAGGGACAAGGAGGTCATAACATCCATGTATTCTTCCTTTACAAGAGCCATTATTGAGTGCAATGCCCCTTTTGGCATGTGCCTCAGCAAAACACCCTGCCAAAAGAAAGACTACAACCATTTCTGACAAAAGGTCAAAGGACTAAGTTCACTTAGTTATCCAAACTGACTAAAAAGCTTCTTGCTTTCCTCTGTCTCTCACTGGCCCCTATAAAGTCCATCATTGGCTTGCTTTCCAGGCTAAGAAAGATCCTGCCTTAAGAGACTTCCTCTATCTCAGAAATACTGGTTATACTTAAAACGCTCACTACAAAGACCACAGCCTTCACTGCAACATAAACAAGCCACTTTTTATGGACAGGTTCTTGACACAAAAACCTTCAACTTCTGTAAAAAGCTCCTCTCATTATCAAACAATGTAGTTCAGCAACATGATGGCTGGATGGATAGCCATAAATGTAGTCCTTGGGTAAGTAGCATAGCCTTCATCAAACCAGATGGAAAATCCACATACTAACCTTTCCCAGCTGGACGGCTAAGATCTAATATTGGTTACTCAAGTCTAGTTGCCCAAGAAGAGGGACATGTTTAACTAAAAATTCCATTTGCAAAATTATATTCAGTATACATATTAAATCTCTCTCTCTTATATATACACACACACACACACACACACACACACACACACACACACACACACACACACACACACACACACACACACACACAAGCCCCTACTTGTAAAATAGGCAACCTCAGTAATCACATGACACCCACTCACTGAATGAAATTGGAAGTCAAAATATCTGAAAAAAAAATCATAATAGAGATGGATTCATCCATGTAATTTCCCACCACCAAAAGGACCATCAATAAATCAACAAACAACTGCTCAGCAAAAAGTAAATCAATAAGAAAACCATAAACTATAATGCTACATACTGGTGTAAACATATAATTTGTGTCAATCCCCATGTTAATCCATACCAAAAGATTGTTTCAGAGCTTCAGCTATGTACAAACAGCTTTCTCCTAAAAACTTTACTCATTGATATTTGCCTTGCTGTAATTATAACTGTAAAACAAAAATGTTTTTTAAGTTTATTCTGTACCTCAATGATTCTCACTGTTACGAGATGTAATCACTGCCATATTGTATGAGTACTACATACATAATTTGCTCTCTCTATGTATTGTATTATATTGTTTTGTGTTATTTTTGGAGCTTTTCTCCCCGGGCCTCCACTGAAAATGGACCTGTGTCCAGTCGGACTTTCCCGGTAAACAAATGTAAAATAAAATAATTAAAAATAAACTTCCCTCCAATCTAAAGCCATTTGACATTCAGACATTTTAATTTGTGCAGAAGTTACTCACAGACTGACATTTTACTGAGCTGTAATGCTGACCTTCGCTTTTGAAAAAAACAAATTCCCAGACTTTGTCAATAGCTCAAAGTGTAGAGAGGATTATTTATTTATTATATATTTATTTATTTTTGGAAAACATCTTTAAAACTGTTAAATTGATTACACACCCAGAAACACAGAAAAGTTATTATGATTATGTAAACCACAGACTGCTGCAAGAAATCAGTCACATTAGCACTCTATACTTATGTCCGAACAGATGAATCATACCTGTCAATTCCAAAAGATGTAAAGTAGCTTAATAAGAAGGTTATTTGCAAGGTTACATGACAGTTTATATTGGAAATAAGCAGAGATATTAAAAAGGCTCTGTTTTTCATAATTATGCTGAAAAGTCCTCCAAGGTAAATACAATTTCTGATTTAGTATGGAACCATACCTCTCAACCTTAGAGCAAGAAATCTGGACAAAGCGAAAAATAAAAGTGGGACACAGGCCCAAAAATAGTTATGCATCACAGACACCATTGAAACAACTGCAGCTGTAAACATTATACATCACTTATAATCTTTCTATCCCATTGCTGTCAGTTATACATTATATGGCTCATTCAGTCCTGCCTTCTTTTGCATCAAAGAAAACCATGCTTTGAAATGACAAATGCATTAAAAATAATAAATAAAACACATTGCATCAACATCCTGCAACTTCCTACCTGCAAGCAACCACAGAGCTTTTACTGAAACTAGTGCTGCTTGTTTCCCCAGAATGACAGCTCTTCCTAATTAAGTCTAATGGTATACAATCTACCAGTATGTGGACTACCTGAAATAAATTAAATTATGGCATGTAAATTGAAAGTACACTTTGTTTAATTAAACTATATTTCTAAGCCCACTTACTATATTTTTCAGTAACATCCCAATATCCATCTCCAGGTCACTTTACAAGACATTGGCAGTGGTAGACTTGGCATCCTTCAGAACCCCACAGGCCCATGCTAATACATTGTCCATTAAATTTAAATATCCATCCACTGTAAATGGCAAGAAGCTGTGTCTTAAAAAAATCTGCTTCTGGCATGCATACCCATGTATTAGGTTTTGAAACAAAGAAACATATTTTCCAGAGTCCGTAAGTCTCTGTCTTTAATAATCATCTACTGTTGCAGCACTCCCAACACATAAGCACACACATACACACTAAAATCCCCAATGTTTAAAAAAATGACATTGTGCCCACTTGATTTGCCAGTATTGATGATCCGCCAAAGCTATGCTTACTGTTGTCTAATCAACCAGTGCTTAGGACCCACCAATAAAAAAACAGTACTAGGTGCTTTTTTGTTTGTCTGAAAAAACAATACAACTTTATATGCTACAGTCCCACATAGTCAGTCCACTACTGACCCATTAACCCTAGGCTGCTGTCTCATTCTTACTCCCTGGAACTGCATTACCTTGAATGATTACTTTTATTTCCTAAGCAAAAGACACAAATTGGAAGATGAGGCAAAAATCCAGACATTCTTTGAACACTCTCCTTGTCAGGAAAGCCGCAATTTAATGAAAGTGTACTCTTAATGTATGATATATTTGTGAGCTAACTTGTTTGTGTTCAGTAGGTAGACTGATCATTGTTAGCCTCTTTGTGCATGCATCTCTTTCTGTCATGCACACATATACACACATACACACACACACACACACACACACACTCTTCTACTTTTACACACACAATTTTGCTTTCATGTATGCACTCACTCACTCCGAAATTACCTATTAACACAGGTAATTGCTGTCCCTTTCAAAGGCAACAGCGGCAAATCCATACATGAGTCCCTCTTCAGCGAGAACACACACACACACACACATACACACACACACACACACACACACACACACACACACACACACACACACTGATTGTTTAGCGCAAAATAATGGCGTAAACACACTGACCCTTTTTTGGCTCAAAAACAAAACTAGAAGGGTGCTTTGGTGCATGCGCACAGCGACATTAGTGTTACAGGCCACGGGAGCGAAAAACACCAAACAAAAAAAGTGTTTTGGGGCATGAGTAAATCGATGTTGCAGTTAGAGGTTGAGGGCCGCATGCGGCCCGCGGGCCGCAGGTTGGACACGTCTATAGTAAAGGTTTTAGGGAATTATATTTCAACCCTTGCATGTAACTTGTGCTTGTACAATCACTCCATCTTTAAGAATGTTGATATTCATCAGTGTTGAAGTTTACCATATGCTGTGTTTGATGCAGGGACATTTGGGTGGTGGCTTATTTTCAGTAACAAAATGTTCCTTTTTTTTACTGGAGAATAAATATTTCTTTTTGATGCGTCTCAGTCCAGTGCTGCATTCCTCACCTTGAGGAGAAGTTATAATAAAAGTTGACTGTAATGCTGCTTGGCAGCCTCTTGCATTTTCTAATGGACATGTAGTTGTATCAGTAGTGTCAATACGAGGTTATATCAATAAAACATTTTAACATTTCTAGCAAAATATCTAGAAGAAATATAATTATTTAACTATAAACTTTGTGATTTTTATATGTTGGGCTAATAGTATAGTTGCATATTGAATTTTTAAGTGCCGGTTTAGAATTCTCTGTTTTGTGTCCTTTTCTGCTTAAAATTTCAAATGTTAGCATTTTCAGGGGCAAATATGTTTTTTTTTTTTTTTTCTTTTTTTTCTGTGCAAGTTTGTTGTGAATTGTAAGCCTAGGCATTTGCAATAGGATAATGAAAACATAATTGTCACTCGTCTGGTCAAGATAAATCAGACTAACAGTTGTGGGTTTGGTTCATACAGCTTTATTATATACAAACACTTGAGGCTTAGTAACTTAAACTTATAAACAGACTGACTGCTGCACTCATACATGTTAACACTCTGGCTATTCTCTCAAAATGGCACTGCTACCTGCACTTGCCATCATTTTAAAATGCTTCTTAAAGTTACAACACGCTCTTTTCTACATTCTCCCTCTTTCAGAAATAAATCATATACTGAAAATGACAACATTCGTTGATATGCAGTTGTACAGAAATGATCATTTGACATGCAATCATACAGAACTAAATACAAATAAAACAATCATGTCCAGGTTGCTGTGTATTTTACACTAGGTCTAGGAATGCAACATGACCGTCTGGATTGCTCTGAGATCTATAATCTGTATCACAGGTACGATGCTGCGATATTGATTCAGACTGGAAGAAGATGCCTGCGATTTCTTCTGTATTCTGTACCCTCAGATTCTACTAAGTAAGATCTCAGCTTGGCACATATACCTCTCATTTAACCAATTTGATCAAAACTTTCATCGTTTGCCTCCTCACTATCTCTCCTCCTTTCAATGGATGAAGAAATCTGCTCTTTTTATCATAGCTGGCCTTCTGAAAATAATGCTTTTTAAATAGTTTAGTTTGGCTTTGATTGCTCTTGTGTTTTTTAGCATTAGGCACCAACAAACTGGAACTGATGGGCAAGGTTGTTCTGGTTTGCCTAGATAGAAGTCTCTGAGCAGTTGAGCCAAGTAAATTGTCACAGGGTATATTTCTGAGATTAAGCAAATTCAAGAAAACATTGGTATTGTCGAACGTTGACCTCTCTAGTAATTGCTTTGCACTTTGTATTGCACACTCAGCTAGGCTGTTTGACTGTGGATATTTCGGACTGCTAGTAATATGGATAAAGTCCCACTCTTTTGCAAATTTCTGAAATAACTGACTTGTAAACTGGGCACCTTTATCAGAAATAACTTTGTGTGGACTACCATGGCTGGAGAAGTGACATTTCAACTTGATAACAGTACTGGATGTTTGGTTTGGCAGCAAATCGGTTTCAAACCAATTTGAATAAGACCCTACCAACACTAAGTAGTTCTGATTGTTCTATTCATATATGTCACTGGCTACTGTTGACCAAGGTAGATCAGGAATCTGACTTAGCCGAAGTGGCTCTTTTTGCAAATGGGGTTTAGTACTATTGCATACTGAACAAGATGAAAGTATTTTATCAGTGTCTTTCGATAGACACCTGGGTGGCCACAGTGCAAAGTCTGGATGCACTCATGTTGCAAGGAAGTAGGAACAACAACTTTAGGACCTTTAAAAATACCATCTTCCATCAACATCTCATCTCTGTAAGGAAAATAAGGTTGGACTTCTGTTGGTACACAAGATTGCTTTGACAACCATCCAACATTGATGAAATGGTTGAGCTTTGCAAAATTGGATCAGTATTTGTATGATATCTTAGCTCATCAAGTCTTGTGGTAGAAAAAGCATGTACTTCCATGACATTGAAGTCAAAATTCTCTGCATCAAGCTTTTCTGTGGTATTTCTGGGCGATCTGGATAAGGTATCAGCCAGATAAAGAAGTTTGCTGTTCGTATAGACAATTTTGAAGTTGTATTTTGTAATCTGAGCATCATTCTTTGTAGTGTTGCTGGAGCTATATGCATAGGCTTCTTTAAAATAGTGACTAGAAGTTGATGATCAGTCTCAATCTGGATAGCTTGGTTGTAAATATAATCGCGGAACTTCAAAGATGCAAACACAATTGACAAAAGTTCCTTCTCAATTTGAGCATACTGCATCTTAGTTTGGGTAAGAGTTCTAGATGCATTGGCTACTGGTCTGCCCTCTTGAAGAATAACTGCACCAAGACTGAACTTTGAAGCATCATAGGAAATAATTACTGGTTTGTGGACATCATAGTATCTCAATGTAGGTGGACTGGTGATTTTCTGTTTAAGGTCATCAAATCCTGTCTGGTGGTGGTCCAACCATGACCAGGCAACGTTTTGTGCATCAGCTCTCTTAAAGGCACTGATAATTCACTGAAGTCTGTCATAAGCTTGCCCAAATAGTTAACTATACCAAGGAAACACTGTAAGGCTTGGACATTGGAGCTGGCATCTCAAGAATGTCTATCTGGAAGGGTCTTGGTCGTAAACCCATACTGGTAAATAAATGACCTACATAAGTAACTTCTGGTAGCCTGAATTTACATTTCAAAGGATTGAGCTTTAGATTCACTTTACATGCTCTGTCTAGAACTTTCCTGAGGTTTCTGTCATACTCTGCTTCACCTTTACCTCCAATTAGTGAATCATTCACTATTGTAGCACATGGATAACCTGAAAAAAATTGCTCCATTGCACACTGAAAGACTTCACTGGCAGAATTTATTCCAAAAGCTATTATGAGAAATCTGAGTCTACCAAATGACATGCTGAATTGAGTCCATAGTGAAGATTTGTTATCAAGCATTACTTGCCAAAATCAACTCCTTGCATCTAAGACAGAAAAAACGGTGGCATTTGGCATTAGGGTGTAGCGACTTTCTCGACTGTATGCATAGGATGATGGGGCCTTTTTAATGCTTCAAGTCTCTTGAGTTAGTACATATTCTGATTTCATCTGAGCTTTTCTTATGAGCAACTACCATGGAAGATGCTCATTCAGTTGGTTCTGTGACTGGACAAATTGCACCTTGTTGCACCATTTTATCTAACTAGACATTGACTTTGCCCTGCATAGCTATTGGAACTCTTCTCGCTATTCTGACTGCTGGACTGACCTCTGGGTCTAATTTCATGGAGTACACAACTGCAAGTTTGCCTAGCTTGTCTTTGAAAACATCAGCATACTCTGAGAAAATAGCATAGGTGAAACTGGAACTAGGACATGTGCTTACATGAGGGACTTCTTTGGTAAAAGAAAGCAGTCTCATTCTAGTTTGTCACAGAGACCTAATAATGACTGCACAGGTCTTCTGACTACATAAAATTGAAAGCTGTAACTGTTCCCAGCTGAACAGCATGAAAACATTACTGAGCCTTTGGTTTGAATCTCTTCACCTCCATAAGCAACAGGCTTCACACAGTTGGCCAAATTAAGTTGTTCACCAGCTCTTACTCTAGCAAATGTTTCTGCTGACATAATATTGCACTTTGAACCAGTGTCTACTTTAAGTTCTGTGGGGTTACCATTGATCAGGACAGTATAAACACTTTGTTTTTTGGCAACAAATCTACTGCATTAACTTTTTCACCAACCACTGATGCACCATCTACGTAGAAAGTAGAGTTGCAGCTTTCTATATGATCAACTTACTTTTTTGAGTGGCTTTTCTTACTAAATGAATGAGGCTTGCCTGATTAACAAAACTTTTGAAAGTGGTTCCATTTTTTACACTTGTGGCATTGCTGACCAAATGCTAAGCACTTTTCTCTTTTAGACTCATGATTGGCATCACAATTACAACAGTTAACAATAAGACTTGCCTTGGGTTTTGCTGACTCACCCTTATGCTGCACTGTGCATGTCCATTTTACTGAGCTAGTCTTAGAACTTGCTGGAAGGGTATGGGTTCTTCTTGTGAATCCTGCAGGGACTGTAGCTGTCATGTGCTTAGGCCTGCTTTTATTAGCCACATGCTGCATGCTGTCTACGTTTGCTCTAGAAGCTGCTGAAACCATGCTCTTATCACTTGCAAGCATATTTGTGTGGCTTTCTGTAAGCTCATGTATTTGACAAAATTCTATAACTTTGCTCAATGTTAAAACACTGTCACCTAGCAAAATCTTTCTCACAGCAGCACTATTAACACCACACACAAGCCTGTCTTTTATCAACTCATCTTTCAAATCACCAAACCTGCCTGTTCTAGCCTTGTTTCTCAAGCCAGTAATATAAGCTGCAAAAGTTTCTCCAGGCTTTTTGGTCTGTTGTATAAATTAGGTGCCTCTCCAATGTAACATTTGTCTGGGGGTTACACATTTCTCTAAATTTACATTTCAAGCACTCCGGGTCCTCCCTTGATTCAGCTTGTACAACAATATGACTGCTTTCCCCTTTGCCTGCATATACTGCTGGTGCATACACAAATGAACGCTCTCTTTCAGTGGCTTCTGACACCATTATATTAAGCAAAATAAATGCCCTCATATGTGCATCTTTATCGGAAAAAGCTGCTTGTATGAAAATATCTTGTTCCTGCTAAAGTACTCTTCAGTTCTGTGCAATATTATGATGAAAGACCAGTGGACTGGGTCTGCAAAATGCCTCTGCCATGCCAACACACAGTAATAAAGACTCTTGGAATTCTGTACAAACATACTCACTTATACATCAGAAATTTATGCCAGAACTTGTAATTATGCCCAATAGCACAACAGATTCTTCGAAATAACTGCAGTTTGTAAAATAAGTTTCCGTAGCACAAGAACACTTTGAAATCACTGTACTTTGCAAAACCACTCATCAGTGTAAGAAACACTTTGAAATGACTGTATTTTGCAAATGAACTGTACACAGCAGAAGAACCTTCTTGAAATGGCTGTATTTTGTGAAATAACTCTGTACAGTGTAAGAAACACTTTGAAGTAATGACACTCTGCGAATAAAATGTACACAGCATAAGAAACTTTTCTAAATGATTGTATTCTGACTGCACTTTGTGAAATAACTGTACTTTACACATAGCAAACTCTTCGAAATCTACTGTAATAAAGCACACACTGCAAACACTTTGCACACACCGAGATGCTTCAAACAACTCTAGTTATACTTTGAATAGCTTTGGTCTATACAAAATAGTAGCTCATGTCAAAACATGGCCGTTTACTAAAAACATGCATTCCCCTTGCTTTTCTATGCTTATTTTGCTCATTTATTGTACTCATTATGCCCATTTGACTTCTTACCATGCTTGTTTTACTTAAAAGATGCTCATTATGCAAATCGGAAGTAATTCTGAATGTATTCATAAGTATTTCTGATAATTCTATCAGATATTGTGGCTTCAATATTTTGCTTCATCAGTAATGCACTTTGTGCCTTTTGTTTGATTAATAATGCCTTTTGTGCTACTTGTTTGATTAGTAATGCATTTTGTGCTTTGCGAATGCTTTGTATCATTTTCTTGACAAAATAAGGCATTTATGTGAGTTTTGGTTACCTAAAGTTTGTTTCTGGACTTTTTTTTAATCATTTGAGCACTTTATCACCCAACCTGCTCAATATGACTTCACCGTTAACTCTGCACCTCATGGCTTGAAGAAGTTGCACTCTCCATCCTGGTTCTGACATCATGTCGCTAGTCCTTTCAGGATAAAACAGATGAACAGCTGTGGGTTCGGTTGAAACAGCTGTATTATATACAGACACATCAGGATTGAGGCTTAGTAACTTAAACTTAAATAAACTTATAAACAGACTGACTACTGCACTCATATATGTTAACACTTTGGCTGTTCTCTCAAAATGGCACTGCTGCCTGCACGTGCTTTCACTTTTTTTAATGCTTCTTAAAGTTACAACACACGCTTTGTTCTACAATAATAACATAACAATTAGAAAGTTAAATCTTGGATTGCATCTTTTTTCTGCATTTTAAAATACTGCAAGCATTAGTTTTATGTTATTTTTCATGTAAAGTGTCTTAGTAGGATCTGCCCTTTTTGACAAAGGTACATCACCTTTGAGTGTGAAAATATCCCCTAAATTGCCATAAATGAAAGATGCAGTGACTTTTTTTTTCATATTCAAATTTATGTCCATACACAGACATATACTGCCCCTGACAAGACAAATCAATGACTGTTTAAACTGTGATCAAATGACAGTAATGATCCATCACTTCTGTAGACTGTTTTCCTACTCCCAACGATAGGTGCTTTTTTACTGCATATACCTGTGATGATGAACTAAATAAAGAAAAAAATGGCCTTTATGTATTTCATGTTCTTGTTCACAATGGTACATTGACTGGCCTCCCTGAGAAGCCATATTGATTATTAGTGTTCAGTACAAGTAATGTAATGTCCTTTGCTTTCATACACAGCCTGTTTCACCATTCCCCAAAGGATAGCTGCTTTCTGACTATATGGAGTACTTACGTTTGACTGTGATTGAAGTGAAAGAAATAATGGGCACTGTAATGTGTCCTGTCAGATGAGCAGCTGTGATCAATGTGATTACCCTCTGCTTTTACACACATTATATGATGTCCTTCTAGTCCTATGTTGCAGTATTCTTATTGTGGGATTTCCTGCCTCAGGCAACCTGACATTGGCTCCTATAAAAAAGCTTCAGCCTGTTTGCTGTAGGTGCATGGAATGTCATATGTAGGGTCATAAACCAGGGACCTTAAATGTGATGTCTGCACACACAGACCGCAGAACTTTTCAGCCGCAGACGATGTCACATAGTTTGCTTCGCTCCTACTCTAGAATACTTCTACAAAGCTAAGTACCTTACATGCTTTTTGCTTGAGTTTGGTTAGTTGTATTTTATATTAGCTGATGTCAGCTAAAGAGGGCAAATGCCGTTGTGGGTGTCAGATACCACATAAGGTTACCCACGACCATTGCGTCTTTTGTCTTGGGAAGGAACACGATCATACCGCGTGTTCCATTTGCCAATCTTTCATACCGAAGACCCACCGCAGCCATCTGGCTGCACTAAATTTATATTCAGAGAACCAACATCTCAAAAAGCTTTTGCTTAGAATGAACCTCAAATTGGTTGCTCCGACTGAACCACCGTGGAAAAAAGTTAGTTTCCAGGCCTGCTTCAGTTGCCTCTCTGCCTTTGGACGTCCTGGCAGCTTCCGATATAGGAGTTGAGGGATTTCCGACAGTACTGACTACTTCGGCTCCCACCAAGGAAGCCGCTTTAGAGGTTGTGGCCTGCATGTCAATGGAGATAGTCCAGACGTCGGTTCCTACCGACATCGAGGGGGAACCAGAAACAGTTGGTCAGCCTTTGGATACTCCTGTTCCTGAGACTCAAGCTTCTGAGCCTAGGCCTTCTTCCAAACCAATGCCTACTAAATGTAAACAAAAAAACTAAACATCTGACTCATACCCCTGAAGGAGTCCCTGACTGGCAATCTTTCATTAACTCTCTGATGCAGTCCTTTATGGCCGGCAGGCCCACATATTCTACTCCCTCCACTATACCTGCGCTCAGCCCCAGGCCTGACTCTGCCATTTCTCTCCCCTTGCAGACTATCCAAGAAGGAGAGGAGGGATTAGAACCTTACTACAGTTTTTCTGAAGAGTCCATTTCTTATGCATCCCAGATTGCCTTCCCTTTAGAATATTATTCACCAGATGAGGAACCTATTAAAAGGGACTCTCTACCAGAGGACATTACCTTTGGTGAAACAACAACTAAGATGAGAGTACTTTAGATGGGATACTATCCAGGTGACTGACACCCAGAGGAGGTATTTTGAACTCCTTCAAATGGAGTCTCCCTCCCCATCAGCCATCCCACCAGTCTTACCTGCCTATCTGGATGCTTTCTCCTCTGCATCCAAAAACCCAGACTCACAACCACCTGCACCTAAAAGACCAGACAGGTTTTATAAGGTTCCTGATGATCAAAAATTCTTAGTCATCCCCCCCCCCCCCTTGGCAGACCCTGCAGTTATTGCTGTCTCTCCAGAAAAACAATCCAGGCTTATTCCCTCTGCATCTCTTTTTACCTACTGATAAAGACAGCGAAACCATGGACAGGATTAGTAAAAAGGTGTACACCTCTTCCACTCTGGCCTCCAATGCTATAAATTAACAGACACACATGGTTAAATATGCACTGGACCTTGTCTCACAAGCAACTAATCTCCTGACTGCCCTACCAAATCAGACATAACATCTAAATTGTCTCTGGCTTCACAGGTAGCCAGACATTCAATTAGGTGCAGCTATGATGCTTCAGAGGCTTCTGCCAGGTCATCAGCTTCTGCTTCTGTCCTCCGTAAATACTCTTGGCTGCGCCTACAACCTCTTCCAGAAGACATTAAAACTAAGATTATGGATGCCCCTTAGACCATAACCTTTTTTTGGAAAACAAGTCTGCAGAGCTTTTTAAAAATCTGCAGGAGAAAAGCAAGGAACTGCAGGACATCAAGCACTTGCTTGTATGCCCTATTCCAAAGTATTGCAGGAACTACCCTGCGAAAACCTCATTTGTCAGGAGATCCCCTTCCTCTGCCACCTCTTCATCCTCCAGGCACAGGAGGGGAACCAGAAGGCAAACCTTCTCCAGACCTGCCACCCCTCAACTAAGTCCTAGACAGTTCTTTCAGGATAGAAATGCACCCAACAATGCATGACTGCCTTGCCCATCTGCCGTTGTCAGTCCGCCTATCCCATTGTTTACCCATCTGGAAAACCATCACTTCAGTCCAATGGGTACGGAGTATCATCCAAAATGGATACTTCCTTTCCTGGAGGGAAAAGCCCATCCCAAAGTCCATTCTCTTTTCACCAAAAAACTAAATCCACCTCCTGCCACAAATTCTTCAAGACCTCCAAAAAACTAGGAACAATAGAACATGTTCCTCCCGGGCAGGAAGGAAAAGGATTTTACTCGACTCTCTTTCTGGTCCCCAAAAAGGATGGTCCTTGGAGACCTATACTGGATCTATTTTCCCGAAACTATTTCTAGAAGTGCCTTCTTTCAAAATGTTCCCCCTCCCAACTCTACTCCCTCTTATCCCAGACTATGCCTTTATGGCCACTCTGGATCTAAAGGAGGCTTATTGCATATCCCCATAAAATCCTCCAACAGAACATTTCTACGTTTTTCTGGACCCTGCTCTCACTTTCAGTTTACAGCCTTGCCCTTTGGTTTGTCTACAGCACCCAGAGTATTCACAAAATGCCTGTCCACAGCCATTGCTTACTGCAGAACCCAAGGTATACAACTCTACCCCTACCTAGATGACATTCTCCTAACAGAGACAGAAACCCGTCTCTGAGACCACCTCAGGTTCACCACCACCCTTCTTCAAAGCCTGGGCTTCACCCTCAGTTTAAACAAATCCTCCTTGCTCCCTCAGCAAGACAGAATTTTTCTGGGCTTCAGGATCAGGACCGATCTAATGCAGGCCTTTCTTCCACAGGAAAAGGTCCACTCCCTCTCCACTCACTTTCAAAACCTTTTATTGGAATCCCAGATTTCTGCAAGGCAATTCCTGCAACTCCTGAGGCTTATGGCAGCCACCATTCCCATGCTTCTCTCGGGAAGAATGCATATGCGGAAGTTCCAGTGGTACCGAAAGAACATGTGGTCACAACACCTACACTCTTTACAGAAGCAAATCCCCTTTCTGGCCTGTCTCAAATCAGAGCTAAGGTGGTGAATTCAACAAACCCGTCACAACCTAGGAATGCCTCTCCAAATGCCCTCCCCAAACCAGTTCATCTACACAGATGCTTCAGACCTAGGGTAGGGTGCCGCCTGCAAGGACTTCAGAGTTCAGGAAATTTGGAGCTCTGCCCTCCAAAAGAAAACATATCAATGTCAGGGAGGTGACTGCAGTTCTCCTAGCCCTGGAGGCTTTTCTTCCTACCGTCCACCCGGGACCCCTTCTAATATTCACAGACGACACCACAGTCATGTGGTACATCAACACATAAGGAGGAACCAAAGCCTACCTCCTTTGCAGAATAACACAAAAAATCTGGGAAATTGCCTCCAGGGACAACCAGTCTCTGCAGGCCTCATACATACCATCTCAGAACAACAAACAGGCAGATCTTCTAAGCAGAACATCTTATCTACAGCACAAGTGGATGTTGAACAGGAAAACCTTTCTAGACGTTGTCCACTGGTGGGGCACTCCTCAAGTGGATCTATTTGCCTTCCCCAGAACAGACAATTGACCAGTTTCTGCACCAAGGATCACTCCCCACTAGCCTGGAGAGTAGATGCCTTCAGCATTCCTTGGAAGGGACTGTTTCTTTATGCCTTTCCCCCCTTTCCCGCTTATTCAAAAGGTCCTACTGAAAATCAGGAAGGACAAACCAAAAATCTTGTTGATGACCCCCTTCTGGCTAAGGCAGCACTAGTTCCCCCTACTTCACTCAGTAGCCAAGGGCAATCACTACAAGTTACCCCACAAGGTTGACCTTAAAACACAACAAAAGGGAACCATAATCTATCCTCACCTACAGATGTTAGCACTAACACTGTGGGTGATAAACTTCTAATCCCTTTTAGACACCACTATTCAGAGGACATGCTTACAGTCCTAAAGAAGGCCAAGAAACCTGCTACTAGAAAATCATACTTATCAACATGGGAGAGGTTCTCAAAATGGTATCTACTTAAAGACAGGGACCCCAGCCAGGTGGACCCTTCCCTAATCCTTACATATCTGTGTGAACTCATTAAGGATGGCCTTTCTTACTCCTCAGTGAAAGTGCATCTTTCAGCCATGTCTGCCTGCCTACCTCTAGACCCTCCATTACTATCCAGGCTAGATGCTAAACTTTTCCTGAGAGGGGGCTTGCATATCAGATCACCTGAAAAACCCATCCCGCCACCCTGGCATCTAAACTTTGTCCTGGAGAAACTAACGCTTAGCCCCTTTGAACCAGCTAGCTACTTTATAACTCTGTACATAGAAAACTGTACAGTTGGTTGCCATCACTTCTGCTAGGAGAGTGTCAGAGTTACAGGCACTCATAGCCTGCCCCCCTACACTGTCTTCCACAAGGACAGGATGAGCTTATGCACTAACCCTTCCTTCATGCCTAAAGTGGTAAACAAGCTATTCTTAAATCAATCTATTCACCTGCCTACCTTCTTCCTCTCCCCACCTTAACAAGAGTGAGAGGATTCTCCATTCCCTGGATGTGCACAGACAACTTAGATTCTACCTAGATAAAGTTAAACAGTTCAGAAAATCTGAACAACTTTTTATCTCCTTCCACCCCAGGGCTATGGGCAAGGCAGTTTCCAAGCAAACTCAAGATGGAACAGAAAATCCATTTATTTCTACTACTCACACCATGGCAAACCTTTACCCCAGGGGGTGAGAGCTCATTCCACCAGATGTATGGCTACTTCCAAAACCTTCCTCAAAGGGCTATACACAGCTTCCATTTTAGAAGCTGCCACCTGGTCCAATATCCACACCTTCACCAAGCACTACAAACTAGATCATGATTCCAGAGCCAGGTCAGGCTTTGCTAGGACAATCCTGCATGGGTTTCTGGAATCTTCCACCTCTACCTATAACTAGCTGTAGTACTCTCCCATACTGCAACATAGGAATAGAAGGACGTAGAATAGTTGTGTAAAAACTTCCCATAACCTTCTCTTCCCATGTTGCAGTATTCCATCCCTCCCACCTTCCCCCTGGACTTACTAACCTAGCTCCTAGCCTTTAGGCAACCAGCCAGCATATGATACTCGACTCTTCTAGCTGGCAATCACTTATTCCTCTCTTAAGACTGTCTGTCTGGCCTTCAAGTTCTGAGGTTTGTGCGTGCAGACGTCACATTTAAGGCCCTTGGTTTATGGCCCTAAATATGGGGTCCCACACACCTACAGCAACCAGGTTTAAGCTTTTGTATAGGAACCAACATCAGGTCGCCTGAGGCAGGAAATCCCACAGAGGGTGGCCTAATGGTGAAGGTCTTTGCCTTACAAACACAAGGTGCAGGGTTGGAGTCTCACAAGGGATAATTGGCTAGGCTTAAAATGGCTCGCAAGGGCAGTCAGCCTAGTACTAATCTATGAACCTATGAATCTATGAACAACATGGAAGACAAAGGCATCTATGAGTATGGTAAGATTTTACACAACTATTCTTTCTCCACCTACAGATTCCAAAGTATCCACCTAGACTGCTTTATCCCAGGTATTAGCATTTTATCTTGTCTGCTGCCACAAGCACCACTTGCTGATTGCTATTGAACCTTTCAAAGTTGATAACCATAATATAGAGTCAGTTTCTTCTCTGATAACCTATCTTTTTTGGGTATGTGAATCAACTGAAACCTGTCCTAGAATTCAGTGAGTGTGATGTATAAAAACTAATATTGGATTTGCTACCATTCTATTGCAGGATGAACACAAGAAAAATGAAGTGCACTTCACTGTTTTTGTGGTAGTGTACTGTTAGCAGTGCTCACATATTATCTGCTATCATGCCAGAATGTTTTTGTCCACACAAGAAAACCATTTCTGAAGGTTGAAATGTTCACATTCAGTGAAGATATTTGATCAAATGATTAGCAATTGCTTGGTAAAAACTTGCATCTGTTTGAGAGTCTTTCCCTTAGTGTGGAAGTATTTATATACATATATGTGAGGAATTGATTTGTTCATATTTCTTTTGTAGTTTATGGATAGATTAATTGCTTTTTAGTGATGAAGAGTCAAGGCTGATATTTTCTACCATCCTATATTTATGGAAGGATATTTTTTCTTACTTAACTATTGTCATACGTTTTATATCTTATAAAGTTTGTTAACTGGAGACTGGATGTTGAGAGGAACATGATGATTACAAGTTTATGTAACAAATGTATGCTGGTTTGTTGATACACTAGGGCGGCTGTGGTGGTGCAGTGGCTAGCACACAGTAAGAGGTTCTCTAGTTTGATTCTCAGCTGGGGTGTCTTCTGTGTGGGTTTCCTCCTGGTGCTTTGGTTTCCTCCCACATTCCAAAGAGATGCTGCAGATGGACTGAACACCATAATTTGGCCCTAGGAGTGTGTGTGTGTGTGTGTGTGTGTGTGTGTGTGTGTGTGTGTGTGTGTGTGTGTGTGTGCTTTCTGTAGAAGACTGGGCTAAAAAATAAATAGTACTTAATTGTGTGAGCGAGTCTTTCGTCAGTTTTCCAATAATTAAATAATTCTAATAAAGGGCCATGGCTTTTCCTTATTTGGTTTCTGGATGACTTTTATACACCTTTCTACTGTGAAAAGACTAGGATCCAGCCCCTTAATCTAAAGATCTGGTAACTCACCAGTTTCTGTCTGTGAATTCCCAAGCAACGCTTATTAGGAACCCAGCTATTTCATTCTGTAGCTCATTTCCATCTTCTCCCACTTCACCTGTTGTTTATAACTGTACATATTGTAGATCTATTAATTTGCTGCTTACCACCCAAGACCACAACATGACTTGGACTTACTGTTTGTAATTGAGTTGTATTTTTGTACTGAATGCTGTCTTGAAAAAATGTGTTCTTGTTTTGTATTTTTGGTTCTCCCCTGGCTGAATTTGAAAATGGACGAATTGCATCAGTATTGTACCCCAGTTCATAAATGAAAAGAAGTACAATGAAACAAATATTTCAAGGTACTTGGTCATTTATGGAATTCTCACTTAACATGACATTTTTGGAGATGAGGGGAGGTCTCCTGTCATTTTTGACCTTCTAGGCATCCTTACCCTATGCAGATCCTCATCATATAGATGGACTTCAGTTGCTGGAGGCTGCATGTGGTAGAATGAACCTTGTCTGTTTCCCACTTCTTGGTGCAGTCCCCATTCTTAGGGAGTTTAACTTACCAGTAGACAAATTAAGTAGATCCTTACAAGTGGTCCCTCAATTCCTCAGTGATGGGAAGGATGATATTGGTAATCCCTATTATGATGTGTTCATGTCCTCAGCGAGTGTCAGACACTGTGATTACTTCTCCCTCACCCTATTACTCTCCCTCACCCTATTACTAAGCTCATTTACGTTTTCTTCTGTTTCCTTTGATGAAACAGTTTATTAACGAAGTGAAACTTCTCAAAGTGAAGGTCATCATTATAATCCCTTATTGGCCCTAGCAGTTCTAGTTCTCTCTTATTGCCTCCTTTTCTGGAGAAACCAATTTCCTTGAGACCAGTGAGAACCTTGCCATCTCTTGTATGGGACAAGCCTCACCTGCTCTTTCACTCACTGAATCTCAGTATGGTTTGCCTATTTTCTTCCACAGGGAAAAATAGATCTATATCTAGATATGTTTCTAAGGTTTTTCTCGCTGACTTCATTTATTGCGAGTGAAAACCTCAGGATTTTGGTCTTGTGGCATCTTTGATTCTCATGATACCACTGGCAAGACTCCACATGAGAAAGATACAGTGGTATCGGAAGTCTTTGATCCAAGCACCAACACTCTATTTTTTCAAACCCCAGTGCTGGAGTTTGTCAGAAGATAAATCATTTAATGGACACAACATATATTCTTAAATTTAGGTCTTGCCTTCTCCAGAGTTGTCAGTCACCACAAACACTTGAAGTTTCCATCGGGAGCAATTTCAGGAGGAATAAAAAAACAATGTGTGTGGGACACCAACGACAGACATAAAGGAGATGCTTGCCCTAATCAAGACACTCAACGCTCTGAATCATCTTTGGTTCAAGAGACTTCAAGTTGTTAAAGAAAAATACCACAGTCATTTGGTACAGCAACAAACATGGGGAAGCGCAGAAAGTTCCAGCTGCCATGCAAGGCAGAGTCAAAGCTGAGCTAGACAGAATGGTGTGTCTAGGAGTAATTTGTCCAGTAAAAAAAAACAACTGAATGGGTATTCTCCATGGTGGTAGCTCATAAGAAAAGCTCAGTTGATATTAGAATATGTATCCATCCAAGAGATTTGAACAAAGCACTAAAACAACCTCATCATCCAATGTGTACAGTTGAGGAAGTTGCTGCTCTTTTGCCAAATGCCACTGTTTTTTCTGTCTTAGATGAAAAAAGTTCATTTTGGCAAATTTTGCGTGACCAAAAATCTTCATTGCCAACTACTTCCAGTACATCATTCGGAAGGTACAGATTTTTGAGAATGCTATTTGGGATAAATTCTGCCAGCGAAGTCTTTCAACTTGCAATGGAACAAAATGTTTTCTGGCTATCCATGTACTGTAATAGTTAAAGATATTCTTGTAGGAGGCAATGGTGAAGTTGAACATGATAGAAACCTCAGGAAAGTTCTGGAATGTGCTCGTGAGGTGAATCTTAAGTTAAATCCTCAGAAATGTAAGTTCAGGCTACCAGAAATATGGGTCATTTACCAGTTCAGGCTTATGACCAGATCCTTCCAAGCAAACTACAATTCTTGAGATGCCAGCTCCAGACAATGTGACTTCCTTACGTTTTCTTGGCATGATCAACTATTTTGGCAAGTTCATCCCAGATATTAGTAAGCCTTCAGCACTGCTAAGAGAGCTGACACACAAAGATGTAACTTGGTCCTGGTCAGAACCACATTATTAATCAGTAAGAATTTGTTGACTCTGAGTGCTAAAAAGAACAAAGCAGTAAAAGCTCACCTCCTAAAGAAGCATTTGTCCCAAAAGTCCTACTACGACAAAACCAGCAAGCCTCTGAATCCATTTAAAAGGAGAGATAGGATGCGTACAGGGAAAGGATTTGACTGAATAGGACTTGTGAAATATTTGTTTGAGGAACTGATATCGTATGTCGAGTCGCAAAGTATGGAATTCAGGTGGAATTGGAAACACTACTGGTGTCCGAGCCAGTGTTGCAACATCTTGCTTGTAGCAAAGGCTCTAATTCTCAGAGTTATGTGCCCAATGTTCTTGTTCCAGAGAACTTTCATCTTCTCTTTCTGTTCATGAAACTATCCCTGAAAATCCTCAAGAAAAACATTTCCCAGTGACTGTCCCTGTTGCTAAACCCAGCTCAAATTATTACATTACAAGGTCAGGTCGTATCTCAAGACCAAATCCTAAATACACCGCAATCTGGACATGATTGTTAGTTTGTATATATCGGTATAATTTGCATGTTTATCCAATTCTCATTTCATTGCAGAACAGAACAGAGAGGATGTAGATCAGTGTGTGTGTGTGTTGTACCTTTAAGAGCCATTCCAGTCAGTGAGCACATGCATATAATTACTGAGCATGTGCAAGGAAGAATGCCATTTTGAGTAAGCAGCCAGCATGAAAGCATGCATGTGTGTAGTAGTCAGTCAGTTCATTTAGTTTAATGTTTCAGTCAACCATCCTGATGTGTTTGTGTGTAATAAATTACTTAAATGAACACTCAGGCTCATCGTCTTATTGAATATACAGGAAGAGCAATGGTTTGTCTTTATTCTTATGGTTCTAAGGGGAGGTCAAGGGGGGGGGGCTTGGATGTTTAGTATGTCCAGGAAAGTAGTATTGAAGTGTGATACTGCAGTGTCTAATGGGAGCGAAGATAAGGTCAATAAGAAGGTTTGGAGAGAATTATTTTCTGTTACATGTGTGCCTGAATATAGTGCTTTTTGGGAAGCATACATTTTGTGGGAGGAGGTAGGTGCATAGGTGGTCGCATAAGCTATCTGAGAGGCACCCTGTCTGGCTAGCAAGTGATGGTTTACTGGATAGTGGCCAATCCAATATTGTCTGGTTTTTTTTTTATCCACTCTAATTGGAGGTTTTATTAATTGGGAGAATCTGTGTAGATTTATGAAGTTTCTGGGATTTTTCTAAGGTACAGGTTATAAGTTGAAGCCACCCATTACAATGGTTTCCCATGAAAAGGTTGTGGATGACCAGTGGAAGAAGCCTTCTATTAAAGTAGGGTCATTGCCAGGAGGAATGTAAATTGTTATGATGATTATGAATGTATTAGGGTTTAATTCTAGTCTAGAATATAGTATCTCTGCATTTAGTTTTGGTGGTGTAAGTCCAGGTGTATGAGTTTGTGTGTTTTTGTACATTATTGCTATACCTCCACCTCACTTATTCAATCTGTCTAATCTATGGATGTTGTAGCCATGGGATAAAATCTCGTTACTTATTGTGGGTTGAGCTAGGTTTTAGTTAGGGCAGCTATGTCTGGGGAGTAGAGAGGGAGTGATGCATGCAATTCATAGAAAAATACAACAGGAAACTGTCAAGATAAGGAAAATTAAACAAAACAAAAAGCTTAAAACTGATTTCACTAAATATGAATAGTATTCTTCATGATGTTAGGAAGCTGTATGTTTTAGAATGCTGCTATAATAATGTTACAAGACAGATTTTTTAATAAAAGAATCACAATTCAAATCAAAAGGTGGTGATGGAGGACATAAGACAAACTTTTGTTCATGACCAGCGTTCTTCTGTAACCTTTTTACTTAAAGAAAATGTAAAAGTATTAAATTATTGTACAACTGGCAGGTTTAGGGTACTGCATGCAAGAAGGATGAAGGAAGTTTTCAGGATGATAGGAGAGTATGCATATATTGGAATAGCAGAAAGAATAGCTATTTGAGGAGCTTAAAAATGTGATAGTAAATATGAACATAGTGCTTATGGGAGACTTTAATAGTGAATTACATGGTGGAGGACAAAATACGTTTTTCTTTTAAAAAAATGAGAGAATGCAGTGGAGAAATTGAGAGCCTGCATATAGGAGAGGAAATATAGAAACCAAGTGATTATTTTTTTTATGTCAGAAGGGAAAAAAAAAGAAAAAAGATTAAGGTACATTAATTTACATTTTTTCTTGTATGGCTCTTTGGATATATATTTGTGAGGATGACTGCACTGTTAAAGAAGGTAATGGATTAAAGAGATTAACAGGAAAACTTATTGATGAAAATATTAAAGGAACTGAAACAATTATAGAAGGACCACTTAACAATTTCTTTATTTTTTATGTCATTCTTGGACTGAATGGTGAATTAGTTCCGAAGTAAGTATTGAAAAGTGTACTTTTAATTATCAGACAGCACAAATATATTGCCTCAGTGCGGAAAATGCAAGGTCAGTTTTATACACACAGTACCTGTATTCTTCTCAGCAGGAGTTCATCTAAATCAACTGTGTTTATGTGTTTTAAATGCAGTTATGAATGTATCATACTTGGATATGTATTGTAGAGAGTCTATCAAATGGTTTACTAAATACAGGTATACACAGGAAAACCTGTTAGGGAATACATACCTACATCATTGTAGCATGCACAAATTATATATATTTATTGTGTAATGGGCCAAGCTATGAGGTATATCCAGGTTAGCTCAGATCAGCAAAAGGATGGACAGGAGATCATGAACTTAAATGGAAATTCTTTCTTGATCGGTCATAGAGTCGGAAGAAATTGATGCAAGTCTCTTATCTGAGGATAGGGCACAACCTTTACTTCACAAATGGGAGAAGGAAGGCAGAGGCCACATCTATACTTTTCTTTACACACACATTAAAAAGACATTAGAGGTATATATATAAAACATTGACATCTTATTAACTGACCCTAATATCTCAGCTCTACTACTAGATATATCTCCTCGTTTTTATATAAAAATAAACTAAATCTGTATAGGATGCTCTGTGGACCTCTAACCATAAAAGCAGAAAAAAATAGCATTGGTCATCAGATAATATTGGTCTCTTATAGTAAACCCTGATATACAGTGTACACTCCATATCAAAGACAGTTCTTGTTTCATAATGGTAATATATGTTGTTACAAGTACATTTTATACATTATGTATTATACTTTGTTTTACTCTTATATAATTGATTTTAAATTTCATATCTTCATATCACTAATAATAATATGCCGTTGCCCGTTATATTTATTTATTCAAAAAGAATATCTATCTTTGATATATTGTTTGAGTGTAAAGTAAAAAAAAAATTAGTAGACACTTCACTTTAATCGTTGGAATATGAAGCACAACATGCACCTTGACAAGTAGCATGCTTGTCATTACAACTTCATTTTGAATGTATATGCATAAATATCGTATGTAGATTGCTCTGCAGATGACTATGAATATAATGCTTGCATTTTAAACACACACAGTATGTTTGAATGAACCTGCTGAGAAAGTATGACTTTAAGACTTTTAATAGGAAATGACACACAACTGATGTGAATATAAGCATGTGTCTTCCCTGTGTAAAAATATGTGGAAGGACCTTTTGTGGTGTGTTTGGTAGCATTTTGTGGGTACTTTTAATTATAATTGGAATATGGCTATATAAAATAAGGATTATGGTAATTTGGTGTATGACCTGGAGAAATATTTAAATGAAAGTGGTACAGAATATTTGGTTAAAGAGAAGGAGCAATATTAAAGAAATAAAAGAAGGATTCAAGATTTATTATATGATAACTCTCTTGCTTGAAAAAAGAGGAAGTTTCTACTTTTTGTTATAATGGTAAAAATTGGAGAAAATGGGTCTTTGTATTTATTTTTTTTTTACAGAGTTAAAGGGTAAAGATAAAAATGTGAAATTTGGGGAAGAAAAATTTTAAGAAAATTATATGAAAAAATGTTTATAGAGGCAATTATAATGAAAGAAAAAGTGAACAGCAAAACGAATGAAATCTTTGAGAGATTAAATAAATTTACAGAAACCAATAGCTTTAGAAGTGCTAGAGTGTATTCAAACAGGTAATAGAGTAAGGAATAGATAGCTAAGGGAAGAAGTTCTATAAGAATTTTGAAATTTGGCAAAAAATATTTCTAAGGGTATTGAACAGAGTGATGAATGTTATAAGAATACAATTTATGTGAAGGAGTGATAGTGTTTATACTGAAGAAGGGGGATTGGTATAGTCATCACAATTGGAGACCCCCCCCCACTTTGAATAATTCTGATCGTAAAGTAGTTTCATAGGTCTGTGCCAGGGTAACAGCCACTGAGGCCTTTATAAGTCTAGCCAGGTGTCCTAACTGTATCTTGCAAATGCATGTGCATTAGAGGTTATTTTAAAGGGTATATGTTAGGTAGGGTAAGACTTGCAGGCTGCCTCTGTCCCTTAGAGCCATAAGTACAAGGTCCACTGATCCAGGTTTCTTTTGAGTAGGATTGGGGAAGAGCTCTGCTTCACACAGATGGGAAGGCTGTTCCAGAGAAGAGGAATTCTGAAACACCTACCTGTCCCTCCAATGTATCCTATTTATGTTGTGAGCAAAGTTTAAATCCCTAGATTGTGTAAATTGTATGGTATTTGTTTTGAAGATGTGCAAAAGGTCCGTCAGAGTGGTATCCAAGGATGCCTTGTATGTCAGGCATAGATCACCTCTCAGCAGTCTGTGGGAAGCAAAGTATAAAGATGGAGCTTTAAGATCTGCATAGGTCATGCTGTTTTTTTCCCTGTGTTCTTTTTGTGAGGAACCTCTGGACATTCCAGTTGCATTTGCCTGGTCAGGTACATACTGAAGGGTGTGTTGTACTCAACTAGCTTGATGATGGTCAAATGGAACAGTGACTTCTCTGGACCTAGATGCCATGTTCTTGCTTATAAGTTGAGCAACATAGAATGGTTTTCTTACTAACTTAGACACTGTTTGAAAGCCAGGTTGCCATCTATATAGTACCCAAATTTCTGATTACTGGTTCTACACATAACTGTGTGCTACTGATGAGCTAATTTCCTAGGGTGGCTGACTTTCAAAGGGTACTATTATGCATTTCTTGGCACCAAGTTTTTAACTGGGGCTTTGGCACCAGTCACTTGTCTGTTTTAGTCCTTCCTGTCTAATGTCTTGTGGGGATTCTGTGACTACTCCTAATTTGCAAACATTTGCAAACTTGGTCAGCCAGAGGCCCTTTACTTCCAAGAGCTAAGCCACAAAGTAGCAAACTAGCACAGAGTCTTGAGGGACTCCCTTACTGACCAGCCTGTCTGTGGAGGTGGTCTGTCCTATCCTAACTTCCTGAGTACTGTCTGAGAGCTAGTTGGCTATCCAGTGTGTAATATAGGGGTTAATGCCTATATACATGAGTTTTACAATGCCTGAGTTGGGGTATTGTATCAGGTAACTTAGCCAGTTAAAGGTAGACAGTATGCATCATATTTGCCCTCATCCATTGCCTTGGTGACAGATAAGTACACTGCACTGAGTAGGCAAAACTAAACTGGGTTGAATCCAGTATTGACATTTTTCTGTGTCCTTAATTTCCATGATGATTCTTCCCATGGCTTTTTAGAAGACTAGTCAGACTTGAGTCTGTAGTTCTCTGGGTTTGTTGGTTACTCACACTTGTGCAGAGGGATGACCATTGCAGTTTTCCATTCGTATGGCACAAAACCTGTCTGGAGGCTATGGTTAAACAATGACCCAGTACTCCTGATATGTTATGTTTCAGAATATTCAGGAGGCTTCCTAGGATATATTTTTGGCCTTAGAGAGTGCATCTAAGATCTGTTCCCTAGTGATAATATGGGGAGGAGTTTGTTTGGCTGGCATTTCCTGGGAGCTGGTTTCATGTAGGTGGCTCCATTTTCATTCAGTTCTGCACTCTGCTTGTGTGTGCTGTCTTTGTGGTTTCAGACGTAGATAAAGAACGCCTTGTGGTTGTCCTTTGCTTGTGAGGCTAGCTTTACCTTAAATTTGGCTTTAATAGATTTAATTTGTTCTCTTAGTTGTTTGATGAGTGTTTTATTCATGCTGGGTATTACACTTCCTTATCTTGGCTATGACTTTTCTTTTGTTGTGCAACCTGTTTGTATTCTACCAGGGTGGTTTGTTTTTTGTTACTTCTTGGCTTATTTCTAGTATGCACAGCTGTTGCCATACATTTATTGACAGTTGTACAAGGTTTTTGTGAACAATTCTGTATAAGCAGCTGTGTTTCTGGGACTTGGTGGGGGGACTTAATTTTGATAGCTTATCACTTAGAAGTGTGAAGCTTTTTGTAGAGTAGTTCCTTAATGGTATGGGGTTAGCCGGGGTCATAAAACTGATTTTTATTATGAAGGAGACAGCTTTGTAGTCAGACCTTTCCAGAAAGGGCAGTATAATAGGGGAGTACAGCATTCTTCCATGTCTGAGTGCCTGATCAAGTATGTTTGCACCTCTAGTGGATGTATGGACTATCTGGTCCAAGGTATTTGCATACACAAAGTCCACTAATCTCTGGGCATGTAAGTTTGGGGCCATGTAAATATCACGGTTTGCAGTGGGGTAGTTGAAGTCACCAATGAATATGGTATTAGGTTGAATGGTGAGGGCTTTCAGTAAGTCCAAGTGTGAGATGTGGGTTTCTTGGACATAGAATATGACCCATAATTTGCAAGGTTATGATGTGGGACTTTGTCTATGGAAATCTGGACATGGAGATGCTCAAGTGAGTCATCCTATTTGACCACTCCTGGGGTGAGTTGTTTGTTGTAATAGATAGGGAGGCGTAGGTGGAAGTGTCACAATCTGTGCAGTAGCTGGCCCAAATGTGTGGAAGGCATTGTATCCCTTCCCAACTGAGGTTCTGTCCATGGCTTTAAGCCATGTCTCTGTAACTGCTTAGATGTCCAAATTCTCCATGGTGAGGAGAGCCTCGAGTAAGTGGAGCCTTCTGCTTAGGCTCCTGGCATTGAGCAGCAACACCTTTGGGATTCCCTTTGGTTGGTTTTGCTATGTCTGAAGGTTTGTCAGCTTGGCATTACCTAAAAAGGCTCTGGGGGGACGGGGAATGTTTTAGCCAATATTTAAAATCCTAGAGGGGATAGGTGTAGGTCGCCCTTGGCAAAACAATGCGGTCTGTTGTCCATATGCAGCCATGCTGACAAATACTGTACCCCTTGGAACAGCACTAGAAATTAAGTCAATCATTGGTTAATCTTTTGTTTATATTGTGGCATCATCTTTGGTGATGCTAGAATGCTGCTCAATGTTATGCATGCAAACCTAGGATCCAGTCCAAGAGCTCCATACTGTCTCTCTCCATGGAGTCCAGGGAGGTGCATCTCTGGTTATTTACACTCATACAGGTGCAATGACTTGAGTGTGTGGGTGACTTTGCAGATCTTAGCCTTTGATAGACATGATAGACAACTGATCATGACTTCCTCCATATTCAGACTGGTGAGCATGATATCTGTATGCCTCACAATGGAATCTCCCATGATTAAAATATCAGGTAGTGTGTTGTTGGCTTGCCTTATGGACTTTGCAGCTGAGGCTCAAAAGGGTGTGGCTGTGTGTGTGTTGTTTTGGTGGAGTGCATTTGAGGTTGAATATTTTTTGTAGCATGAAAGTCTGAGGTATTTGGGGTTTAGGAGGGTTGCTTCTAAGTGCCTCAGCATATGTTGGTTTATGTGTTTGGTCAGTATACTGTATGATGGGTGTAATACTTACATTAATGACAAACTGATTATTTTGAGTGCTTTTGTGTAAGGGTCTTGTCTGCAGTGACATTGTGTAATTAATCTCTCACATACTGTATCCATTTCTCTAAGGATTAGTTGGTTGTCAGTGAACATGCGACAATTCCTGCATTGTCTCTGAATGCCCATATCTACTAAGCTGGAGGTAGAGAAATTGGGAAAGTCCTCATCCATGGTGTCAGTTTTTTCAGGTGAACTAAAAAGGGGTGACAGAGTAAGCTAACTTGAGCACTGGGAGGGTAGAAACTACAGCTACGCTATGCATGACTGAATTCATGTGACAGTGCTCTGCAGTGTACAAACAAGTTGCTCTTTGTGCAACTAAGTATTGGATAAACTTACACAGGAAGTGTTATAGGGCAAATTGATTTCTACACGCCTACATCTATACAAGATAATGCTAAATGCCACTGCATGATGATTAGTGGAAATTATAGACGCAAAGTAAAGTAAAAATCCTTCTGGCCAATGAAATTCTCACCTTAAGCCTCCCTGTGTGTTTTCCAACTCCGACAGAGCAGGCTACCTTTCTGTTGCCACTAGAATTATAGTCTGTCTTCTTTGTGTACAAAAACCCTTAGCCAAAAGTGAAAAGGTACCAGAAACAAATCAAACTAGCTACAATAAATAATTACAATGTGATTCTAAGGCAGACAAGCCAGCAGTGATAAACACACACTTTAAGGCGATTTCAAAGCATACTAGTAGCAGCCAAAAAAAGGAAAAGCAAATGTACTTTACAGTGATGAAATGCAGAAAACCCTGATAAAATAATTTGAAAATACAGCAGCAGTCTTCCTAAATATCTTATGAAAGTGCAGTGTTTCAGTGTAAAATACTTATCGTAGTCTGGATATTACCAGATGTAAGTCAAACACTCGGAGAACACAGGCAAAGATGCCAAGCATTTGAGCTCTATAGACCTGAGCAAATACATCAGATTTACAGACAGGTGACTAAACCAACTAAAAAGCCATCTGGCCAATGAAACAATCTTGCTTTAAGCCCCCCCCCCCCTCATGTGCTGCCTAACTTGGACAGACCAGGCTACCTTTCTGATGTCACTAGAATTGTAGTCCCAAGCTTCTTAATGTAAAAAATTCACTTTAGTTAGCCAAATTTGAAAAGGTGCCAAATAATAGATAATTCATTCTTTAAGCCTCCCTGTGTATTTCCCATCTTGGACAGACCAGGTTACCCTTTTGTTGCTACTAGAATTGCAGTCCCAGTCTTCTTAATGGAAAAAAAGCACATTAGTTACCCAAAAGTGAAAAGATACCAGAAACAAATCAAACTACATGCTAAAGGTGATTTAAAAGCAAACATCCAGTAGCAAGGAACACATGCTTTAAGGCATTTTCAAAGCACAATAACAGTCTAAGAGGCGGACCTTCCCAGCTTCATCTGTCAGTGGCCAGTAAGATGAGCAGAGGTAATAAGACCAGGAGGAGCTTCCACTGTGAGGTATACAGTAGATGAGACTGGCTTGAACTTCCAAAACCAGTTGATCAAAAAGGGTTGGCTGCTTAAAATGCTAAGGTAAGTATAGTAGTTTAAATGTACTTACTAGGATGCAAAATTGAGTACAAATGGTCAATTTCCAAGCTTCTAAAAGTCCAAAGACTAAGATGGATAACTGCTTGTGAAATGTAAATATAAGGAGACTGGAATTAGTTTAAGGCTCTAGCCAGTACTGTTGTTCTCTCAAATATTGCAGAAATTTCCCACTCCCACTAGGTTTGATTACCACAACCTCTAGTTACAACTTGCACAGCTAGCCAAAGTTGTCTTTTCATTTCTTTAAGTTTTCAAGTCCACAGTTATAAACACACTGTCCTGTACAGATCACCTTAAAGGCCTATCTCTATAATCTTTCTCCTACAGGTTACTGAGAGACGATCTGTGCCTGATATACAAGCCATCCTTGGATCCATCTCTGATGGACGTTTTGCACATCTGCAAAACTAACCACATCAGAACCTATATTCAAGGATTTAAATTTTACTTGTGACTTAAATAAGACATACTGGCAAGACAGATGTGTCTCAGAATATCCCAATGCAGTGGAACAGGCTTCCCCATTCATATGATGCAGAGTCCATCCTTAAGTCTTTTTGAGCATAACCTTGATCAGTGGATGGGAAAGTGAAAATTCACCCCAGTTCTGGCCCACAATTCTTTGACGGAGACAGACAATATTGCTCAAACTAATGTACCCTCCCCCACATAACTTTTAGAAACTTCCTAACTTACATACTCATCCTAATAATTTCCCATCATGCATAGGGACACAATTTGGTTGGATTGCATGGCTAGGCTTATAAAAGCCCTGCTGGTTGTTAGCCAATTATATTACTATGAACCTAAACTATAAGATAAGTGCAGTAGTTTGTTTATTTATCTGGATGCAAAATGGAGTCAAAATGCTTTGTTTCCAATATTCCAACAGTCCAAAGCCTGAGGCGGATGGGGTGATTTTTATTAAAATATTGTTGATAAGATTTGAAAAGGTTCTTAAAGATGTTTTAGTTCTATGAATTTATACATAAATACATGCATACAAATATTTCAAGCATGGGCATTAATGCCCTTCTAGCCTGCCAGTAGAACAAAACAGCTCAATAATAAGTGTCCAGGCTGTTGTTAAAAATATCTAAACTAGTACTTGCTTTAGTGTAGTTTGGTAGTCTGTTCCATGCATTAGCTACTGTCTCAGAACACATTTGTATTCCTCTCATTCCTGTGAAATCTTCTACATAGGTTGTCTGATGATTCTCTACTACGTTTTGATAGCCCCAAACATTCCCAGAGATAGTTGTCTCTAAATGCCCTATATACCTAAATAAGATCTCTTAAATATCTATAAGTGATGTTTGCATCCATGGATGCTCTTCCACTGTAATCCTTCCAGTTTACTCATGTTTGTTTTCTTATAAGATTTCCATATTGTTATTCCATACTCAAGTTTGGGTCTAATGTAATTAACAAACTTTTATAATTTCTGATTTCGTAGACTTTATACATCTTTTTACACAATCTATAGTTCTTTAAATATTTACCAATTGGTTGATATAATTAGAAAAACTCAAAGCTGGATCTACCCATATACCCAGGTCCTTAAATGAATCTACATTTTCAATCACTGTGTTCTGTATTAAATATTCATCTTTCAATTTATGTCTCCCAAATCTCATATGCTTAGTTTTTGATGTATTTATCAGCATATTATTTCTCTTGTGGTCAGTTTAGTCAAGTTCTTTTGAATACATGCCCTGTCTGTAACACATGCAATCAGTTTACCCAATTTCAGGTCATCTGCATACAGACTACAGAACACCTCAGATGAAAAAGATAGGGCTGAAAGATAAAATCTAAACAAGTTAGGGCCTAGGACAGAGCACTGTGGAACATCCTGACTGTAACCAAGAATTTCACCTGTCCAGTTGCTGTATAATACTTGTCATGTCCTATTTGTAAGCAATGCAGCTATCCATCTTATCAAGAGTAAATAAATACCTAGTTGTCCTAATTTATTGATCAGTGTTTTGTGTATTACCCTTTCAAACGCTGAAGTTAAATCTATATAAATTACATCACAGCACATTTTTCATTCATAACTGTTTGATCATCATATTACAAGTGGTAATAGATCTATTTTCAACGTATGCATACTGTGATATATGGTTCCAAGTCCCAACCTTAGTAATTCTGACAATAACTTATCCAATATTACCTTCTCCATTATTTTTCCACAGCATAAAGTTGACTTACGGGTCTGTATGACTCTCGGTTTGTCCCACTCCCCTTTCCCTTAAAAAGACAGGTTTAATAAGCACATGTCTCCAATCTTAAGGAATCTCCCCATATGTATATCACCTAGTAAATGTTGTTGTGTCTTTCGGCTTTTCCCGGTTAGGGGTCGCCACAGCGGAACTCCGGTCTGCTAATGATTGGTAGTAGATTGTTGTGTGCTGATTTGCCAGCTCTGACACACAACCTTCAATGAAGGCACGCCCATTCACGCATGTCTCCACACAGAAGACACTCTAGCTGAGAATCGAACAGGACAACGTCTTACTGAGAGGCGACAACGCTACTGCAGCACCACCACCACAGTTTTTATATCACCTTTTAAATAATAGATATAATGGTACTATAAGTTCTTGGTGAAATGTTCTCCGTTCATTATTACTTATTCCTTCTCCTTCCAGTGATTTGTTTGGATCCAATTTGCATAGTTCTTTTTCAACATAATCCGTTTTGATTCCAGTATCTGAGGTTAGCTGGATATCACTAGAAGAACAACTTATCACCCCCTTTGTGCAGCAAAACTATTTTGTATAAGATTTTGTAAATATATCTATAGTCTATTGTGTTTGAGAATAAATTTTAGAATCCACACTGTTTATCAATTTGCCTTTACTCCTTCCACATCTTATGCATCTTTAAAATGGTTTCCTATTATGCTCAATTACCTTTATGTAAATTTTCTTCAAAATGTTCTTGGTCTTCTCACACTGATTAATTTGTTTGTCCAGCTTGTTGATTTCAGTTTTCAAAGTTGTAGTTTTAACCCTTTTTCCTTTTCTTATATTTTTTGTCTCTCATCTTAAGCAGGTATCTTGTTCTTATGACACTATACTCCTCTGACGTTGTATGCCTATATCCTGATGTTAGTTTTTTTTTTTTTTTTTTGCACTTGAGCAATTCTTCCTGCAAAACTTTCCACATTCCTTCTGCAATTTTTCCCCTGAATGCATCACTGCAATTAGTTTTACATACTGGCTTTTTTCCTTCCATATAATCTGTAATTAACTTTCTGTGCATTGCTTTAGATTTCAGTTTAGCAGAATTATCTAGCAGCAAATAAACCTTTATAACCCTATGATCACTGTGCTTCAGTGGTGGTGAGATGAAGTAACAGTAATTTCTTTAGGAGCACAATGTCTAGTATGTTGCTTTCCCTGGTAGTTTTTTGTACAATCTGAAGCAATTGCTTTTTATGAACATATGTTGTGAATAATTTCCTTACTGAGGATGCTGAATCAATATTATTCCAGTCTGTTTTTGGTAAATTTAAATCCCCAGCCATCATTCTTCTTCTCTCGTGTGTTTCATGCTAGAAATGTATGAATTCCTCTAGGTCATCAGTGCTTGAATTTGGTGGTCTATAGACTCCAACAATTGTTTTATGTTCCAGAGTTATAGTTACACAATCTGTAGTATTGGTGTTATCATTGAACATGTAATAATAACAGGTCTCATAACTATCTTTAATCCCTATCATAACACCTCTACCCAAACTTTTGTTAGAATGTCTTTAACAGAAAAAAAAAAATACCCTGACAGAACTGTTTTTCAGTCATTGTTCTTTAACCACGTTTCACCAGCAGTAACAACATCGGTCTTGTGGGAATGTAGCAAATTTTCCAATAATAAAAACTTGATTATCTATGCTCTTAGCATTAACCATCAGATGCATCGAATGTTGGTATCTTTGAATTGTTGAATTTTCGTCCTGGCAAAAATCCTGCTTTGTGTTTGTCAAGTATTGCAAAATATCTACTGCAGAAATTCTCTTCCTGATCTTGACAAATCGACACCATCAACAGTCACACTGGTGGGAAAAGACTTCAGTCGAGTGCTGCTTAAAACATAAATGTATTACTTAAACTCATAAAACAATGACTGTGAAGTCTTTTCCCAACAGTGTGACTGTTCCTTTTCACCTACCCTTTGCTTCTTTTTTTCTGTCTTCTCTTTGGAAACATGCTGCCTTTTTCTGTAGAAATTGTAGAAAAAAAGTAGTATTATGTTGTGTGGGAAATTTGATAAGCAAGAACTGAAAGTTTAAAAAACTGATTATTTGCTGAAATTCTGAGAAAAGAATATTATTTTGGAAAATGGAAGAAGGGAGGAGTAAATGTTTCTTGTATATTTTTTCCCTTTTGAAAGTTCGTTTATATAAATATATGTACGTATGTACACATATATAAATATATGTGTGTGTATATATATATATATATATGTATATATATATATGTGTGTGTATATGGGTTTACTTTGTTTTGTTGAATCTCATTTCACCCCGACCACTTGCTGAAAAACTCAAATTACTGAAAACTCATTTCACTGAACTGCAGTTAGTATATATGGCACTATGTAGAGTACTGTAAGGCAAGTAAAAGGTATATGCCATTTTCCCCACTGTAGTGTGATCCTGGAGTTAGTATATATAGTTAGGGGTGTGTCTGGGGGGGCGTAGTATTTGGTTATCTGATGAAGTTCCTGTTGTTATTTGGGGCGAAAGCGCTTATTATCCACACTTGTTTGTGTTGCAGTAAACTAGAAGTGATCGTTGAGTTCCTGGCATACTTGATACTTCATTTTTTGGCTGGAAATCCTCTTTTGGTGTGGATTCCTTGGCTGTTATTGCCTGCATCCTGTGGTTTGTGACTCTTTCTTCCTGCTTGTGGTTTTATTCGTTTTTTTGGATTACTGTTTGCCTGTACATTCTCCTTGCCTATTGTTCCACAAAGACAGTGTCCATGAAAGCAAATTATTTTATGTAAACATTGCAACTCAGACAAACTTGAATCAAATCGTTCATCTGTCAGTATTCTTCCCAAACTATTGCAACAAAGGGAATGTGTGTGTTGCTGTATGGATGTTCACAGGCAACTCAGATTTTATCTTCACAGAACAAAGACAATTTGAAAAGGTTATTTGTTTTCTTTTTCTGTGTTCAAAAACGTATTGGTGGAAAGTGCCAAATTTTACTTTTTCTGTCATGTTTTGCTATGAAAATGCAACAAAAACATATCTGTAGAACTTAAAGCCAATTCAGTCAGTGTCACCGTTTCTTTGCAAGTGTTCTTTAAAAATGCATCCTTGGATATTTGTATAGTGGTTATGTGGACATTTGCAAGGCACTATTAGCTGGATGTGATTTCTAAATCCAGGCCTTTATTCAGCATTGCCATTATTCTGGGTATTCCTTCAAGTGGACCCACTTGAGGTTTAGCTTGGGATTTGGTAAAGGGGATGGAACATGAGTTTCAGATTCAAAAGCTACGTATGTGCATAATGACAGCATCAGTTTGGCAGTTACATCCTCTTACCTAAAGCCACTCCCCTTCACCCAGCCTTCGACCCATCTGATCCTACCAGTAGTTCTGTATGCATGTATGTATTTTCTTTCCTTTGTTGAGCAGGATAGTTAGCTGCATGTATTGAAAGAAACCTTTTCTGCTATTGCCCAATAAGAACAGTTCCACATTTAAGAAAGGAGAGAGAGACATTTAATGCAGCAATGCAAAGACATAAAACTAATATGACGGGAAGTTAACAAATAAAACTTATTGTATCAAAATTAAAAAAAAAATTACAATTGCATTTTAGAAGTATATTAGCTTGTTTTGATTATAGCATTCAATTTGATTCTACAGAAAAATCTGCATAAAACACATTAATAATCGGTATGTTATTGTGTATAACTGTGTTTAGGCTCTGCCTTGTACAGCCTTCAGAGATTTGGAGAAGGGTGCTTTGCAGTACAGAGGGAGGGGGTGTGATGCTTGCCTATGAAAGTTTCATCAGCTTGGCTGACCATGTCATCTGATCTTAATTCTAATGGTGAAGATGGTGGACCTGCCAATTCAGATCTACCATTATGTTAAGCACAGAGTTTTAGTTCATCAAATGGCATAAATCTCATGAAAGCTTTTAAAGTGCATTTACTTTTAAAATTGTTTAGAACGTGTTTTGAGTCTCTACAATTTGCAGTATTGTGTTGTAAGTAATAATAATGGTTGTAGATGTTTATAGTCTGATTGCTGCAGCAAAACAGATGCCCCTTCAAGGGCTTCTTGCTCGTCTTGTTTTGTTATTGCCAGAACTGCTGCTGGCTTTTATGCTTCTTCCAACATTGAACTTTAGTCTCCCTTTTGCAAGTCCTTTTTCCTAAATAATTTTCTCTGCTGACATTGCAGCCTCTTAGTGTAAAACATTGATAATATCCTCACCTCAGACATTTCTGGCATTCAAGCATTTTCAAATGAACTGTTGATCAGTCTGTCTCGGAACATTCCCTAACACTTCTACTTGTTTCCTTTCTGCACCAGAAACAATAGGGAGTTGTGTCTTTTGTACAATGCAGTTGAAATTCTTGTTGCTTTTTTAAAATGACACATGCTGAATATGAATGTAGCTAGTTTCTCTGCCAGAAACTGTTGGAATGTTGCTTCCTTGCACCCTGCACTTGAAACACTTCCTGCTTCCTTAAATTATGAAGTATGGTGAATGTATATTTAACAGCAGTTTTTTTATCTCCATTTCCTCAACATATTATCTAGTAAACCGTCAGAAGTGCTTATGCTATCAGCTACTGCATCCAAATCACCTTTTTGTTCTGTCTTTAGATATTTGACTATCATGGTTTTCAATTCACCATTTGAAAGACTTGTGGAAAAAACACTCCCACGACAAGAGTAGGGGAAATTCCCCTAGCATTCTGTCTACATTTCCCTGTTTATAAATGTCACCACTGTTCTTCCTGAAAATGGGCCAGAGACAAAAGAGGACAAAGACGTATAAAAAGAAACGTTGTATTTACTTTTTTCTTTTAAAATAAGATATTTTGATTCTTGCCTTACGGAAATGTTTCAAGAATCCTGAGGATGGAGTCCCAGTCCCTTTTGGCTAAGTCACATATCAGGAACCCCTTACTTTTCTCTCTTATGTCTTCTTCCATTGATCTATAGTATCTTATCCCAGAGGAAAAAAAAAATTAGCTGAAATTGCTTATGAATGTAAGAGATGTTTTCCTTGATTCCATGAGTATCTTGTCCCATAAGTGGGATGTAGTTTATACCAGATGATTGTTTACTAATTTGATAAGTTCTCTTTTGTATAGAAGTTTGTGTTTGGAAACTGAGTTGGATCAAAAACGAACAAGGAATATGAGCGGATTTAGCATTCCTTGATCTGCTTGCCTTCTTTGAGTGAGTATTATGTCCTCCGTTTTTCCACTACATATGGAGATGAGGAGTTTATCAGCAGGCACTTTTTTTCAGAGAGTTGTAATGCTATTTTCCTATTGCATGTGGAGATGAGACGTTTATCTGTAGGCACTTTATTCAGGGAGTTGTAATGTGATTTTTGCAATTATGTGGGTCTTAATTTTAAGTAACTTGGAACAAACTGTCATCAGGCAAGACCAAGACAGCATCAACCTCCCACTTAACTGCATTTCTTAAGCGCAAAGTAAGATGGATTATTTGATTGGTTGCTTCCACTTCCCTGAGGATCTTTTAGAAAAGAGTGAGCCAAACGATAACACATCATGTAAAATGAAGATCACTTTGTTGACAAATATCTCAGTTGACTAGATTTATGTCCTAGGCAGAGTGTAAACTGTAATGAGGCAGACACTAAACAGGAATTATCACTGTTTGGATATATAATAAGTAGATCACTGTAGCGGTTCCCCTTATACTCAATTCTTCTGAATTTCTGTTTGGTAGCAGTGTTCAGAACAGATCCATCTCTAGTATGTAAAACCTTTTGTAGATTTGTTTGTGATATTCTAATGTTCTGTTTGTTTTATCGGTTAGGGATTTTAGTCTGCTGTTTTAAAAGATAAAATACTATAACTCAAGCTGTCACAAATGCAGTTTTGCTTGTCAGATTGATGCCATTCATGGGCACAAACAATGTGTTTGTCATTTGTAATTGCACAACTTATTTGCTTAAATTTGAACAGCATGCACTGGGTAGAAAATATTGTGTATTGAACCTGTTTATAGTACATGGAATACAATGATTACACTCCAGTTTTAGAGGAAAAAGGCAATTTAAATTGTACCTTTAATTTAAAGGGGCTAATCTGCATGAGAATATAAAAATGTGTACCTGTTTTCTTATTGTGCTGTGAAGTAAGCACCTTTTCAGCACTGATGAGCTCTAGTTTCACATACAAAAATAACAGCAGCCCCCAGAGAACAGTGTCTTAATGCGTACACACACACACACACACACACACACACACACACACACACACACACACACACACACACACACACACACACAAAAATGATGTGGCAGAGTGAAGTGTCTAACAGCTTTTATAGTTCATTTGTTAGATGGACACTGCTTCTGCCTGCTGTGTGGTTTTAAGTGTTTTATCACTTTCAAAACTATAAACCGCATTACTCCTTGTCAGTCAGGTTTGGTGCAGGAGCAATGCCAGTTTTTGGATAGATGTTCAAACAGTAGTAGTTTGAAATTGGCAGATTCAGGTGTTATGTACCTTCTAGTGCATAAGCAGGTAAAGCTCCATACACTATAAAACATTATGATCAGGTCTGTCCAATCATAACTACTTATGTGCTACTGACCTGGATATCATAATTCATCTCTTCAGATTTATTCCTCTCTCAAGGTGATTTGTTGGCATCCATGCCTTGAATACAGAATAAACTGGTTTTGACTGTAGAGACCAATCATAATCCTCTGTTATGAACCAGCGACCACTACTGAATCCTTTATCTGTTATGAACCAGCGACCACTACTGAATCCTTTATCTGTTATGAACCAGCGACCACTACTGAATCCTTTATCTGTTATGAACCAGCGACCACTACTGAATCCTTTATCTGTTATGAACCAGCGACCACTACTGAATCCTTTATCTGTTATGAACCAGCGACCACTACTGAATCCTTTATCTGTTATGAACCAGCGACCACTACTGAATCCTTTATCTGTTATGAACCAGCGACCACTACTGAATCCTTTATTGCTTCCCTCTTTACTTTCTACAGCAACTGTCTGGTTTTGTGTGTGTGTGTGTGTGTGTGTGTGTGTGTGTAAGATATGTGTATATATGTGTATACACGTGTGTATATTTTATTTATTTTATTTATTTACCAGGAAAGTCTGACTGGGTCAGAACCCATTTCCAGTGGAGGCCCGGGGAGAAACGCTCCACAGAAATATAAGCAAAATACAATAAGTAGATATTACAATAGTACACATATAGTAAGATGCAGAATACACATCATCTAGTTAGTCTATACAAAGTAGTATTCAGTACAGTTTTCTAGTAGATAAAGGTTCAAAAAGAAAACACACAAGCATTTCAGTAAAGATCACTGCGAGAAAAATAAAATTAGTACTGCTACTAATTAGTAATAGTTATGAACAAATGAGATTTCCTTTATATATATAATATATATATATATATATATATATATATATATATATATATATATATAAAATCCACGGTAGTGGTGCTGCAGTAGTCTTGTCACCTCACAGCAAGACGTTGTCCCATTCGATTCTCACCTAGAGCGTCTAGAGACATGCGTGAATGGGCTTGCCTTCGTTGAAGGTTGTGCGTTAGGGCCGGCAACTGAGCACGTAAAAATCAACTGCCAATCATTAGCGGACAGAAGTTCCGCTGTGGCGACCCCTAACCGGGAAAAGCCAAAAGATACAACAACATATATATATATATATATATATATATATATATATACGGGTCTACTTCTATTCGCTGACAGCCCATTTCACTGAAACCCATTTTGTTGACAGCTCATTTCATTGACAAAAGTATTCAAGGCAAAAACCTGGGTTTTGCCCCCCTCCCCACTGTTGTGCGACTGTGGAGTTGTTATATATAGTTGGGGTGTGTGGGGGCACAGCCCCCACATTGGGGGTGTGGGGGGCGCAGCCCCCCACCTAGAATGTTTGTCAATGAAATGAGCTGTCAACGAAATGGGTTTCAGTGAAATGGGCTGTCAGCGAATAGAAGTAGACCCATATATACATATATATATATATATATATATATATATATATATGTGTGTGTGTGTGTATGTGTGTGTGTGTGTATGTATATATATATATATATATATATATATATATATATATATATATTTCACTACTAAATAGCAAAATTCCACAATCCTGAGACTCTGAATACCGACACCCAGAATCTCGAGATTGTGTAATCTCGAAAGCAGTGAATGGAGATTGCCGTACAGTGCGGAATGGGAACTTTGCCATTCTCTCCACTGTAGTGCGATCTTGGAGATAGTATATTTAAGGTACAGGGAGGCTCCCCCCCCCCCCCACATAAACATTATTACTGTTGGTTTTGTGTTGTAGTTTTTTTATTTTTTTATTTTGAGATTCTGCAATCTCGAGATTCTGGGTGACTGTATTCAGAGTCTCGGGATTGTGGAATTTTGATATTTAGTAGTGAACCCATAAATATGTATATATATATATATATATATATATATATATATATATACATGTGTGTGTATATACACACACACACACAGTGTATATATATATATATATATATATATATATTTTTTTTTTTTGTTTTTAGTAGTAGTAACATTAAGGAGAGAGAGAGAAAATGAGGTAAGGAATGGACAGTGTGATGAGAGAGTTACAAATATCTTGTCAGGTTTGGAGCAGGAGCAATGCCAGGTTTTGGATAGATGTTCAAATAGTAATAGTTTGAAATTGGTAGATTCAGGTGCGTTTTTAAGGGTCTGGGGTAGAGAGTTCCATAATTTGGCTATTTGATTTGGGAGTAGGGCTTCACCATGAGTGTTGTTAGCTTTGTTCACTGTGAGAAAGTTTCTGTCTGCAGATCTAAGACTTCGTGGTCATGAGTAGGGAACAATAAGTTCCTTGAGGGATGACCAACTGTCAGGATGGAAGATGATAGTGTGTGTGAATTTAAGTTGGTACAGATGGAGAAGGTTAGGTAGCTCGAGCCAATTTAATTTATGTATAGCAATACACTGGTGGATTTGGTGGGGAAGGTTGGCTGCGAAGCGAGTTATTTTGTTGTAGCAAGTTTCCAATTTGGTTAAGTCTGATTTTTTATGTTGTTAAAGAGGGGGAGAGCATAAAGGATCGTAGAGAGTAGGAAGGTTCTGGGTATGGCTAGTCTGGTATTGTCAGGGAGGAATGGCTTGCCTTTGTACAGTGAGCCAGGTTTGATGTGAACTTTTTTAATTGTGATGGCTTTGTGTTGGTTAAATCTGAGTTTGTTGTCGATAGTCATGCTGAGGAGTTTTTTTTGTATGCTTACCTGGTTGGATGACTGTGTTTGCTGAGAGAATGGTAAAAGCAGGGGTGGTAGATTGTTTGCTACTAGTAAATAGCATTAACTGTGTCACTTTGGGGTTTGAGTATTAGTTGTGATTTACTTAGATATGTTTCAATATCATTAAAAGCTTGTTGGTCTACTATTTGGAGGTCTGGTATGGTGTCTGCTGAGCAGATTGAAGTTGAATCGTCCACATACTGAACTACTTTAGTGTGTGTTGTGGATGAGACTAGATCATTAGAGAAGATGGTGAAAAGAAGGGGCCCTAGTATGGATCCTTGGGGGACTCTGACTGAGGCAGGCAGAATTGGTGAGAGTTCAGATTTCCATCATACTGCTTGTTTGTCAGAAAAATAGCTTAGGAACAGAAGAGAGAAGTCTTTGATAGGTTTAGTGAGGCAAGAGTTTTAAGTAGTTTCTGATGAGAGATGGTGTTGAACATTTTTGACATTCTAGAAAGATTGATGCTACTTGCTGGTTTGAATTTCTGAGTTGGTTGATGGTGTTAGAGAAATTAATTAGGGCTGTGATGGTGCTGTGTTTTGGTCTGAAACCATGTTGGGAGGGAGAGATAAGATTGTGAGATAGCAGGTATTATAGTAGTTGAGCGTGTAGACATTTTTCCAGAATTTTGACACGGGGAAAGGATGGCTATGGGTCTGTAATTGTTTAATTCTGTTGATGATCCTCCTTTGTGTAGAGAGGTGATATGGGAAATTTTTGATAATTTTGGGACATACTGTTCTGCTATGGACCTATTTACCAGAATGGAGATGGGCAGAGCTATGACATCAGCTGGAAGTTTGAGGTACTCATTGAGGAGTTGGTGAGTTGCTGAGGAAGAAGGTTTCAGTTTTTTCATCATCTTTCTTATGGTGTTAGTTGGGACAGGTTTGAGGTCAAAAGAGGCGGGTTTAGTTTCCACATTCGGTGGAAGAGATGGTGGGGTGGAATTGTTTTTTTTTTTTTTTTTTTTTACCTTGTTTGAGTTGTTTTTTGTTTGATTGCAGAACTGTTTGTATGGTAACAAAGTTTTATTGTTGTTTGTTTTCTGGTATTGAAACCAGGATTTGTCCCTTAGTTTTTGAAGTTTAATAATTTCTTTTGATATTTAGGGCAATCTCTTATTTTTACCACGGCATATACAAATTGGTGCTAAGCTATTTAGAATAGCAGCTAGAAATGTAAAATTGAAGTGTGGTACAGCCTGGTAGAGTTGGAGGTGATAGAGTGGTGTTAAGGTACATTTATTGAGCACGTCTAAGAATGCTTCGCTGGAGAAGCTTTTGGTATTTCATACAAGTCTGTAAACTATGCTTCTGGGTGGGTTGAGCTGATGACTGACTAAGTAGGTAGGTCTCTGGTCACTTAAATTATTTAGAAGACATCCGGAGAGAGAGTTGTGGGTGGTACTGTTAATAAGTGACCAGTTTAAGGCATATTCCCTTTTGCTATGTTTATTTATTCGAGTGGTAAACTGGATAGTTTGGGAGAAACTATGTAGGTTTAAGAAGGTGGAGGGGTTATCACCAGTGCAAATGTTCCAGTTGAAGTCGCCTGTGATAATGGTTTTGTGGGTGTAAGTTGAGGCTGTCCAGGCTATGAGTTCCTCAATGGCAGTGGGAGTATTGTTGGGAGGTATGCAAGTGGCTATTATGATAATATTTTTCTTTGTGTTGATTCTAAGCCGTGTTACTAGGACTTCAAAGTTGTTATCATAATGGTATTTGATGGTAAGGTAGTTTATGCTTAGGTTATCTTTGTAGAAGATTGCAGCCTCACCTCCCTTCTTCCTGATCCTGTCTAACCTGTGTACACAATAACCTTGTGGGAGTATGTCTAGGTCTCTTATATGGGGTTTTAGCTGCCAGGTTTCTGTTGCTATAAGAATGTCTGGTGAGTACTGTGCAATGACTGAATGAAAGTCTGTGATTTTGTTAACTAGGCTTCTAAGGTTCATGTTAAGAATGAGAAGGTCTGAAGTTTTAATGTGAGGAAGGGGTGGAATGTTAGGCATGACGGTGTGTTGTGCAGTATGTGGCCCGGGATTGGGGTGTACATCACCACTCCAGAAAATCTGTGATAATATACATGCATGTGTGTGTGCCAGTTTGGAGAGTATGTGAAGGTGTTTGCTGAAGTGGTTAGTGGTATTGCTGACAACTACATGTTTGAAGTGGAAGTATACAATAGGTATGTGATTGTAGAGTTGGGAGGAGATAGTAAGGTAGGAGATTGAGGAGTGCATGGTGTTAGTGTAATATAGTGTTGGGCTATGGACATGTATCTTTAGGTGAGTGTAGGGTGTTAGATAGTATGCAGATAACAGTAAGGTATAGAGTGTGGTCAAGAGAAAGCACATGGTGTGTATTCTTTGTTTTGGAATGTTAGGTTAGCTGGATGGTGTGATGAAGATGTAGGGACAAGAGGGGTGTTGGTGTAATGTGGTGGGACTAGAGTGATTAAGGACAGATGCAATTAAGTTGTGTGAGGGGAGGGAGGAGTGTTGCAAATAGTGTATTGGTTTATTGAGGTGTGACTGGCGCATGGAGGGTGATTGCTGATTGAGGGAAGTTAGGGGGAGTAGTTAGTGTTTGTATAAGTCTAGGTGATTTGAGAGGTGTATGGGAATGTGGGTAGGATAGGGGAGCGGAGTAAGCCTGAAAGTAGTGGGCTGCCCCCCCTCAGAAAAGAGTGCAAAGAAGAATGATCAGTATGAGAAGTGGAAACCTTGGAGCTGTAAGGTAAGTGAAAGAAAGGAAGAGGTAGAGGCAGAAAGATAGGAGTGTAAACAGATAGTTGCAGAAACACTACTTTTATGGCCTTGGTGTGTAAGTAAATCAACAAAGGAAGGCAAATCTATATGAGGACAAAATACACAAGGTAAATGGTACTAGCCTTACTTTACAGGAATTCTAGTGGGGAGGCAGATTTATTTGGGACAAGATACAGGAAGTGTATTAGTTCCGCCACCTGTAGGTGGCAAGAGACAAAGCTATAGTTTCCTGGGATGAGGGGTAGCCCTTGCAGGTGTGCACGCCGGTTGAAACAGTGTTTAAAAAATAACTAGTAAAAGTACCAAATTTGCTATAAAAAGAATTGTAAACATCCAGTCACAATGTTTAAAAAATAACTATTAAAGGACCAAATTTGATAATAAGAATTGTAAACATCCAGTCACCTATGCAGACTTTTCTGGTGGGTATCCTTATTAAAAAGTGTTGTTCTTTGCTTGAAATAATTGTAGAGAGAAACCAGACCCTGGCAATGGTTTTATTTGGCAATGTTGCAGTTAATGGGGGGATCTGAGCTGCAATGATAAAGGCAGATGTAGTGTGTTGTAAAAAAAGAGGAAAGTGATTTTAGGAATATGGCTGGTTATTGTGAGGGTGAGCTGACTGGCTGCAGATGTGTAGTAGGAGGTGTATAAAAGAACCTAGAGAGGCTGTAAGGGGCTCTGTGGTGTCTGTGGAATGAGTGTGCAATGACTGAGTGAGACAGAAGTTCAATAGACCCTAATGTATGGACAGCTGACCTCAGGGCTTGTAGTGGATTAGATATCAGGCAGAAATCATATAATAGTAACAGTAAAGTATACACTTATGCAGTCAACATTTCTCAAAATAACAGTGCTTTAGGCAATAATTGGTTAAAACACATTTGAAGATAACACAGAACACATACTTAAGCAGAACCATAGTATTAAAGTAATACAGAATAGCACTAATCAATAATGGCCAAAGAAGCTTGCCAGTTGCCAACAGGGAACAAGTATTTCTGCCTCTGGCAACTTAAAACACTGCTTTATTAAATTGAATATGTGCATTTGCAGCTCCTAAATATAAGGAAAGGTGAAAAGCAAGATACTGTAAATTTAGATATTAAGCATGAGATCGTAAGGAGATAGAGATGAGAACTATGGTGACTGGGAATGATACTAGGCTGATTCCTTTATTTTTGGGATATATGTATATACATCTATGTGTGTGTGCATCTGTATATATTTACCCCCACACTCTCTCTCTGGTATGCATACATTTATAGGTATAGAGGTATTTTTTTATAAGCCTGAAGCTGTACCCCACATGCATCCACTGAATATTGACTCTCTTCAGTTGAACAGTCCTGCCACTGAAGTAAACAAATTCTTAATACTGCTTTTTCTTTCATCTGCAGGACTTGCTGTCTTGGGTGGAAGGCGGGAAGGCTGGATTAGTGGTCGTCTCCTTTGGAATTGGCATTCGACATTTGCCAGAAGATCTGGCTGAGAAAATGGCAGCAGCATTTAGCAGGTTACCTCAGCGAGTTATCTGGAGGTTAGTGGTTTACGTTGCTTAATTAAAGAGCCCCTAAAAGGATAGATTTGTCAAACTTTGCATATTAATGTGTGGCACGATTAATAAAAGTACATGAGAGTCAAGATTCACTCCAGCAGAAGTAACTGGTGCAGCCCTTTCAAGGCTTGGTTGTCACACTCCAATCCATTCTGGGCTGTTTGAGAGCTGTATTTAACTTTTGTCAAGGGACTGACCAGTCGAAAGTTAATGAAGATTATTTCAGTTTAAATTGTACCTTTAATTCAAAGGGGCTAATCTGCATGAGTATTTAATTAACTATATACCCATTTTCTTATTGTGCTGCTGCTAATTGTCTAAGGAGTTCATTGTGTCCTTGCTTCTGAATGTAAATTTAATCAAGGCTGTGGGTTCTATTCCCACTCCAGATAGTTGGATTACTTTTTTCAATACTGAGACAGCAGTGCATCATAAGAGGGGGGATGCTGTGGCTCTCCTTCAGATGAAACATTAAACCAAGCTCCCATTTGCCTGAATTGGTGATGACTCAAGTGGCTATAAACAATTCCGTCACACACATTGAAAAGAGTAGGGGAAGTTCCCTGATGCCCTGGCCAAATTTCTCCTTGGCAGTATGAATACCACCTTGGGACTCTCCTGAAAAGAGGTCATTGACCTAATGGGACTAACCTTGTCAATAAAGTATAAATAAAAATAAAAAATCTGTGATACTGAAGGATCATGTAGAACCTTATTGTGATTACATTTTAGTATATGTATGGTTTGTCAGAAATATGAGCAAATAGATCTGTAGTTATTCCAAATCCACCGAGTCATGTGCCCATTCATGCTTTCCTTTAGGCCATACCCCACTAACAAGTGTTGTACTTACTGCATATGAATGCAAAAGTGATCACATCTGAAATGATCCTTTATTAGTATCAGTCACAAGGCTCCACTTTAAGTTGTGTGAATTATATTTATTCTATAATATTATATATTAATATAATTATATAATAGCATTATAAATGCATGAACAAAGTACTGAAAACTGGGGATAGACTAATTATTGTGAATGCTTGTTCATCTAGCTGATTTCTTAGGAGTATGTCAAGAAATTTTTAGGATAGTCTTTGTCGTGAAAGTGTGCTCTAATAAAATATTTTTTTCTTGGAGCTTATAAACACTTTAGGTAGCAGCTGAACGTGTTGAAAATTGCTAAAAATGTCATACCCTATACAAAATACAGCAGGTTTATAGGTTTAACACTTCATTGAAGCTCTAATTACTTTTTGAAGTGTCTTAAGCTCCCACCCTCCGACAACCCATTCTATTTACACTGTTCCCGAAAAACGATTTTACAGTTGCCATGCGGTTTTCTGGAGAGTTGAATAGAATAATTTTTGCTTGCATCAGGAGCATTAAAGCTGTTGAGATCATTAGCATGATTATACATGGAATCCCAGGCCAACATTTAAAAAGGATACTTTTGAAAAGCATGCCAAATGAAATAAGATGGCATCTGGCAGCAGTTGGGTATTAACATTTCAGAGTACTTGTCTTAGGGATCCACTCTAAGATCTACGATCATTAACTCTTGAACACTTTTGGAATGCAGTATAAAAATGTACAAATTGCAAAGGCAGACTGGAAAGGTCAAAGAAGACTGTTATATGTATATAAATGTGCACCAAAAAACACGGCAAGGACACTGCTATTCCTTAAAATCTTTATTGCACATAAACCCAAGATGAGCGCTTTCGGGACTTCTCCCTTCATCAGATAAAATTACAATAAAATAACCCCTTCTTTTAAACTAGTGCATATCCAATAGGATTCAGTAAAAAACCCGCCTATTTTGAAGGGTGGACTTAACAGGTATCACATTATTTAAACCTGGTGTACGATTGGCCATTAGCTCAATGATCCATCTGGATTCTGCTAATTCTTTCAAATGCTTCACATCACCCCCTCTAGTGGTAAGCCTTATGTTTACTATAGCCCTGAAAGTGAATTTGTGTGTGGCATTATCCATCACATGTCTGCTCAAAGCATTATGCACATCCCCATTCCTAATGCTAGATAGGTGCTGTAATATCCTTGTCTTTAACATCTGGTTAGTTTTCCCTACATAAAAACTAGGGCAATGGCTACACTCAGCTAAATATACTATATCCGTCGTTCGACAGATAGCCCTCCCTTTTAACACAAATTGCCTATGTGTGACAGGATGCTCAAAGTTAGTCTTCTTATTAATGTGGCCACAAGCTTTGCACCTCCCACACGGGAATGTGCCCGTCGTTATTGTTGCCACTGTATTTTGACTACTTAGCCTTTCTTTGCATAATAAATCCTTCAGATTCTTGTTTCTTCTATATCTGAAGTTAGGTCTACAACCTACTATATCACTCAGCCCTTCATCACTAGTCAGAATGTTCCAGTTATTCTGTACAACATTACAGATATCACCTATGTTCCTACTGTAGGTAAACATTAACTGGGGACTCCTTACAACTATGGGTCTTTTATTTTTGTCTATCTGGGCTGGAGTGCGTCTAAGCCAAGGTTTATATTTGCTTTCCCTAAAGCCTTTGCTGGTGTTTATCAGCTTATCCACTTTATCTTCCCGATAACCCCTCTGTTGTAAACAGCCCTTAAGTGTAGCTAGTTCTTTATCATAATCACCATTATCCAAACATATCCTGAAGATCCTACTCGCCTGCCCCTGTACAATGTTCGAATATGTATAACGTGGATGCATGCTATCATGTGACAGTATCATGTTCTTCCAACATTCTTTCTTGTATAGCTTTGATGTGAAACCATCAACACTCTGTGCTAAGTTTACATCCAAAAAATCTATAGAATCAAAGGAGGCTTTTAAAGTGAACCTAAAGAATGTTGTGGTCGAGTGTAAAAAAACACAAATTTCTGTAACATGTTCAGATTTCCATTCCATAATATAAAGATGTCGTCCACAAAATGCACATACATCTTTATATATCCCTTCCATGCATCATTACTCAATATGTGGGTTTTCTCCCATTGGGCAAGGACTAGATTAGCATAAGTGTTGGCACAAGGGGTGCCCATGGCTACCCCCTGTGCCTGTCTATATATAGACTCTGCTCCTATGAATATATTGTTCTCCAATACCAATAGCAGAAGTTCCTTTATTAGGCTAATCTTGACCTCAGTAACTCCTAGGTCGTTCAAAAGGGTACTTAACATATCCACTCCATATTCATTGTTGATGACTGTGAATAAGTTGTTTATATCTAGGGTGGCCATCAATAACTTATCCTTCTTATCCATATAATCTACCCTACCCAACTTCATCAAGAAGTCACCTGTGTCCAACAAAATATTCTCAATCCCTTCAACATAGGGTTTTAATTGATGCTCCAACCATATAGAGATATTCTCAGTCACCCACCCCCTCCCTGAAACTATGGGTCTCAGGGGTGGGTTAACCAGGGACTTATGAATCTTCGGGAGTGCCTTGAAGACAGGCGTGACTGCTTTTTCTAACCAAAGAAAGTCAAAAGTATCATCAGTAATTCTCATCTCAAACTTCAGCCTTTGCAGGGCATGATGTACCCTATCTATGGCTTGTCTCACACCCAATGGATTAATCTGGGTATATGTGCTTTCGTCTTGGAGTAGTTCTCTCAATCTACTATTATACCAGGTTGTATCTAGCACAACAACCGCCCCACCCTTATCCTCCGGTTTTATTGTTAAATCTGTATTATTACATAAACTCTGCAATGCTGTCCTCTGTGCTTGAGTAAGATTGTAAAATCTGCTGGTATCTCCTTCAATAAAGTATCTTACCAAATCTTGCTCACATCCCCTAATGAACAAATTCAGGGTGGGTGTAAGTGGTGGTACAAAACTACTCGGTTTCTTTAAGGTCAAATTACCTCTCTCATTATCTCCATACATCATTTTCAGAGCTACATTGCAACAGAAAAGCATGATATCCATTATTATTTCATTATATACACTGCTATTGCTGGGCACAAAGGTAAGTCCTTTGTTAAGTACTGCTAACTCGTCATTATTTAAAACATATGTAGATAAATTAAAAACAATACCAAAGTCCACATTATTAGTCAGTCCAACATTTTCCTCCTTTTGTCCACGCTTCGGTCCTCGCTTAACGACCTTTTCCATGCACCTTTTTTCTTCATAGGTGCTGGCAGCATCTCCAAAAAATGCTGTTTCCCCCGTTGTGTTTTCGGTCGTGCCCCCATATTACTTTCTCCTGATAGTAAATCATCCATCGGCGTAGCTGCTGTAGCGCAGGTTACTGTTGATACTTCCGTGGAATGAGTAATGGAGGCCGAGTTGGTAATGGACTCTGCTGGTCGCAAATTGTTGTCATCTCTATCTGGCAGAGATTCTTTCGATGTCCCTGGCAAAGTCAACTGAACCTGCTCACTAACTATGTATATAAATGTGTTTGTGTGTTTTAATTGAAAGTTAATGAGTTGAGACATAGGAAAATGATTCCAAAGTTTGACAGAAATTGAGGAAGACTGTGCATAATGTTAAACTATTAATGTAACATTTGTATTACTTCATCTGTTTATATTGTTAAAGTTTAATGTCATTATTTGAATGTTGCCTAACCTCTCTTAAATTGTTGAGATATTTTTAATAAGAGTAATATAAGAAAAGAAAACGGACGGTGGCATTCTGCTTCTGGAGTGTCAGTGATATATGCTATTGGGTCAGGAAAGATGAAAAGACAAGATACCATAAATCTCGATATTAAGCATGAGATTGTAAGGAGATGGAGATGAGAGGTACGGTGACTGGGAATGATACTAGACTGATTCCTTTATTTGTAGGATTTAATTAAAAGGAAGGTATTTATTTCCTTCATGTTTGTGAAATGGTTATCCAGCAGTGATCCTGTTTGAATGAGCGTACAGCGAGTGAATGAGCATGCTCAGTCCTTTTAATGTCTACTTAGTATGGTTGACAATGCATGCAGAATAGTAATGGGGGAGCTTCATGAAGCATTTGTATAAGACTGTATAAATGTACTAGTGGGTTTACAAATAGGATGGTTTCTCAATACCAAAGAAGAGTATTTGAAGTTCGGACACCTGGCAGGACCATTTTGAGAAAGACTCCTTGCTGATGGTTGGACAGCCTCTGTATCATTTATATGGGCTATTGTGTCTAAGCGGGAAAGAGATGTATGCAAATTATGAATGTGCGCACATGTTTCTTTTAATAGCAAAACCATAGCTATAGTTTACAAACAGCTTCTTTCATTGTTGATTGAAATTGGCAAATTGGGTTTCCATGTTTCTTTCTGTGACTGAGCTTTGAGTATTAATTTCGTATTAGGTCCTTTTTGGATATAGGAAAATGTATATGCAGTAGGTGGCAGAAAGGGATTGAATGAGCTTTCTAAATGGATGAAGTTGCTGTAATGAGATTCTGTTCCAGCTAATTGTAGAAACACTTAAGATTGCAGCATTCCTCTTTTAGGAACAAGGCAGTGAGAGGCTCATTCATGTTTTTCCAGCAAGCCTACACATATCTTTGCACACTATTAGGCCATCCTAGGCTTCTTCAAACTATGTGAATCACATTTTTCCAGTAGCTACTTGCTGGCCAGTTTATTGTGCACATTCATTAACTCTTTTCACTCACCAATGCTTGCTTCATCAAAATGACCTACCTTTGGAGGGCGGGGGACGTGGCTAGGATGCTGAACTGATAGCTGCACTTCATTTCAGCTCTCTTACCTCATTGCTATTCCTGACAGGAATTTTACAAAAAAATATTTAATTTGAAGAAATGTTTGCTACTAACTTATTTTTTAACAACTTCGAGCATCTACAGGAGAATTTTCATTGTCAGAAATTTAATAATTTCTGTCAAATTAATTACTGGCAAATCGGCACCAGTATCAGCTTTACGATATGAGTCATCTTAGGAATTCAGCCCAAGACTCTTCTCTCAAAAAGGATCTACAATCTTTTATAACAAATATACAGGAACTCACAATTAAAATTGACAAGATGGACAATAAAATAGATACTTTTAAAGAAAAGTGCTCACAACAACTAGAACAACTTCAGGAAATGTTTGCTCAGCAGAAAGGACAGATATCACTTATTGAACAGTCACTAAATGACATTGACACCAGAGTCCAAATAGAAGAACAACAAACTGAATACTTATTACAACAGAATACATATTTACTAGAAAAGATTGATGATATGGAAAATTGAACAAGAAGAAATAATATCTGAATATGTGGTCTACCAGAAAAATCTGAAGGGGACAACATGATAAACTTTCTTACCACCTGGATACCAAATGTAGTAAATTTACCTGAAGCTCTTTCATATGGTATAGAACATGCACATAGATCACTAGCAACGCCTGGAAATACTTCTTCTCCAAATAAGAACAAACCGAGGTCCATAATTGTGAGACTTTTTTCTACACAAGATAAAGATCTGATATTAAGAAATGCTTGGGCAAATTCTCCCATCAAATACAATGATACATTAATCAGATTTGACAACGATTACTGTATAAAGGTGGTTTCAAAAAGAAAGGAATTTCTACCAATAATAAAAGCCTTGAAGAAGAAGCAATTCAAAACCCATCTTTCATTTCCAGCAAGACTGAGAATCTTCCTACCAAATGGAATAAAAGTATTTGAAACAGTAGAGTCGGCAATAAAATACCTTACCAACAATAACATCCTAACACAAGAAGAATCTATGGACTGGGCAATTAGTACTCCAAAGAGAAATGCTGAAGTAAACAACTGGAAGACTTGAACAAAAGAAAAAAAAACTAAAGGGCAAATAATCTTATATGTTTTATATTCTGTAAAAGTTTAAATAATAATACAAACAACAAAAGAAAAGTTCTTTATGTCTTCAACTCAATCTGAAATGGGTACCGTTTTCTATTATACTTTAAATGTTAAAGTTAATATAAATTCAAGTACATTTTAATCAATCACTCAAGTATATTAGACATAATTTAAATATTACTTAATTTTTATTATTTATCTATCATCTTCTTCTTCTTCTTCTTCTTTCTTTAGGGTCTAGTAGCCAGGCTCACCGGTTCATTCCATTGATTGATAGTGGATGTTGAGTTTTACAGTCAGCAGCCGCCTGGCCCCTACAACCAACAGACCACACACCACACACACACACAGAGGGCCAATTCCTTTCAATTCCTTCCAAGCATGGTGTCAGCATTTGGTGGGGATGTGGAGGCGGAGCACCCGAGAGGTAACCCATCACACCACAGACAGGAGGACAGACAGAAGAAGACAGAAGGCACCCCAGCTGAGGATCGAACCGGAGAACCTCTTGCTGTGAGGTGACAATGCTAACCACTGCACCACCATGGCCGCCCTATTATTTATCTATCTAATATATTCATTTTCTTAAACAGATTAATCAACACATAGCAAAGTTCTCAATATTTTTGTTTTTCTTCACTCTTACATATAAAGTCTTCATTAACATATAGTGTTCTATTTAGTTCATAGCTGTATTCCTTAATAGATATAGTAAGTCATGTTGTAAACTTTATCAGTTATATCTGTGTCTACATATTTTTCTAAAAGACAAAAGTGTTCTTGTTTGAGTAAACAGCAGAGATGGGAGGGAATGTGTCATGATTAATAGAGTAAGGCAGAATTTGTTCTCTGTGGTGTTTTGTGGCTTCAAGCCGAATATGATGTGGTTCTGGACATCCGGAGTTCAGTGACATTTCTGCCGATGTTTAAATGTCCTGTTATGTTCTGCCCTGTGATAGTGTATACCATAGTATGCTTGAAATGCATTTTCTGTAATGTGAAATCTATAGAGCAGGCTAGAGCAGTCGCGTGTATAGTAGTTAATCTTGCCAGAATTTAAAAAAAAAAAAAAAAAAAAAAACCCTTTCCCGCTTGGTTCTCGAGACAGCCTTACAGTCACGAATGGTATTAGAAGCACAAGCTCTGTATATTGTTGATGTTTTTCACGTTTTTGCTTATGTGAGTCATCCCCTGGCTTTATCTAACTGACGCTCATCCAGGAAGCATGCTCGTTTCATTTTTTAAAATAACATGACCATTGTTTATACACCTACGACCACAAGACATTCCTCTGTGCTTTTCCGTTGTTGGGGCAGTGATATAGTTGTGGCACTGAAAATTGTCAGGAACCACATTGCTTTTATGTATTTTATGTTTATATTAAGTACTTTCCACCTTATTTTAAAAATGCAGAGATGCACTAATTTCTTAACTGCACAGAGAACAGCATTTTGAGAGAAGTATGCAGTTTTAAAACAAACGCAGAGATATATACATTAGTAAGACAGTACATTTTTAAACTACAACCTCGATCTTCATAAATTAGTGTTTCCTTAAGCCTTTCTTGAATTGTCCATGTTCTGGATGACACTAATATTGCATTCTGTCTGCATACCTTAATTTTAAACTCCACCCTCACTCACCACCCAGATCATGTGTTCATAGTACACATGTTCCTTTCTCCTCTAATTTTTTAATGTATATATGATAACTTTCTATCACAAAATTGGTCTACTAGCTGCCATAATGTTTTTATCCCCCCTATTTCCCTTCCCCTAAATTGCCTCAGTAGTTATCACAAAGTTGCAATAGGTGTATATGCATACAAGAACACCTGAGGGAGACTCGATTCATTCTGCTGCTGTAAGATGCTGTAAATGTTTTACTTCACCAGTATAGAGAATTAAAGCAATCTTCACTGACACTAGATATGGGGGTGAATAATGGGTTTATTAAATGAGCCTGAGAAGCAAATCAAAAGCTGATGACATTATCTGTAGCTCATTTTACACAGAAAAGCAACAGAAATTTAATGTCACTCAGCAGAAAGGAACTTAATGTTGGCTTGTATATGAAATAACCAAAAAGTAGATTTCATTGGTTACCAATGAATAATATATACGTCTTTATTTATTTATTTGTGTTTTGTTAAGTAAAAACAAATAAGGTTTTAGTTAGTTATGCATATATGTATGCATCTATGTTTGTATATTTATATTACTTTTTTGACAGTGAAAGTCAGAATGGGTAGACCCCCCCCCTCCTTTTTCAATGGAGAAAAAAAAAACTATGATTTGACTATCACTGATTGTTGGAGTCTGCCAGGTCTTTTTTTCTGATGACCAGTTTAGCAAATTCAGTTTAGTTACAGGAGTCGAATGAGTGATAGCTCAACTGCCGCCTTCTTTCATATGTCCCAAACATTCAAAAAATAAATAACATGACTATAAAATGTTGTATTTACCTTTCACCCAAGATGCTGTAGTGACACGTTCATTAAGGAACATCCTTTTCTCCAGACATGATATTTGTTAAGCACAGTGTATGACTTGCACAGTAGATATCTGGAAATTCAGCACTGGCGTTCAAATCCTGGGGACTACTTCTCCCTTTTATATGTTAAACATACTCTCCTTACCTAATGGTGATGTGGTTAAATCCAAAAGATAAAAATATAAAGGGGGTATTGCAGGCTTCTGTTATGGGCTCATTCCATCCCAGCCACACTAATTCTTCCATAAAGCTAAATAACTCATAACCTTGCTATCATTCCTCTTCCTCCAGGACTTTTAGGACATTAATTAAACCTTGCTTAATTGATTTTGTAGTCAGAGACCCATTTATCTGTCAATTGTTCAGATTTTCACAGAGTGTATAATTCTATATATATATTTTTTGTAAAAAAATATTGTTGAACATGAGAAAATGTTTATTAATACTCTAAACTATTTTGAAATATTACCTTAGTCTAAATGTTTTGTACCTTTTTGAAACCTGATTAGAAACAAGTATTACTGAATTACAATAATATAAAGAGAAAAAGAATATACTTATATATTTTAGCTGATTATATTATTTTCATGTATTATTTAAGTGTCTTTATTTAAAACTAAGAGGATAAGAGAAACTGATCCAAACTTTATTTGTGAGGGTAGAAAGTTTGTTTGGTTAGATTCACTAACCAAACAAAGAGGTATATTACCTCATAGTGATAGGGAATGGTTTTTAATGTTAAGAATTACAAGTTCAGAAGTTTTATTGTTTTTAATTATCACTTTGGTGTCCGTCAGAAACATGCATAAACTATACAGTAAAAACATTTTTAAATTCTTCATCCAAGACAGAATAAAACATAAACAATATTTACATAAAATCACATATAAAACAAACTCAAAACTAGGAAACGAAATGTTTATCCATAAATGTTAATGGTCTGAATAATAGTAATAAAAGAAGAAGCCTATTCAAATACATAAATTTACATAAACCCCAAGAAGTCTTTTTACGAGAGACACACTTATTAGATAGAGATATAAACAACTTAAATATCAATAATTACACAGGATTAATAAGTTCTCAATATAAAACAAAAAAAGAGGAGTAGCTATACTACTTCGCAATACAACTATAACACCTAAAATAATTACTACTCATCAAGATACATCAGGTATGTTTTGTCTAGCTTCAATAGAGTTAAATAAGATAATCTATACTTTAGTAAATCTATATTGGATTCCAGGACTAGGATTAAGAACAGTTAAACAGCACTTTGAAGAGATAATTCATCTAACTAAGGGTAGCCTGATATTGGCAGGCGACTTCAACTGTATAATAAATGAAAAAGATACAGATTCTAAATTTAAAAGAAGAAAACAACCTATCTCCAAGGTGCTTTTAAAATTTATAGATACACTATATTTAAAAGATATAAACGAATTTGCAGAACCAGACTCGCTAATCTTTTCATTTTATTCTCATAGATATAGAACTAACTCTAGAATAGATAGAATATATGTCGCTAATAACAAAAATTGAGAAAGTCAAAATTATAAATTGTCTGTTATCTGATCATAATGCCATGGTCTTTGAGATAGAACGTACTCCTTTTCATTCAAATCCCATTACTAGGATACCTTCCTAAATCACAAAATTGACAATTTAAAGAATTTTATGAAGAAACAATCAAAAACTTTCTAGAAATAAACTACACAGAGGATATTTCAGAAATATATGTCTGGGATTCATTAAAGGTAGTTACATATGGGAAAATATTATCCTGGTACATAAATAAAAGAAAGTCATGGAATGCTAGACTTACAAAACAAAGTAGATGAATTTAAACTGGAAATACAAAAGGGCAATACTACTCAAGTTCAAGAACTTACACAAATCAATAAGAAGTATGCAGAATTGTTACATCATAAGATTATGATTAACTTAGAAAAGATAAAAATAAACTCATACTCTACTAATCCAGCACACCTGAGACACTTAACCTATAGAACAAAAAAAAATTAAATCTAAACAAATAAAAGAAATATTTATTCCTAATACTAACAAAAGAGTTACGGATCTAAATGATATTTTAGAAGCATTCAGACTTCAATTTAACTTTGATAATTCCCTAAACACCCAAGATACACCTACCAAGGATATAAAATAATACTTAGAAAATAATATTCATATTAAATTAACACAAGAACAAATAGACATTATAAACAAACCAATCAATATGACAGAATTAAAATCACAAATTAAAAAGCTCAAGACAAATAAAGCACCTGGCCCAGACAATATGCTACCAGAAATGTATAAATTAATACCCAGTCAAGCCATATTCTTACTATTAAAAGTATATGATGTAGCCAAAAAAGATTTGAACATACCACCCTCTTGGAAATGGTAATTGATATCTCCAATTATCAAACCAGATAAAGAATGAGAAGCAGTACTCTTCATATAGGCCAATATCATTACTCAATATAGACTAGAAGATGTTTATGGCTATATATGCAGATAGGATCAAACACTTTCTTCCTTTCTTAATTCACAAAGATCAAACAGGTTTTATTAAAGGAAGAAACACTTCAGATAATGTTAAAAGAATACTAACATTAATAGAATATAGCAAACATAGAGTCCTAGATTTAAATGTAATCTCATTAGATATTAATAAAGCTTTTGATTCTGTTAACTGGAACTTTCTTTCACTAGTTTTAAAAGAATATAACTTTCCTTCTAATTTCAGTAACCTTATCCAAATACTATATGAAAAATCTACTGCATATGTTAAACTACGATCACATAGATCAGGCCCTATAACAATCAAAAAGGGAACTAAACAAGGTTGCCCTTTATCACCATTGTTATTTGCATTACTCATAGAACCCTTTGCAAATCAAATCAGATCAAGCAATAACATAAAGGGCATATGTATTAATAAAATGTTAAACCTTAAAATCCAACTCTTTGCTGATGACATACTTTTAACTCTCTCAGATGCCAATGAGTCTTTGAATGCTCTATTTAACTCCATGAATAAATTTCAAAATATTTCAGGCCTAAAATTTAATGAAAACAACACTAAAATTATGCCCTGTAACTGTAAAAAATATATATAAACAAAAGATTTTCCAAATATATAGTAACAGAAAATAAATAATTCATTGAGTATATTTATTCCCAGGTATAATTAACAGATTCTCTAATATTTAACTATAATAAAATACTAGACAAAATAGAACAAACAATTGGTTACTGGAATAAATACATATTTTCAACAGCAGACAGATGATATCTTATTAAAGCAATCATATTTTCAAAAATATCATACTTAATACAAAACTTTTCATTGCCACCTCCCAAATATATTATTCAAAGATACAGTAAACTAATTTTAAATTTTCTATGGTTTCCAAATAAACCCCATATAGCCTTAAATAAGCATTTACCAGATTGGGAATATGGTGGAATTAATTTACCGGATATTGATTTGTATAATACCTCCTGTGTTATTAAAAATATAACACTATGGTTAAATAATTCATACACACCTATATGGAAACAAGCGCATGAGCAGATTTACATAGAATTTAATTACAATCATATACAAGACAATTTAACTGTAATATCATCACCCCTTATATGGATGTTAAAAGATTATTTTTTAGGGAAAAAGAATAATATCAATAAATTACCATCAAACTATATAGGCTCTACACTATCAATGTTCAAAACGTATATGAACAAAATACCAAATATTAATTCTTGGATTTTTCTTATTTTCCCTATAGCTTTTACACCCACCATTCTAGACACATCCCAAATCTCTAAAATGAATATACTCAAGAAAGAATCATTACTCTTTTGGCATCAACTTATAGAGAAAGGGAAAATACTAACAAATGAACAGATAACTTACAATTATAATATAAATAAAGACTACTGGTTGCTTTTACAAAATCTAACACATTTTCTTATAAATAAAGTAGAACAAATGCAACCTTCAGTTAGACATGAAGCTCCAAAACTCATTGAATATCTTATTCTTATCACAAAACACCTTATCAGGGTACAGGTTACTTATCTAATATCTGTAAAATTGTTAAAAAAAAAACAAAAAATTATCATGCAAAATCATACTGGGATTATTATACTTTAATAAATAACCAAAAAAAGTAATATTCTAAAATCTTCCAAATTTTCTACATTATCAAAATACTGGCAATTATTCAATTGGAGATATATACACAGAAGTTTCTGTACACCACATAGGCTAGCCAAAATGTTTTCTAGTGAAGATCAATGTTGGAGATGCCAAATCAAGATAAAAGCAGATTGGCAGCATGTTTTTTTATGAATGTATATGTCTCAATGTGTACTGGACGTCTATTAACTATTTTTTTTCAGACTGTTTATAATGATAATTTTCAGTTAACAAAGTCTATAATTTTATTCAATTCTCCTGTTCCAAACTGTGTACCAAAAAAAGACACTAAAATCCTATGGTCACTATTGGCAATTTCACGTAAAATCATAACTATACACTGGAAAAATGAGGCTTCTCCTACGTTCAAGGAATTTAAGAATTTTACATCAACAGTTGCTCACATGGAAATATTAACAGTGAAGAACAGAACTAAAAGATCTACTTCATACTATTACTCTTGGATGAAAGTACTGGAAATACTTGAAAAGATCGGTAAAGATATATCATCTTATGTTTCTAACTTTATATAATATAGAATTTCAATGTTATTTGCATAGACACCAATGTAAATCATTATATAATGGTTTGAAGTTAGCGATGTTTTAGAATTGCAAATATGTTATTTATCTATATTTCATGTAATGTTTCTTAAGACATTTTATTTGAAATAATAAAAAAAAATATTTAGTGAAGAAAAAAATGACCTACTTTGGTTGGATCCGGTGGTGAGCTTATTTGTAGAATCTTGTGTCATGCGACTACCAGGATCAGCATAAGATTTATATCTTTCTAACAAAAGCCATGGCCTACATACATAATTCACCTGCAGGGTTCCATAACATGTAAGAAAAACATACAACTTTTAAACTGCTTGTTCCCCAAACCTGCCTTTATAGCACGGCAGTTTGTTGAAGCTGTGATGAATGTCTTTGATAATGCTTCACATATTCTACTTGTGCTCTTAGTTCGTGCAATTTTTTTGTTGTTGTTTTGAAATTCTCAGTTAACCCTGTAAAACTGATTGTTTTATTGTAGTAGTTTTTGCCTATTAACAATATATCATTATTTTCATGAATATTATGGTGGTAATGTGTGGTATAGTGCCATGTGAGACCAAACAAGATGATGGCCTTCTAAAGACAGTCCGGCTGCTACAGGTTGAGAGATATTGACACTTGGTTGCAAATGGTACTCAACTGTATTTCCAAAGCAGAATTCATACAGGCAACTTATAGGCATCACCAGAAAGCTGAGAGATGGATGACTAATTTTGCTGTTGATACTAATTCTAGCAGGAATGTAACACACATAAGAGTTTGGAAATAATGCTGTGCTGCTCTGAAATATTTCTATATTCAGAATGGAACCTGAAATGAAGCTTTTCTTTACAGAGGTTATGATATCAAAATTTTATTCTGAATAATTTTGCCATTTATGATTTTTGTAACACATGTAGATTTGGGGATATTGACATTTTTGAAGCATGATGTGAAAACCTATATTTATAGGATATATTTCAGGGTTTAAACATTTCTATTATACCATGACCCCCCATTAATATTCCAAAACGTGCAAGCTGATTGGCCAGCGTGCACGTTGTAAATTGACTTACACTAATGGAAAAAGGTCCGGTCGCCCGGACTTTTTCCATTAGTATAAGTCTTTTTTAAAACATTGTCTCGCTAAGTTAAAGGAGTTTAACATAGCGACACAGGTTTAAAAAAAGCAACGGAGATCTCCGTTGCTTTTTTAAAGCTGTCTCGCTATGTTAAACTCCTTTAACATAGCGACACAGTGTGTAAAAAGCAATGGAGATCTTGCTTTCTCCGTTGCTTTTTTTTTTTAAACCTGTCTCGCTATGTTAAATGGGTTTAACATAGTGAGACAGCTTTAAAAAAAGCAACGGAGATCTCCGTTGCTTATTTTAAAGCTGTCTCGCTATGTTAAACCCATTTTACATAGCAAACAGTAAAAGCAACGGAGATCTTGCTTTCTCCGTTGCTTTTGCCCACAGCTCTGATGTACTGCGTAGGCATGTGCAGTACATCAGAACTGCCGCGGAATACCAGACAGCTGCGGAAGGGCAGCAAGGAGGCATTATACAATGCCATTATTTAAGAAAAGTAATTATTTTTTTTCTTAAATAATGTCATTGTATAATAGCAATAACCCACGCCTGGGTGTGGGTAATGCTGGATTTACCCACGGTTGGCTTTGTTTGGTTCCTCGGGCTTTGCCCTCGGGACCAAACCACGCCAACCGTGGGTTATTGCTATATTATCCCTGCATCAGGGGCTGTAATTTGGTATTGTTTCTTAGAACAGTTTAGTATGGGTTTGCAGGATATAGAGAATTCGTATAGTGCAAAAGTACTTTCTCATAAAATGCTGCAAGTATCATAACTTGCATCTGAACTAAACATTATTGCTGGCAAAATGTAATTTTTTCCCCATCCCTAATAGCAGGGGAACAATAAAGCTCACTGCTTACCTATATCAAAAAGATTCACCCTGTTACCCAGACTTGTACATAAACTCATCTGTGAGGAACACTGTCCTATAGCTTTCCACTTTCATGAGTTCCACCTCATAGTATAGTCTGTACTCTGAACAGGGCAGTGGTCTATTTCTTAACCGACTTTTTCTCTAGGTACAGGCAACACATCCATTTCTGTTCTTGCTCTAGCATTATAGAAAAGTTTTAGCAGATGAATTCAGAAGCACTGAAATAGACATGTTTCAAAATAAGCTCAATGCCCACCTTTTTTTCAGTCTGTATGTAAATGCCATCATGGACCTGAGATTAAACTTTGTCCCCTTAGCAGACTGCCTATTTTATGTATTGTTCTCTTATCAAATTTTATAGGTGACAGCACACTGCCCTGGATAAATTCAAGTATCCTATGTGCAATGAATGTACATAGTGCAACTGACATTGTGCAGTTACACCCACCAAATGCATCGCTGTTGTGGACATCTGTCTCCTGGACATGGCTCCCTAGAGGCTGTTTATCTTCCTGTCTTTCTAATATGGGTCCTGAATACCTGTAGCAGGATGTCATTTTTATTTTGGCTGGAATTGTCAAGCTTTCTCTGTCCACATTCTCTTGGGGATATGCAGACACATACAGGCTGGTGATTACCGGGGACTGTAAACTATCAATTACAGAGAGTGAGTTGCTGTAGGTATGCAGGACAAGGATTACTGCCACATGTATGTTATGGAGATTGAGGTACTCTGTCGACACCACAGACTCTAGGCAGGGACAGACATGTATGTGCATGGCTGGGTTGGCTTTTCGCACTGAGGTGCATGAGGATATAGAAGAGAAGGTTGAGCTTCACTGACTTCATGTGTTGAGAAAAGCTGTGTGGTAAGAAGTGGCAGTGAGTTCTTGTGGTATGAGGTTGGGGTAATGCTATGAGGCCCACAACACTTGTCCTCATATTGTAGTCTCACTGCACAAATGTTTAGTACATTCAGGATAGTATAGGTATAAGTAGTCCTGATAGTGAGCTGTCCTTCTCTCACTTACAGATGATTCAGCTGTATACAACTTGTATGGGCTGTATGCAGGTATATATTGCATGAAAGCAAGTAGTACAGTTTAATATATGTAGCTATACTATGTTCTGAAGCAAGGGCTCACACTTGCATCACACCAGAGATATACCTCATACCCCATTACTGCAGAATGCTGTGTAACTTCTCAGGGCTATGTCTGCTGAATGCTCCTGATTTCTGCTGACAGATAATGGGCTCTATATTACAACGTTAAACTAAAGCAAGTTCAAACGTTGTAATATCAAACCCTAATGTCCGAAAGTGGAGTTTAGGTTTAAGGTTAAGTTTTTTTTTTTTTTTTTTTTGTCACGGAACAGCAATTTTTTTTCCCTAGGGAAAAAAAATCGCTGTTCTGTGCTTTGTTTTTTAGTTTGTTCAGTCTTCTTTATAACATTAATATTGCCATTGTGTTTAGTTCTGCTAACCACTGCATATTTTATTTTTTTTTTCAAATAATTTTTTTTATTTTCCAAATAATATAATGTTTAACAATACAATCATCAATGAAACAAGTATTATAAACCTTTATATACATTATGTACAATTGACCTGAACAAAAGAGGGACAAAAATTAATAAAAATATGAAATTAGTAACAAAAATTTATAATATTCAATTAATAAAGTATAAAGTTACACAATTTAGAGTTCATTTTTAATGTCTCAATAAGAGCAAACATTTTTCCCAAGGATTGTTTTTCCATGTTTTAGGTGAAATTCTCGATTCCTTCACCTTTACTTCTAATGTGCTTTTGGTTTTGTTGGGTTTCGAGCATAACGGTTCGATATTACAATGATCAAACTTTTGTAAGCTCGATGTTTTGATATAGACCACAGATAATGTTGTATAGGTGCTTCTGCGCCTTTTTTGGTGTGTGATTTGGCACTTAAAATGGCAGACCAAGTAAATAGATATGTGACATGTAAAATGGTTTGGTTCGCCATCTGGGCCAGTAGAGGTCTAACATCTAATAGGCTGGGCTTATGCATTGTGCATAAAGCTTACTATGGGGAAGATTTCATGCAAATAAGTAATTATCTAAGGGAGTGGAGATAAGCTGGTTTTTACTTTGTGATTTAAGAGTGAAAAGGAGCAGCTTTTTTTTTGGTTCAGCAGTGGTAAATTGTCTAGCTAGGTTACAATTGATGTGAAGGACTCTTGGGTCAGTTCTTGTAGTTTGTGTGGTAAGAGCGGAGCAGATTAATGCTGAATCATTAGCATTTTGAATCCATGTTACATGTTTGATTGCTGAATGTAGATGTTTTATGAATACATTAAATAGGAGTGGTCCCGGTATGGATCCCTATGGTATGCCAAATGTGATTGGTAGAAAGGAGGAATACTCGTTATTTTGTTACTTGACAGCTTGGTATCTGATAAGTAGCTTTTTAATCAGGAGAGAGGCCTAGAGAAGACAGCTTTTGTAATAGTAGATGATGGGAGACTGTCAAATGCTTTGGACAAGATAAGAAATACAGGGGAAAGTAGATTGCTGGAATTTCTGTTTTTATTGATGGTATCTGTGAAATGTAGTAAGGCTGATGTTCCTGTGAAGATTGGACAAAGACAGGCGAAGGCTGCCAGCCTAGTCAAATAGAATTTAATACATAATTCTATCATTTGTATAAATAAATGTAAAATACAGGAGTGTGTTTTTAAATTAAAGGAAAACACTGTAAAATGTGAACTTCAGGATTGTTACAGTATTGCCCCCTTTGCTGTAAAGAAAAACTAAGTCAAGCCTTACAAATGTGTCTTTTGAAATTGAAATGATTTTATGACATTCTTTGATCTTTAAAGTTGGTTCCGGTCAGGCTGGCTGAAGACATTCTGTCTATTGTGTTAACTAAGGACTAATTGCTAGAGTGTATATGAGAAATGACTTTGTGTTGTATTCCCCTGTGCAGGTGTTAGCTTGCTAAATAATGCAGTTTCTATTAGCCTGGGAACTCAGAGCAGGTGTGAAGATGATGCAATATGAATACTGGGAAAGCCTAAGTGTCGACATGATGTAATCTGGGGAGGACCCAGAGACATGTTTGTTAGTGATGTTTTATAAACTATGTCTCAGAGAGAGACTAAAAGCATTTTGATCTTAATATCCAACTTACCAGCACTCTGCTTATGCTCACATGTACGTTTCTAGCATTGTAATTACTTGTAGGAATAGTTAAAGCTAGTAAAGATTAATTAGGTATTTTTCTTTGAAATCAGACCTGTCCTACTGTATTATTTTAAGTTTCTGTGTGATCTCTGAACTCTTAGATATCTCTGTGGTGTAGTACTTTTGTCTTATGTTTTAATTACTTATTATTAAATATTTTTAAAACCTACCTGTGGCTGCTTTGTGTAGAGATAAGCTCTAGAATACATTGCATATTTATAGAGTTTACTGTCTAAGTCACTCCAAATTAAGCCTTGAGACTGTTTAGTCATACTACCATTAGATATTAATATTGCACTGGTGTCAGCTACTTGACAGGGACATGAAGCACTGGTTGGACAGAGAGGGTACTGGAGGTTTTAGCTTGTTCAGTTAGGCTGAGACCTGGACCCTATAGCTGTGCCAGTGGGGAGTCTTATTGGGGACCTGGTGAGCAAGGGAACAACCAGCCCCAGACTGACTGTGATCTCTGTGTGCACTTAAGGGAAATTGTACTTTACTGTGTGTATTAGTTATCCTTTCCTCTTCTAGGAGACGACCTCCCTGGTGTTAGTGGTGAGGATTGAGGCTCCTTGATTGCTGGGCCAGGGCTCGGTCGTCACAGTTCCAACACAAAAAATAAAATATTTTGTTGTCTTGACAGGTAAGTTTATGCCTATAAAGGGCATAAACTGGTACTACAGTTAAGTCAAACGCTGTGTTGATGAAAGATTACTTATGCTGAAGTAGTTGGGTAATTGAATGTGTGTGCATTTTTCAAGGATTTTTGATGTGGGGAATAGTACAGTGATTGGCCTGAAATTAGTCATTAGATGAGATTCCTTTGTGAAGTGACACTATATATGCCTTTTTCCATGTAGTGGGGGCATGATGTACATTAATCAAGCTAGTTATTATGATGGTTATGGTATAGGCAAGTCCCTTGGCAGGTACTTTCAGATATTCTGGTAAAAGACGGTCTATGGACAGGATTGCATTTTTCAGTTTAAGGAAGTATTTTTTTTTCAGTTTAAGGAAGTATTTTTTAACTGATAAGGAGGCTACTGGTTTTAGAGAGAAATGGGTTGAGTGAGAGTTAGATTCTTGCAAAGGTTTTGAATCTTGCAAAGTGTCATTTATTTAGTATTGATGCTGATGAATTATATACAGTGATAAATTTGTCAGCTGTTTTTACTGGGGGATCCCCAGGTGATTATGAACTGTAACTAAAAACGAAAAAACTCAGGGTTGTCCCGGCATATGCTGGACAAGATGTGAAACAGGAAAGGCAAATCAGCCCAAACTAATGATTGTATAAAATCCAAATCGCAAGATAAACCTGTTCTTGTAATATAAAACACTTTAATGCACTTTCAGTACACCAAATGTTGAGCGCTTTTATCCCAACTATCGGAACTTCATCAGAACGTTCAGAGAATTAAAAATCAGAGTTTAGTAGTAAATTACATAGTGTGCATTACCTTGTACAACAAATCACAGTGAAACAGTAATTACACCTAACTTAAAGATAAATAGGTATAAATTTGCTAGACAATATTAAACAAATAACATTACAAAATATAAATGCTAATGTAAATATTAAAAATATAATCTTTACAATCTTAAGGCTCACTTCTTCAAAATGCTACTAATAGAAATGGCTTTGTTTAAACCTTTACAACTATGTACAAATCAGTACAAGTTCAAATTATATACATGCAACTGCAACTCAGCAAGAGTAGTTTACATTGCTTATTGCAACCATTGTCATATATACAGTGGATATAGAAGGTTTACACACCCCTGTTAAAATGGCAGGTTTTGTGATGTATAAAAATGAGACCACAATAAATAATTTCAGAACTTTTCCCAGCTTTAATGTGACCTATAGCCTGTACAATTCAATTGAGAATCAAACAAATCTGTTAGGGGAAAAAATATAAAAAATAAAAAACGTACAATACACTGGTTGCATAAGTGTGCACACCCTTAAACTAATACTTCGTTGTGTGTGCACACCCTTAAAGTAATACTTTGTTGAAGCACTTTTTGATTTAATTACAGCATTCAGTCTTCTGGGTAGAGTCTGTCAGCATGGCACATCTTGACTTGGCAATATTTGCCCACTCTTCCTTGCAAAAGCACTCCAAATCTCCGATTGCGAGGGCATCTCTTGTGCACAGCCCTCTTCAGGTCACTCCACAGATTTTCTATTGCATTTAGGTCTGGGCTCTGGCGGGGCCATTCCAAAACTTAATTTTCTTCTGGTGAAGCCTTTCTTTTGTTGATTTGGATGTATGCTTGGTGTCATTGTCGTGTTGAAAGGTGAAATTCCTCTTCATCTTCAGTGTTCTAGCAGACATCTGAAGGTTTTGGGCCAAAAGTGACTGGTATTTGGAACTGTTCATAATTACCTCCACCTTGACTAAAGCCCCAGTTCCAGCTGAAGAAAAGTAACCTCAAAGCATGATACTGCCACCACCATGCTTCATTGTGGGGATGGTGTTCTTTTGGTCATGCGAAGTGTTTTTGCGCCAAACGTACCTTTTGGAATTGTAGCCAAAAAGTTCAACCTTGGTCTCATCAGACCATAACACATTTTTACACATGCTTTTGGGAGAATTGATTATTGTTTTGCAAATTTTAGCCTGGCCTGGATGTTTTTCTGTGTAACAAAAGGCTTCCATCTTGCAACTCTACCCTATAGCCCAGACATATGGAGAATATGGGAGATTGTTGTCACATGTAGTACACAACCAGTAGTTGCCAGAAATTCCTGCAGCTCCTTCAGTGCTGCTGTAGGTCTCTTGGCAGCCTCCCTGACCAGTTTTTGTCTGGTCTTTTCATCAATTTTGGAGGGACGTCCAGTTCTTTGCAACCTCGCTGTTGTCCCATATTTTCTCCACTTTTTGATTGTCTTAACTGTGTTCCATGGTATATCCAATGCTGTGGAAATTCTTTTGTATCCTTCTCCTGACTGATACCTTTCAACAATGAGATCCCGTTGATGCTTTTAAGCTGTCTGCGAACCATAGCTTTTGCTGTGGCAGGCAACTGAGTAAATGTCAGGAAAATCCTACTAGGACAGCTGAACTTTATTTGGGGTTAATCAGAGTCTCTAACTGATGGGAAGGTGTGTACCCAAGAAGACTGAATGCTGTAATTAAATCAAAAGGTGCTTCAGCAAAGTGTTAGTTTAAGGGTGTGAACACACAACAAAGTATTAGTTTAAGGGTGTGCACACTTGTGCAAGCATATTGTACATTTTTTATTTTTTCCCCTAACAGATTTGTTTTTCAATTGAATTGTACAGGTAATAGGTCACATTAAAGGTGGAAAAAGTTTTGAAATGATTTATTGTGATTTCATTTTTTATATCACAAAAACCTGGTATTTTAATAGGGAGTTGTATACTTCTTATATCCACTGTAGGTAAAACTGAAAGACAGTTGAAATGTCCCATATATGGGCATATTTATGACATAAAAACACTTAATGAGAATAAATCTACCTGTCAAGGCAACAAAATATTTTTATTTTTTTGTGTTGGAACAAGTTTTTCCAAATATAAGAAGTGGATTGTGGAAACTGAAATTTGAGCAGGTTGAATTAAAATGGCAACTTAGACTAGAGGCTAATAAATTGGCAGGTTTAAATGAAGCCATTTCTAGTAGTTGTATTTTTAAGATGCAAACCTCAAGATTGTAAATGTTATACTTGTAATATTTACATTTGTATTTGTACGTATATTTTTGTAATGTTTAATTTTATCTAGTAATTTTATTTGGGCACACAGAGGTTCCTCCTCGGATTCTCCTGCTGGGTGCCTCTTCTGTGTGGAGTCAAGCATGTTCTCATCTATTTTTTAGTTTCAAGTTAATTGTTTATGGTTTCTCTGTGATTTGTTGTACAAGGTCATGTGCACTGAGTAATTTACTACTTAAATCATTGATTTTTAATTGTCCAAATGTTCTGATGAAGTTCTGATAGTTTGGGATGAAAGTGCTCAACATTTGGTGTATTGAAAGTGCACTAATGTTTTATGCATGTTAAAATGATCTAAGAAAGTTATTAAAACAACCTTGTCACAAGTACATCAGTAACATGACTAGAGAAGAAGCGGTTGCAGGATCTTTGTTGTGATCTTGAGTTAAGAATTTATGAAATCCAACAAAGGTGGAGGGGTTGTTTTGATAGATTCCATAGATTATATGGCTAGGATGTTCAAGTTACTCAATAACAAATCTCATTATAGTAGAACATCAAAAAATGAAATTAATATAGCTTTACCATAGGATAGACTTGTTTTTGGGGATCAGCATGCAATTGGTTATAACCTATTTGTTTCTTAAGGTTGATGAAGCTACTATACCAGCTATCTTTGTCATCCCCAAAGTGCATAAAGATCTACACTACCCCCCCCCCCACCTGCCAGCACATCCATTTAAGCAGGTGTCAGGTGACACTCATAGGTTCATAGATTCATAGGTTTATACTAGGCTATCTGCCCTAAGGCATTTATAAGCCTAGCCCAAAGTTTTGTGGCTTACGCCACCCCTTATATGAAAAAATACTGTACCCATTAGTTTGTTGTGCCTCTGTCCAGCAGTGACACAGAGATGATTCCCGGAGTAAACCTACGATCTCCCATCCACAGGTCAAGATTTCTCTTGAACAGAGCCAGCAAGGTGCTCTGCCTCACATGGACCGGGATTTTATTCCACAGCATAGGGAGTCTCAGAGTGATAAATCTATCCCTCCAGCACGTCCTATTTATATTCGTGCTAAGGTTTAAGTCGCTTGCTCTAGTGGTTTTGATGGATTTGGATTTTTTGAGGTGGAGCATGTCCATTAATTCTGGGTTGGACATGGCCTTGTATGTCAGGCACATGTCACCTCTGAGCAGACTGTATGCGACTGAATAGAGCTGGAGTTTCTTCAATCTGGCAGCATATGACAGATTTTGGAGTCCCTTTATCCTTTTGGTGAGGAACTTTTGGGGTCTCTCCAATTGCTGCAGATGTCGGGTGAGATACATCCCGAATGGGGCATTGTACTTGATCATTGGTCTGATAAGTGAAGAGTACAGGGGAACAATGACCTCACTAGATCTGGATGTGAATCCCTTCATGATCAGGTGGGCAATGTAGAAGGTCTTTCTAACCACTTTAGCAACGTGAGTGTCAAAAGAAAGGCCACTGTCAACCTGGGTCCCCAGGTCCCTGATAACCTCTTCTGTGCTTAGTGGATTGCCACCTATATGGTAGCTTGGGGTTACCTTGTTTTTCCCGAAGGGTATGACTATACATTTTTGGCGTTTAACTTCAGGCCATGGCTCTGGCACCAGCTATCTGTTTCCGTGAGTCCCTTCTGAAGGATATCCGTGTCCGATGCACTTTCCACTATGGCGCCCAGTTTGCAGTCGCCTGCAAACTTTGTCAGCCAAAGTCCTCCCATGTTGGCCTGTACTTCTGAGAAGTAGATGCCGAACAATAGGGGCCAAGGACCGAGCCCTGTGGGACACCACTTGTGACCGGCTTGGAGTCTGACATAGCGCCAGCAACTCTAACCCTGTGGGTTCTGTCCTTAAGCCAGTTTGCAACCCATCTTGTGACATATGGGTTTACATTTAAGCTGGTAAGTTTTTCTACAATACCCAAGTGGGGTATTGTGTCGAAAGCCTTTGCAAGGTCAAGGTAGGCTGTATGGACTGCCTTTCCTCATCAATGGCCTTGGTGACTGTTTCAAGAAGTCGACCAAGTTCAAAAGGCATGATCTGCCCTTGACGGCTAAACTGGGTCGGGTCCAATGTCTGCAAGTCCCCTATATCTTTGTTTATGAGCTCCATTATGATCCTCTCCATAGCTTTGCAGACTAGACTTGTTAAGCTTATGGGGGTAATTACCAGGGTCCGTAGAGGCACCGCCTTTGTGGAGTGGGACCACAGTTGCCGCACGCCACTCCTTGGGCACGATCCTGTGGTAAGGCTGAGATTAAACAGCTGCCTTATGTGCGGGTTTAATTCCTCATTTAGCTCGTGTAGCACACAGCCGGGGCACCATCCAGTCCCATTGATGCTGTGTTTTAGTTTTAGAGAGAGCAGCTTTCACCTGCTCATTTGAGATGTCTGGGAGGCTACACTCGGCTGGGATAGTTATCTCTCCTTTAGAGGGGAGAGGGGTGAAGTTTGCACTGAACCTGTCTGCCAGTATGTTGGCAATGTCTGTGGGTTCAGTGATTTTTGTATCATTTGGACTAATTCTGAGCATATCTGGGAGTTTCCACCCAGGTTCCTAACATAGCTGAAAAAGGCCTTATGATTGTCCTTTGAATCCATGGCAATTTTTCTCTCAAAATTGGCCTTAGTTGATTTTATGAGTGCTCAGATTTTTACTAATAATGATCAGGGTGACTTCCTTTTATGGATTTTGTTCTATCATGTAATAGCTTTCTCCTCTTATTGTAAAGTTTGTTAATGGCTGGGGTCCACCAGACTGGACGTTTGCCCTTTGTGGAAAGAGTCTTGGTTTTATTTGGGATTGCCTGATCCATGCAGTCCTGGAGGTGTTCATAGAAGGCATTTGTAAGGGCTTCCGCAGCTTGGGTTGTGGTTTCCACTGGCTCAGGGGCCTTGAAGGATACCACACCAGTCTTGAGTAGTGTGAAGTTTGCTTTAGAGAAGTTCTTCACTGTGGTCTTTTTTTGTTTGGGGTGGGGGCGGGATGTGGATTTCCAGTGAGATTAGTTTATGATCAGATCTCAGTAATGAGGGATATACTTCCGGTGTGGAGCATTTTGTCCCCACGTTTGTGATAATGAGATCTAGTATATTTTCTCCTCTCGTGGGAACAGTGACTAGCTGTTCCATGGCATTTGAATTTATGAACTCCAGGAACCGTTGGGCTAGAAAGTTAGGGCTTGAGTAATGTTCCCAGTCTATATTCGGGTAGTTGAAGTCACCCAATATGATGGTGTTTGGAGATACATTTATACCCTCCAGTGTCTTCAGTAAGGCTGTGTGGGGTTCCTGAGTTTGAGAGGGTGGCCTGTAGCATGCTACAATTTGTAGAGCAGTTTTGCCTATGGTTAGTTGCACCTGGATGGTTTCAAGCTGCGTTGCCACCAACCTGGAGGTGTGGGTATCCTTTATGAATATGGATACACCCCCTCCTTTTGTGGTGTGGTCCGGAACGCATGATATGAGGTAAAACCTAATAGTGCCGGGGTGCTCTCAGGAGCTTTGAACCAGGTTTCAGTTACAGCACAGACATCGATGTTCTCCATACTGAGAAGGGCCTCGAGTGCGTGCATTTTGAGATGCTTATTAGGTTATTAGCACTCAGTTGCTTATTAGGTGCCAGGATCCTTCACATAACACATGCACTCAGGTCACTCCACGACAAGTTCAAATATGACTCCGTCATTGCCCATGTGGGTGTGAATGACCTGAGACGTACCTCCCTGGACTACATGAAAAGAAATGTGATGGAACTCTTGGATTCTGTGGCCCAGGCAGTATGACCCTAGCCCTGAGCAGTATTCTACCATCACCCAGAATGATACCACAGTACAAGCAAAAAATTATTGACTTCAACAATTGGCTAAGTTTCTGGTGTCATTCTAAGGGGATACAGTGTCTGTCTGCCTGGGACAACATGATAGACAGATCTCAATGCTTTGCCAGAGATGGCCTGCATCTGTCACCCCTGGGATTCTGGATGTTAACTAAGGCTCTTGCCACCCCCTATAGTGCCTTTTTTAGGCAGTGTTCCAAAGACCAAACTTCCACCATAACAGCCACAAACAAATGCAATCTGAAGGTCATGCTGCTCAGTGCTAGAAATCTAAATCTCAAGATGCACTCGCTCGAAGCTGTCCTCAAAATGGAGAATGTTGACATTTTTGCTGGACGGAAACTTAGTTAAAAGAGTCAGGAAGCACCCCTGCACTCCCAGGCTACAACTCATTCCATACCTTTCGGCCCCAGAATACAGCCAGAAGCTCCTAAGGCGGTGGTGTCTCCATATTCATAAAGGATGTGCACACCTCTAGACTGGCAGGAAGCACCCCTGCACTCCCAGGCTACAACTCATTCCATACCTTTCGGCCCCAGAATACAGCCAGAAGCTCCTAAGGCGGTGGTGTCTCCATATTCATAAAGGATGTGCACACCTCTAGACTTGGTAGCTCAGCATAATGCATCCGAGATGCTCCAGGTACAACTAACACTGGGTAAGATGGCAGTACAAGTCATAGCCTGCTACAGAACCCCAACCATGTCCCTAGACTCCACATTCCTAAGCACCCCGGAATCTGTCAAGGTCCAGCTCCGTACTCTCATACTGGGTGACTTCAACTACCCTTCTATGAACTGGGAAAACTATTCAAGTACTTGTGTACCAGCCCAATGCTTCCCGGAATTCATCAGTTCCAGTCCCTGGACCAGCTCAGTCTGACCCCAACTAGAGGAAGTACTATTCTTGACCTGGTTATCACCAACATGGGAGACTGATGCTCCTCACCTGTAGTCAATTCCTCCCTGGTTAAATCTGACCACAAACTGATCACCATGGAAATCTCCATCTCACCAACACCCCCCCCCCAAGGGTGACCACCCCGAAAAACTTCTCCAAAGCTGACTTTGGGCTTCTAAAAACATAGGTGGTTAACTTTGGCACCCATGCCAATGGAAAATAGCTGCATGACTGCTGAATCATACACCAATGCTCTGTACGAGCACGTACACAAATGCATGGAACTTGCCATACCAAATATAACCAAGATGCTCTCCTCCAAAAATAAGCCAATTTGGTGGTCCCCGCCCATCAACAAACTCTACAGCAGAAGGAAGAAACTGTTGCA
>NC_056748.1:850559599-850677585 GCF_019279795.1 Protopterus annectens | reverse complement strand
AAAGTGGCTTTAAATCAAACTATCCACTTGTCAACTTTTTTTCCCCCACTCCTCAAAATAAAGGGGAAAGGATCTTGCATTCCTAGACAACTGTGTTTTTACCTGGACAGAACCAAGACATCAGAAAATCAGAACAATTGTTTGTTTCTTATAGTTCCAGTTCCCAAGGTAAAGCCATTTCAAAACAGACCATTTCTAAATGGATTGCTCATGGAATCGGATTTTGTTATTCACACCATGGAAAGCAAATCCCAGGGAGTATACGGACTCATTCCACCAGAGCTGCTGCCACTTCTGCGGCCCTCCTCAGGGGAGTTCCTACCGAGGACATTTTTGGAGGCTGCAACTTGGAGTTTAGTGCATACCTTTTCTAAGCACTACAATCTTCCTCTCTACTCTAAGTCTAGGGCAGGCTTTGCCTCTGCAGTCTTGCAGGGCATTTTAGCCACCCCTCCTTCTTTATGACCACCTCCCTTTCTTTCAGCTTTGGGATTCTACCCTACAGTCATGACTGCAACAGTGAAACACGATGAACATAGTACAGTTGTGTACATTGCCATAAATGTAGATGAGTGTCTTCACTGTTGCAGTCTGGGTTTCCCTCCCTCCTGTCCCCTCTTCTTTTTCCTTTTTCACCATTCTTCTGAGGTGTATTTGCAAAGGTTCTGGGACCTTTTTCATTTTGGGACTCCTGACATCTGGGGCAAGAAAAACTGGAGAAGATGGCATTGGCTCTCAGCTTTGTACTCCTGGCGCTCTGATGTCAGGAAGCATGGCTGAACAACTGACGCCGGACCCAGACTTTGAGATTCTGGCTGACCGAGGGCTGCCTGCCGGCAGGGGAGAACCCTACAGTCATGACTGCAACAGTGAAGACACTCGAACATCTACATTTATGGTAGGTGTACACAACTGTACTTTTTGGAGGGTGTGGGGTAGAGAGTTCCATAATTTGTCTGATTTGAAACTAGGGTTTCACCGTGAGTATTAGCTTTGTTTACTGTGATCAAGTTTCTGTCTGCAGACCTTAGACTTCTTGGGAATGAGTAGGGAACAACAAGTTCCTTGAGGGATGGGCAGTTGTCAGGATGAAATATGATATTGTGTGTGAATTTAAGTTGGTACAGATGGAGAAGGTTAGTTAACTCGAGCCAATTTAATTTATGTAGAGCAATACACTGGTGGGTTTGGTGAGGAAGGTTGGATGCAAACTGGGCTATTTTGTTGTTACAGGTTTCCAGTTTGATTAAGTCTTATTTTTTTAAGTTGGTAAAGAGGGGGAAAGCATAAAGGAGAGTAGAAAGGTTCTGGATATGGTTTAGTTTGTATTGAATGGCTTGCTTCTGTACAGCGAGCCAAGTTTAACATGGACTTTCTTAATTGTGATGGCTATGTGTCAGTCAAATCTGAGTTTGTTGTCGATAGTCATGCTGAGGAGATGTTCTTCGTGTTTCACTGTTGCAGTCATTACATTTGGGTTATCCTGCTGGCAGGTTGCCCTCAGTCAGCCTGAATTCCAAAGTCTTGGGTCCTGCGTTGGTTGCAGTCACCTCTTCCCCGACGTCAGGTCATCAGGGGTATAAAAGATGCAGCCAATGCCATTTTATTCAGTCTTTCTTGCCGCGCGGTACCCGAAGCAGAAGCAGTTCGCAAGTGCCGGTCTTCCGACTCCCGAGATTTACATGTTCGAGTTTCAGATCCGAAGTCTTCATTAAAAGCTAAGGACCAAGTTGGGGAAACTTTTTTCTTGCTCCAGACCGATGTCAGAAAAAGTTAATAATTGTATTTCTTGTGGGAAGCAAATACCTCATAAGGACTTTCATTCTTACTGTATTCTTTGCCTAGGCCATGACCACGACGTTTCTAGTTGTCGGTTTTGAGCTAGATTTAACCAACGCACTATTAAGCGTTGGTACGATTTTGCATTAAGCTATTTTGGGCAAAGATTTAATTATACAATGTCATCGGATAGCCATCCGACTACCGGAGTTCACAAAAAACGCAAGGAAAAAGAAAAAGACAGGCATCCGAGGTCCAAAACCGACGACGAAGCTTCTCCTAAGCAAGTCGCCGGTTTGCCGGTTCTCAGTGAGGTGCTTTCGCAGCCCCTGACGCCCGTTACTTTAGAGTTGCAGGCCGCTACCGACTCCCACGTGGAGTTGGCCAGGCCACTGGAAACTCAAGGTATTGGAGCCTCGGAGATTATTCCCTCAGATGGGTCCAGAGCCGCTGAGCAGGTATTGGCTTCTGAGGGTGTATTTAGACCTAAACAATTATATATTAAACCGACTACAAAGACAAAGACTAAAACACCTTTAAAGGCAAAGAAACAAGTTCACCAGCCACAAAGACAGGCCTCCATGCCCAAAAAACAGATGCTCAAAATGGCCGAAGACTTAATTACCTTGATCAGGGGTTCCCATCCCCCTCCTGATAAGAGGGCCTAGGCAAGAGACAGACTATGAATCTTCATATCAGGTTTCCATTTCTTCTGATTCCTCTTCTGATCAGGAATACTCTCTTCCCCCCTATGAGGATTCTGATGCTGAAGAATCAATTCCTTCAGCTTCTCCTCCTGAGGACTACTCTTTTGGGGAAACCTTGCATACCATGAGGGAGCACTTCCACTTTTCAGAATCTAAGAAAAGGCTCAGAGACTTCCTTTTGCTACTTCAACACAGGGCCTCTGGCTATTCCACCTGTGTTAGACATTTTAGATGATGTGTTCTCGGAGTCTAGTCTGATCCCTGACTCTTTACCTCCAGCTCCTGTTAAGCCGGACAGATACTACAGGGTCCCTGAATCTCATAAATTCCTTTTCAAAAAACCCTACTGCAGACCCAGAAACTATTTCTCAGGGTCCCAAAGGGGTCAAGGCTTCTACTGCAAAAAATCCTACCCCCTCTGACAGGGATTCTAGGGCACTGGATAGATGGGGAAAAAAGATTTACACATCTGCTACTTTGGCTATAAGGGCCTTACATTGCCAGTTTCATATGCTCAAATATAAGCAATATTATCATGACACTGCTTAAACAGAAAATGATGGCAAATTCTGAATGTGCAGAAAACAAAGACATGCAGGATTTATTGCATGCAGCTAAACAAGTTGTAAAACATACTTTGCAATGTGGGTTTGATTCTCTGGAGGCCTCCTGCAGGGCTGCTGTTACAGGTTCTGTCATTAGGAGGCATGCTTGGTTAAAGAAACCAAATCTGCCAGACCATGTTAAAGCAAAATTATTAGATGCACCATTACAACATGATACCTTGTTTGGTGTTAAGACAGAAGAGGTGTTAAAGAAAATGGAGGACAAAGCTAAATCTATGCAAACGGTCAAGGATTTCTTACAAGTACAGCCACCTAGATTTAGCAGACACTGGCCTACAAAGAATTGGTCCTTTCCAGTCTCAGACAGACCTCAAAGGGGCAGATCCAGATGCCCTAGAGGCAGATCACAGCCGCAAGGTTCCTACAGGTCTAAGCAGTGGGGTGCTCCTACCTCCAAAGGTGGAGAAGACAAATTACAACCATACAGGAAACCGTCCCAATGACTTCCCCCTGCCTGGGATTTTACTCAAGACTGTTCTTGGAACCCAGAAAGGACAAAGCATGGAGACCAATACTGGACCTATCTATTCTAAACACTTTCCTGGATATACCAAAATTCAAAATGTTGACCTTACAGCAGCTTCTGCCCATGCTGGTTAGCAAAGCTTGGCTCGTGACTTTAGACCTAAAAGAGGCATACCTGCATGTCCCAATCAGACAATCATGCAGAAGATACCTCAGATTCAAGGCTGGCTCAAAGCATTTCCAATTCTCTGCACTGCCCTTTGGCTTATCTACTGCACCCAGGGTCTTCACAAAGTGCCTGGCACCAGTAATTGCTTACTGCAGATAAAGAGGAATACAAATATATCCTTACTTGGACGACTGCCTCACACAAGCAGAGAACAAGGACATTCTACTACAGTATCTGACGTTTGTGATAAGACTTTTAACATGCCTAGGGTACACAGTCAACAAAAATAAATCAAAACTAGTGCCCTCACAAGAGATAATATTCCTGGGTGCAAGCTTAAATACAACTGCCCAGATGGCTTATCTCACTCCGGACAAACAAAGGCAACTGACTACCTATTTCAGGGAAATGGCAACAAAGGCTCAGTTATCTGCAAGAAAAATTCTGCAGGCTTTGGGCTTCATTGCATCATGCATCTTACTAATTCCATATGCAAGACTGCATATGAGGAAAATTCAGTGGTACCTAAAAAGTGTCTGGACACAACATTGCCACAGTCTGGAAACAATGATTACTCTAATTCCCTGCCTGCAATAGGAGTTTCGATGGTGGGCCAAGGCTTGTCACCAGAACAAGGGGCAGCCATTCTCACTACCCCCAGCCAGGTAGAACCTAACGACGGATGCATCAGATTATGCCTGGGGGGCACACATGGTAGGAAGAGGCATTCAGGGCACCTGGTCCACAAACCAAAAGCATCTACATATCAATCAAAAAGACATGCTAGCTGTTCAAAATGCCCTGACAACCTTCAAGGACCTGCTTCATCTGGGACAACTACTGATGGATAGACAACACCACGGTCATGTGGTACATAAACAAGCAGGGGGACACTCATTCTTATCCCCTGTGCAGACTAGCCATGGCTTTATGGGAGACAGCATTGACTTACCAAGTTCATCTGCAGGCACAATTCCTGCCAGGAAAGGATAATATTCTGGCAGACGAAATAAGCAGAAAGCTTATGGATCCCCACAAGTGGCACCTGGATCCAAAAGTCTTCAGCAGGATCCAGACTCCCTATATGTGTGAATAAAAATCGGGCATATAGTGAGGGCAGCACCTCCTGGCCTTGTGTCAAGAGAAATCTTGACCAATGGATGGGAGATCGCAGATATACCCAGGGATATTACCTCAGTGTCACTGCTCAACAGAGCACAGCAAAAAATGGGGGTAGTTCCATACTAAAGGGGTGGCGAAGCTACAAAAAAACTGGGCTAGGCTTGTAAATGCCCTCGGGCAGATAGCCTAGTATGAACCTATGAACCTATGAACCTATAGAAATGGGGATGCCCAGACATAGATCTATTTGCCTCCCCTCAAAACAATCAACTAAAAAAATTCTGCACAAGGACTTATCACAGACAAGCTTGGAAAGTGGATGCATTATCGTTCCACTGGACAAACCTATCAGTGTATGCCTTTCCTCCACTGCCTCTCCTCCCCAAGGTACTCCTAAAGGTCAGGCAGGAGAAACCAAAAATGATTCTGATTGCCCCAGACTGGCCATGCCAGTACTGGTATCCGATTTTAAGAAACTTGTCCCAATGCCCAGCCTGGACCTTACCTCAAATACCTCATCTACTGTTCCAGACAAACAATCAGATTATGCACAGCCAACTCAGGACCCTAAACCTGGCAGCATGGCGGATAATGTAGCCATACAAACCTCTCAGTAAAGCTGTGATGGATGTCATTTTAGAAGCCAGAAGGCCTAGTACTAGAAAATCCTATGCTGGGAAATGGAAGAGATTTTGCGCTTGGAACCAAGCTCAAGGAACTGATACAGCTGTCCTAAATATTCCTCAGATTTTGCAATACTTAACTGAGATGCTGGACAAAGGCCTATCTTTTTCATCAATTAAAATCCATGCCTCTGCCATTTTGTCTCATTACAGTACAGAGCCACCACTCTTTTCTCATCATTTTATTAAGGCAGTACCTCAGAGGAGCCAAAAACTTAAGGCCTTCAAGGAGAACGTCAATACCTGCATGGGACCTCAATTATGTCTTGGAAAAACTCACCTTACCTCCATTTGAGCCAGCGGCTACTGCGGATATAAAGTTCTTATCTTGGAAAACAGTTCTGCTCCTAGCAATAACTTCAGCAAGATGAGTTTCAGAGCTACAGGCTCTCATGGCTGTGGAACCCTATATTATTTTTTATCCAGACAGGGTCCCTCTGAGAACAAACCCTACATTTATGCCTAAGATTGTATCCAGTGTAGCCCTTAACCAAACAATTCATTTGCCAACTTTTTATCCAAATCCACAGAACAAGGGGGAGAAAATTCTGCGTTCTTTGGACGTACACAGACAACTGAGATTTTACTTGGACAAAACTAAAGTCTTCAGAATGACAGAACAATTACTAGTGGCATATTCCACAGCATCACAAGGAAAGGCTATCTCCAAGCAGACCATTTCAAAGTGGATAGGCCACTACATTAGTTTCTGCTACTCACACCATGGCAAACCAGTGCCTAAGGGCATTAGGCCACATTCAACCAGAGCTGCGGACACTTCTGCAGCCTTTCTCAGGGGAGTACCAACCAAAGACATTTTAGAGCTGCTACTTGGAGCTCGGTGCATACCTTTACAAAACATTACAATATGCCTCTTTACTCTAAATCCAAGGCAGGCTTTGCTACTGCAGTTCTGCAGGGCCTCACAGCCGCTCCTAATGCTGTTTAGCTCCAGCCCCCCAACCATAGCCTTGGGACTCAACCCAAATGTAATGTCTGCAACAGTGAAGCATGAAGAACATAGTACAGTTGTGTACACTTACCATAAATGTAGATGTTCGAGTGTATTCACTGTTGCAGTCCAGGTTACCCACCCGCCATCCCCCTTATTTTTGCTGGAACTTAACTTTACTTCTCTAATCTATGCAACCTAAGTGGTGTATTTGCTTATAAATGAAGGTAAATCTTATTTTGATACATGTATGTTTTATTTACATAATTTTAGCCTACCCTTTTGGCATTGGCTGCATCTTTTATACCCCTGACGACCTGACGTTGGGGAAGAGGCGACAGCAACCGATGCAGGACCCAAGACTCTGGAATTCAGACCGACTGAGGGCAACCTGCCAGCAGGATGACCCAAATGTAATGACTGCAACAGTGAATACACTCGAACATCTACATTTATGGTAAGTGTACACAACTGTACTTTTTGTATGCTCATCTGGTTGGATGACTGTGTTTGCTGAGAGAATTGTGAAAGGAGGGGTGGTAGGTGATTGCTTGCTACTGGTAAACAGCATTAACTGTATATTTTTGGAGTTCAGGATTAGTTGTGATTTACTTAGGTATGTTTAGATATCATTAAAAGCTTGTTGGGCTACTATTTAGAGGTCTGGTAAGGTATCTGCTGAGCAGATTAAAGTTGAATTGTCTGCATACTGAACTACTTTAGCATGTGTTGTGGATGAGGCTAGATCATTAGAGAAGATGGTGAAAAGAAGGGGCCCTAGTATGGATCCTTGTGGGAATCTGAGACAGGCAGTAGTAGTAAGAGTTATGATTTCCATCATACTGCTTGCTGTCTGTCAGAAAGATAGCTTAGGAACCAGGAGAGGGAAGTCTTTGATAGGTTTAATGAGGCAAGATTATTAAAGAGTTTTTGATGGAAGACTGTGTCAAACGCTTTTGACATGTCTAGGAAGATTGGTGATACTTGCTGGTTTGAATTTCTGAGTTGGTTGATGATGATAGAGAAATTAATTAGGGCTATGGTGATGCTGTGTTTCGGTTTGAAACCATGTTGGAAGGGAGAGATAAGGTTGTGAGATAGTAGGTATTGTAGTAATTGAGAGTGCACACATTTTTCCAAAATTTTGACATGGGGGAAAGGATGGCTATGGATCTGTAATTGTTTAATTCTGTTGATGTTTCTCCTTTATGTAGAGGGTTGATACAGGAAATTTTCCATAATTTTGGGACATACTGTTCTGCTATAGACCTATTTACTAGAATGGAGATAGGCAGAGTTATGGCATCAGCTGAAAGCCTGATGTACTCATTGGGGAGCTGGTCAGCTACTAAGGATGAAGGTTTAATTTTTTTTCAACATCGTTCTTATGTTGTTAGTTGGGGCAGGTTTGCGGTCAAAAGAATTGTTGTTAGTTTCCATATTAAGTGGAAGAGATGGTGGGATGGAATTGTTCCTTGTAATTAAGAAGAGAAGGATGTTTATAAAGTAGGTGTTGATGTGTGAGGCAATACTCACGCTTTGGTTATTGGTTCTGGGGTTGTGGCTTTGCTTGGGTGGAGGAGCGAGTTAATTGCCTGCCAGAACTTTTTGGGACTGGCTGGATAATAAAAAATATGGGATTTTCATGGAGTTTGGGAAATCCCTCATCACTGTTACAAGTAATGTAATTGATGGATGGATGAAGTTTGACTCACACTGATGCCACAAAAATAATGTGAGACATATATTATCTGGAGCCTAAATGCATGTCCCTGGTACCAGTTGTTTATGCAAGGGGTGATTGGTCGTAAGAGCTTAAGGAAAATGCACATTTTTGTCTTGAGTTATGACTGATAATAATCGCATGCAAATAAACTTTACACCACCAGCTGCAGAACAGGTTTACAATCACTGTTTCCTGGATTTCACCCATCTCAGTCTGAGCCCAATGCCTTCTAGTCTGACCTTACCAAAAGTAACTGAGACTCCGTCAAATTATTTTCAAATGTATGTGTGTGTGGCGGGGCTATTAATACCTGCCCAGTAACAGTACCCCGTTCCAGCATTCATGGTGAGTACACACTGCCACCTGATACCAAGATCTTTGTTACTGAACGCTTTTCTTTTAGCCAGCCAACATTAAATTAGAACAGCTGACAGTTGCACAACCTCCCTTCAACAAGAGAGGATGCCAACAGTCACAGCAGAGCTATGAAGACAACCTTCAGTAACAAAATAAGACACTGCTTACATGCTTTTATGAATGATAAAAACAGTTTACTTTAAAAAATATTTAATTATGCATACAAGACAGTATTGCAGTTACACAGAGAAAAAGAAATAATGTTATGGACTGATGATAGAAACAAACAAGTAACTGTACCTGTTATTTCTAATAACTTGTTTTGGATCACTGAAACCAGAAGATGAAAATAAAGAATGATACTAACTAGACCAACAAAGGTTCATCGCATATTTAGCAGTAGCATTAGATGACTGAGCTTATGCTGAGAGTTGAACCTCAAACATACATGGGATCAACCAGCTCTGTACAGACGCTCATCCATTAATTTCCCAACTATAGTATGTATTTTCCATGTATGTAATATAATTTATGTAGTGTACACTGGGCTAAACCTGAAAATGGTCTGCTTGGATCAGTGTCCTTCCACGGTTAAGAAATCTGTAAGTAAAATAAATCAAAAGTGTAGCAAGTCTGCAAGAAATCATTGATTTCCCTTTCCACACAAGTTAGAATTTCTCAGTCCCAAATAAAGTCCCAGGCAAACATTAAGGAAAGGAGAGCAACAGCTCTGGTTCAGTCCACTCCACAGAGGTAAGATTAATTTCAAAGACTATTAGAATGCAAAGACAGTGCCAGTGTATCACTATGCAATGCAGGATGTGAAAGAAACCGTGAGTATGGTAACAGTGTATAACTTCATACCTTTTTACATTTTTAAATCCAAGAAAACTTGCATTATGTGACATACATAGCCCATATTTCTTCTAATGTTTACTACTATAAAGCAGTTAACTTGCTTTATTTGGTGTCCTCTGCCTAGAATCTTCTGCAGTTTTGCATCTAGCCATTCATACTCCTGAGTCACGTCAGATTCCTATAGCAACCCTGTGAGCTGGCATCACAATCCAGAGTTTGCAAAGCAAGTAGGGAATGGATGTACATTGTCTGACCTTTCTTCTGTAGTGCACACACATGCCTAGGAAGAATTCTGACTCCTCAATCACCTCTTTACATGTCTTTGGTAGATGGGAGGGAGCAATAAGTACCTATAGAAAATGGCATAAAAAGAGGATATGCAGACCCCTCTTAAAAGGCACCCAGGCTGATAATTTAAATGAAGAACCTCTTGCTCTGAGTTAACATGAATACCCGCTGTGCAACCCATAGGGTTTACACACACACACACACACACACACACACACACACACACACACACACACACACACACACACACACACACACAAAATCCTAAAAATACAATGAAATCACAACTTTTATTTACAGTTAAATTATATGTGCATTTCCTGGATTTCATCTATGGAAAATGGAATTAATTTGTTTTGAAAACTATAAATCAGTGTCCCTTTCCATTGTTCTAAGACAGAAATAAAAAGTTAAATGTTCGAAAACAGCTAAGTCATAAACAGTATACAAAGAAACAGGGTGTCTTAATACATCAGAGTGATAACTGTGTTTTAAAAAAGTACAATATGGCAATTATCATTGGACCACATGAACATCAGTCCAGTAGAAAATTGACAGCTTCAAGTAACCTATGAGAAGTGGTTCTAAGAAGGCAGCCATACGTTTCAAGCTGACATCTGAAAGGAATCTTTGTTCAAGCCCAACTGGACAGTCCAGGAAAAAAAAAACAGCATCTCCAGAAATCCAGCAGCAGCCCACATACACAACTGAGTGTTCAACAGCAAAATGAAGCAAATATACAGTAAACTATAATGAACCATCCACAAGGGGCACTCAAGGCAAGTCTGCTTGTAAAGCTTACACTTCTGAGCAAGGCCCACAGTCTGCTGCAATGGCAGATTAATACAGCAATCCAGAAGTATAAATGTGAAGCACTCAGGGTCCATATGCTAAAATAATAAAGGTAAACTGTCCAAGTAGGCAGTAATTTGCTGTGATCTTTGTTCTCCAGTTTTATATTTTGTGAAATAATTTAAAAAACTGGATCCAAACACAGGGCAGGGAGGATACGGAATTAGTAATGATGACTTGAGAACACATTGGCAAGAACTTACAATACCATTTTATTTATTATTTTCTAGGTTGTATAACTATGAGGAGACGCCTCGTGATTGAAGACATGCACTTGTTAAACCTGTCTTTAAGGGAGAGGGAATTAGGGGAAACCCAGAGTCATACAGACCAATAAGTTTAATTTCATGCTGTGGAAAAATAATGGAGAAGGTTGCACTGAATAAATTATTCTCAGAAATGGAAAGGTTGGGACTTGAAACCATATATCAGAATGCATACGTTGCAAATGAGTCTATTGCAACCTGTAACATGATGTTCTATAACCATATAATAGTTATGAATGAGAAATTGTGCTGTGATGTAATTTATATAGATTTAAGTTCAGCATTTGATAGGGTAATACACCAACACTGATCAATAAATTAGAACAGATAGGTATTGATATACTCTTGATCAGATGGATAGCTGCTTGGCTTACAAACAGGACAAGGCAAGTATCATGCAGCAATTGGACAGGTGAAATTTGAAGTTACAGCCAGGGTATCCCACAGGGCTGTATCCTAGGCCCATACTTGTTTAGCTTGCATCTTTCACGTCCATCTTTTTCATCCGAGGTGTTATGCAGATTACTTGAAAATGGGTAAACTGATTGCGTGTGTTACAGATAAGGCATGTCTGCAAAAGAACTTGACAAAACTGACCATTTGGGCGCAGGAGGATAATATGCTGATAAATGCATCAAAAACTAAGCATATGATTTTTGGGAGACATAAATTGAAAGATGACTGCTTAATACAGCACATGGTGTTTGAAACTGTAGATCCATTTAAGGACCTGGGTGCATGGGTAGATCCAGCTTTTGAGTTTTTCTAATCATATCAGCCAATTGGTTAATGATAGTTATAAAACTGTAGGTTATTTAGGAAATCATAGGTTCATAGGTAGATTTAGGGCATTTATAAGCCTAGCCAGAGTGTATTTGGCTTCCGCCTCCCTATTAGATTAGCCTACTGTGCCTCTGTAAAGTAGGTCACAGAAGGTACCCTTTTAAGATTAGTTTACTGTGCCTCTGTCTAGCAGGGACACAGAAGAGATCCCAGGGGTGAATTTGCAATTTCCCATCCATGCGTCCAGATTTCGCTTGAGGGTCAGCGAGGGGCTATGTCTAACATGAATTGGGATTCTATTCCAGAGTGAGGGGAGCCTCTGGGAAATGAATCTGTCCCTCCAGCATGTCCTATTTATTTTTGTGCTGAGGTTTAGGTCCCTGGAGCGTGTAGGTCTAAGGGATTTGAAAGAATGAAGTTGCTTGTTATATTAGAGCCATACATGAGTAAGGAATAACCATATGGAAACCTTATAAGAAAGTGAGCATGAGTAAAGTTGAAAGAGTACAGTGTAAATATACCAAGGATAGCCATGTATGTGGAAATTTAAGTTATTCTGAAATACTAAAATATCTAAACTTGTACAGTGCCTCATAGAGATACTTAAGAGGAGACCTTATTCAGGTACATAGGGCATTTAGAGATGACTACCTCTGAGATTGTTTGGGATTATCAAAAAGTAGTAGGTAATCATCAGATCACCTATGTAGAAGATTCTATAGGGATGAGAAAGTGTACCAAATGGTTCGCTAAGAGAATAGTTGATGCATGGAATAGATTACCAAATTACATTAAGCAAATGCTAGTTTACATATTTGTAAGAACAGCCTGAAGACTTATAATGGGAACAACTGTTTTGATATATTGGCAGGCTAGAAGGGCATTATTTCTTGTGCTTGAAATATTTGTATGTATGTGTTCCTTAGGTTCTGCAGGTCATTTTTATCTCATGATACAGTTCTACATAACTTGCCTTGTCAACATCTCTATTTATAAAATATTAAAGTATGAATAATTTCTTTATCTTTAAACTGCACCTTCCTGTTCAGTGTGTTTCAAGCAGTAGCTGTCCTTGCCGGTTTTAACCAGATCAGAGTACAGTAAATAAATGCTCCATTGTTTACGTGCAGGTTGGCTATCGTTAAATCAGTAAGATGTAAGGCTTACAGAAACTGCTCTGTTATTTTACCTGTCACCAAGGTATCCTTATCCTAAAATATCTTTTAAAGGAGTTGATCATATCTAGTTCAGTTTAACAAATGTACTTCATGACAGTTGAAACCTCTCCATTTATTTTTATAAGCAAATTGCGAGGAGCTCTCCTCTCCTTATCTGATCCGGTTCAGCCTGTTTCTGAATGTTAGTACTAGTAATTCTGCAGTATTACATATTATTGTCTGTGTTTGTATTATTAGTGTTGATGTTGACATTTTGCATGCCAGTTAAAAGAAGGTACTATTCAACTAAAATTCAGATATTGAAAATCTTTCCGTTTGAAATGAGACATTTAGGCATATTCTTATGGGTGCATTCTTCTATGTGACAATTATGCCTTCTCTGTTATTTGCTACTTAGGGGAACAACCATGTCCAGAATATTTTTTTTTTGTTTTGATCATATTTTAATGCATGCAGTACTTTGCCATCTACATTAACATTTTCTGATGTGTTTTGCTCCTTTCCAAATGTCATGGTGGGTTGCCATAATGATATATAACTTTATTTCCTATACAAGGCTGTTGGTTCCCATGGTGCACTCTGTATCTCATGATATGACATCATATTGCTTTTTAGTTTCTTTGTGTTCTTTCTCCATAGACTAATGATGTCAGTAACCTGAATTAGTTCCTTTGTCAAATGTCTCTAGAGACAGTGTCTATAGATATTTTTAAAGACTCAATTTAATTTTTGTGAGTTCTAGCGTACTAATTACAAATGAATAGCCATTTTCTTGTTCTGTTTAGGAGCAGTGACAAATGCATTTCCTTTTGTAAATGTTCATATCTCTTGGCTACATGTGTCAGTGCCCTATCCAATTACCATATCAGCTATGTCCGTTTTCCTTTCATTTGGTTCTGTGCAGTGTGCTCATTTGTGAATAATGACAGAGTGGCAGGACTTTTTTGCCAAGAGAAGTATGATGCATCACATACTGTAAGATATGTCAAAATATATTTTTTCAAGTCTTGTATAGGGTCTATATTACCGTGTCAAAAGACCTGTTCGCTGAACACATCTTAATGGACACGGAAATATTGACTTGTCAAAAACCCGAACGGCTGAGTCAGCAAATTTTTTTCCCAGGGGAAAAATCGCTCGACCATTATCCATGGATTTGCCCTCTTCCCCACTGTAGTGTGATCTCATGGTTGGTATATTTAGTTAGAAGGGTATGGGGGGCACAGCCCCCCCCCCCCACATTGTAGGGTTTGAAAGTGTGTTTTATTCTGTATGGCAGAGAGATTTTCCCCCTGGGAAAAAAATTTGCTGACTCGGCCGTTCAGGTTTTTGACAAGTCAATATTTTCATGTTGATCAAGATGTGTTCAGCAAACATGTCTTTTGACAGATGCGCTTCTAAATCTTGAAAGCTCATAATCTTGAAATTCAAAATACTGAAGCCAAAATCTTGAAAGTTCAAAATACTGAAAACTCAAAATTCTGAATTTCATAATATTGAAAAAACAGACTACACCAACACTTAGAAATAAGAAAACATATTACTCTTTTCCAACTATTAGCAGGGGGGCAAGCACCCCCACACCCCCTGCTACTTAAATATATCAACTCCAAGATTGCACTCCACAGAAGAAAATAGCAAACATACCATTATGTGCTTCATGAGTGCCTGTTGTAACCTTAGTCATGCTCCCTTTTAATTTGCTATATCACAACATAACTCATCTTAGTGTAGTAAAGTGCGATCTTGGCGTTGATATATTTAAGTAATAGGGGTGTGGGGGTGCAGGGGGGCTTGCCCCCCTTCTGATAGTTTGAGTAAACTAATATGCTTTGTCTTTTATTTGTTTCTCTATGTACTTCTGGTGGCATATAGTAAGTGTTACTATCCTGTAGTTTTTTCAGTATTTTGAGCTTTCAGTATTTTGAACTTTCAAGATTTTGGCTTCAGTATTTTGAATTTCAAGATTATGAGCTTTCAAGATTTAGAAGCGGACCCCTTTCGACACGGTAATATAGACTCTGTGTATAAGTGTATGCAGACCTAGAGCTGTGAATGAAAATCACACAGAAAATAGTGTGAGAAAATTATTTTTGTCTATTTTTATGTGATTGCCAGAGGGTCAGATTAAAGGATAAGAAATTCAGCCCACTTGTAGCATTTGATCTTTGCATTTAACCTGATGGTTATATTAATGTTTGAGTTCTTACACACCACCATAAAGCTTGCAAAAAGAAACCCAAATATTTTGGTGTTGGAATATCTTGCTCCTTTATCGTGTTGCCTTCGTTCCTGTATCAGCCACACAGCTAAAATCACTTAAAGCTCATTTTCTTGTATATTTACTTTTTTGACATATTTGAGAAGGTATTCTGTATTTTCCGTCTCGTCTATTAATTAGCTGATATAAGGAGAAAAATCTATATTTTATATTGATTTACATTTTTAGCTTGAAGGGCTCTAATGAGAAATGTGTATGCACGCATTTATCTGCTTTTGTTATTTTGTTTGTTGGACACCATGTTCTGGATTCTCCTTTGTCTTTATTTACAAAGAATCTTACTGTGACTGGACCGAAAGGGTTCAGTATCTTTGCGATTAAGCCTTAATTTTCATTTATTTTCCAGTGAAGGAATTCTGGTCAGTGTACTCATACATGAGGGTAAGAACTGCAAATTCTCTTACTAAAAAAAAAAAAAAAAAAAATGAATGATTTTAATAAATCCAGAAATACAGCAGATGGACTAAATTCTCACTCTTGTCTTTCCACTTAGGTACTTTGGACAGAAACCAAGGAACCTTGGCAATAACACAAAAACCATGGAATGGCTGCCTCAGAATGATCTCTTAGGTAAATGGACCTTAACCAAGTAGCTTTGCGCACACATATTATGGGTTCAAAGATGGAGAGCCCACAAAAAGTCACACTGTCAGTGGTATACCTAAACCTTTGTGTTACTCTTAACACACACAAATTGTTCTTGAGTAAGACCATGCTTTGTGAATACATAAGAGTTGCTGACATCTTCATTCTAATTTAGGGGAGTAGGGACTGTCTTTGGAAAATGTTTGATTTTTTTTCTTTGTAAATTAAACATTTTTGGGTAAGACTTTTTAGTAGAACGCAAGTGCTTTCAGTTTGTGGCAACTACATATCTCTTAGAGCAGATAAGCATAGCAACGTGAACTGAGTTAATCTTAAGTGATGGACTATTTTGTGAAGAGTCTATAACCTACCCTGGGGTTATGCAGCCTTGGAAGTCATTAAATCAGGGTTTGCTCTTTGTTTGGGAGTGGGGTAACCTACCCTCATGTTACTTGAGGCTTGTAATTTAGCAGAATTAAATTTACATGTCAAAAAATGATCCATTGGTTAAGAATGACTTGATTTTTAATGGTACCATATGCATACAAAGTATGTAAGAGAGAATAAACAGGATAGCATGCAGATTACTTACATAAAGAAATAAAAACTTGGCTTATAGTTTCACAGATTGGGTAAACAAGTGCATGGTCAGTTGGCCATCAAGGAGCCTGATGCGTTTGATCCCATGTTGGAACTTGAGTCCTGTTATGGTCAGCCAAATCCTTCCTGAAGCTATAGAATGATAGGCCAAGTTTTAATAGCAAGAGAGAGTCTGTTCTGTCGGCATGCAAGTCTTTGAACTGTGAAATTGTCAGGATTTAAGGTATGGGTTGATACTAAATTTTAATGAGACATACCATCCTTTTATGCTCTTGCCAATGGGGGGGTGCAAAGGGCGTCAGTTGCTAAAGGGTCCTTAAATGTTCTGTATAACAGGCAATAGGCCCGCTGTAAGAAGGTGGAATGATACAGAGGAGAGAGAGCTGCTGTAGTAAGATGAGCTTTGAAGCCCTTTGGTTCTCTTTGTCAGGAATTTTTCTACCTTCTCCAGTTGCAGATAATGGTGCAATGACTTTGTTGCCGAACAAGCTGCAGCATTTTATAATTAGTCTGTTAAGAGCTGTATACAAAGAGTCAGTTACCTTGCTGATATGACTGTCGATCCCAGAGGAGGTCACATTTTCAATGACATGTAATTTGAGGGTAGTAGCTGCTGTATAGATATCAAATAAAACATTGTCTGCAAGGACTCTAAAGTACTTTAGTAGTATTTTGCCAGCTTTGAAGTGTTGCCTGTTTGTAGTATATAAAACTTTCTACAAATACTATAATGCTACAGTCTTTCTAAACAAAAAGGTCATTTCTTCTCAACCATTCATAAGTTCATCAAACCGGTGTTCAGATCCAAAGGTATTTAAAGAACACTGAACCAGTAGTATTACATATGACCTTAATTCCTAATCCTGTGTAATGTTAAGTGATGTTTCATGGGAGGTGATGTCAGGTTGGCAGTGCTCACAAGTTTGCTGTCATCTGCATCTCTGGTTATCGAGACAGCAAACATAGGCTTTGACATCTGAGAAGATGCCAAAGAGTGGTGACCCCAGTGCAGAGCCTTGGGGGAATCCACTGGTGATGGGTTGTTGAGGACAGGAGTCTTTCTATTCTTACCTACTGTGTACAGCCATGTGGCAACCATGTCACCAATCGTAGACTCCAAGTTTATGTAAGATATCATCATGGGATATAGTTTCAAGCTGTTTAATTAGAATGAGAGAGGTAGTATGGACAGATACTTTTTCAGTGTGTGGGGTCAGACTTTCAAAAAAAATTAGGGGTTAAGCATACATGGTCTGCCTTTGACAGATGCACATTAGGCTAGGTTGTAGAAATGTTTATTGTGGCTACCTGAATAAGTTCCATGAGGATTTTCTCCATCACCTTCTGGAGTATGCTTTTGAGACTGATCAGTTTGTAATTACTGGGGTCTTTAGAAGGGCTCCTTTGTGGATTGTGATTACAAGCACTTACTTCCATATATTGAGACATATCCATTTTTATGCGCTATTAAGAATATACATTGTGGGGAGGGGGTGTTACCAGACTATTTTTGATTGCACAAGTTAGGATTCCTGGTATCTCATCTGGGTCCCACTTTGCCAGTATTTCTCACCTCACAAGAGGGCAGAGGTTACCATTTGGATGTGATTTTTAGATGGGATTGTGCTGCAGAGACAAAGAATGTGTGTTTTTCCCTTCATGGCCTGAAAATTTTGCTCCATGTAAGAATTAAAATCCATGAATATCTGTCTTTCATTGCAGATATGTGTGGACCTGGTGGCTGTAAAATATGAACCATAAATTAGAAGGAAAATGAGCATTAATATGTTGAATTGTAAAATTTTCAGAGATCAGACAAGATGCGAGTATGAAATTTCACCAGATTATTGTTGAAAAAGGTGAAAGAAATACAAAGAATGATCTACTGAGTTTTAGCCACAGTTAAAGAGATCTGGTGACTAGGTTAAGCTGAGTCAGGACTAGAGCATTCATCTGTACCAATAACTTCAATATAGACCTGATTGAATGTACTCTGTGAAGCATATTTCTTCTGAGAACAAACTAGGAAAAAATGCAGCATGGTTTAATATGAACATCTAACAAGTTTTTGCTTTACAGTTCTGCTAGAAACAAAATCTTGAGTACTTTGATGAGACTAATTCATAAACTAAAACTCACTCAGCTAAAAAAAAAAACTAAGTCTAAAGACTATCACTAGAAGAAAGAGCCTTTATAAAGACTCTGTAAGGTAGGAGCAACAGTAACTCATTCCTAAGATTAAGTTTAGCAGGAAATCCAACTAGGAAAAGCTACAAGAAAGTCTCTTCTTTCAAAAGTACTTCATAAAAAGGCAAGGACCTCTCATATATGTATGAAAAGATACCAAAAGTTACTAACATTTGAGGTAAAAGATCATTGTGTCTGCCCTCACAAAATAATGGTCTTTGTTGCAACTCCAAAAAGATCACCACTGTTTGTTCTAAAGAGGCAAAAAAGGCTCTCTTAAGGCTGCATCTAAATGGTAGGTGGGAGAAAAACAGAAAAGAATCTGTTTAGGTCTATAGGTATGTACTAGGCCAACAACCACTAGGGCCTTTCTAAGCCTAGCCATGTATCCCAAATCTCTGACAAGTTCTGGTACCCTTGATAAGTGTAAGTAGGGGCCAGTGAGATGAACCATTTATGGGCTGCCTATGTCCATTAGAGACATAGGTGCCAAACTAGGGATGATTTTCCTGTACCCCATCCAATTGTCCAAGTTACACTTGAATTGGGTTGGGAAGAACTCTGCTTCACATAGATAAGAAACCTGTTCCAAGTAAGGGGAGTTCATCATGAAAAAAAGGGCACTGAGGAACCAGAAAAAAAAATCTAAATACCCCATCCTTTTTGAAGGAGAGTTACAAAGGGGTCTCATCTTCAACCTTGTTACTAGATCCTGCTGACTCTAGGGCCCGCAGTTTCCCTATGCAGGCAGCTTTCTGAAGCACTTTGCTTTATTAAAAAAAAGGAGACCTATATAATTTTCTTGAGTTCTGGATGTAGGGTTTAGGGGATTCAAAATGTTATATTTAAGGAACAGCTCTGATAGGAGAAGCATAATAGCTGGAATTAAGAAGCAGCTGTACTGGACAGATGTCAGAGGAAGACTATAAAGCAATGTATTATGCAGGTAAAGAGTAGCAGCCAACAGAAAAAAAAATGCAGTGTCACCTTCTCTCACAGGTGCAGCAAGGGAGTTTGGTACCCAGGATGTTACACTATTTTGCACCCCCAAATCCTGCATCCAGACCAGTCCCTTATTGAGTACACATGTAATGACCTGTTATTATCTACTGTACTGTACATTTTGAGTAATGTACTTGCGCTGTCATGAGTCCGCGGTAGTGGTGCTGCGGTAGTGTTGTCGCCTCACAGCAAGACGTTGTTCCTGTTCGATTCTCAGCTAGAGCGTCTTCTGTGTGGAGGCATGCATGAATGGGCGTGCCATCGTTGAAGGTTGTGCGTCAGGGCTGGTAACTTGGCATGTAAAAATCCACTACCAAACATTAGCGGACCGGAGTTCCGCTGTGGCGACCCCTAAGCTGAAAGAGACAACAACTTGCCCTGTCATGACATGTGGGCTGTATAGTCTGAAAAGTGATCACCTAATACGTATCCACCTCCAGTATACTTAAGAGAAAAATGATTGGTGTGCACATATTTTCTTGTGATTAACTTTTTAATTTCTTTATTGTATGTCAATAAAAAGGTATGCCGTTGCAGAAAAGGGTACTGTGACATAATGCAATAGTTTATTTTAAAAATAAGAGTCAGTGAAAGTGATCATACTGTGAATCTTGCTCTTTTGCCATAGGATTAGTCGGTTATTGCATGTAGAACTTGTATAACTTTCTCTTGGCATTTTGCATTAGCAGCTTACTTTATTGTCCCTATACCTCTCAACTGCCCAGATTTTTGCCTCATGTTCTGTTCCTCATGTACTTTGTGGCTTTCTGGCAAATCACTGAGGAATGAAGTCACTAAATAATGACAGACATTTGGGCTTTCAGACTTCATAACCTTCAGAAAATGCATGCTAGCACAAGTCCTGTTATTCTAGCAACTTTCTAGGTTTATAAGAGCAGTATTTAAAATCTGTTCCTATTTTTGGGCTTTTGCCCCCATTATTTAAGGCTTTGTCCAGCTTTCTTCAATGAAAGGTTGAACAGTACGTTTGTACTAAGGACAAACTCACATACTACAGTATAGCACTGCCCTCTAGTGTCAACTGTTCATCCAGTTCCCTTGTTTGCAGTACAAAGTTATTACGGGTGCACCAACAGGTATAAAATGCAGCATGTTGGAACAATATGTAATAAATTCTTGAACATATAGTGGTAAACGTGTAGTTATAATTTTTTAGCCTTAGGTTTAAGAGCAGTCATTTTTCTGAACATGGATATTTGATGTTAACAGTACCATAGTTAGTTTCATTACAGAATATTTCCTGGACTATATTTTCCAAAAGAATATTGGTATATAAGTGCAGTCTTACAACTTTTGTGATTATCTGCTATTGTCTAGCCTCTCTCTGCACGCAAGCAGAGTCATCTTGGCTCACAGTCATAGGCATATGGTAATTCTGTTGATTGAACTTGATGCATTTTGTAGTGTGTCCATAGTGTCCGTAATTCCTTTTCACGCAAATGCTCAACTGATAGCCACAGTTTGAACTCTCAATACTTTGTAGCTGAGATGATACAGATATGGGTCCTTACCTGATTCAGCAGTTTTTTTTCTTTTTAATTTGTTATTGCACCCTTTGCATCGTTTTATTTTTCTCTACTAAACGATTGCAATGTAGAAAGACCAGGCTGGTGGTTATATGCTTAAAACCATCCTCTTTTCTAGAGGTTTGTACATCTTGGCAGCTGCATTGTGGTCCATTGTCACTTGCTGGAGTTGCAGAAGCTACATGTCTAACAAAGATGGGTTTAATTTTAGCAGTCACGTTTTTGTTTTTTTTTTTGTTTGTAATGACAAATGTTTTCTTGATTTAAAGAGAGCTTTTGAGGCAGTCTACTGAGAAAAAAAAACTATTGTGCATTTTCACAAGACACAGTGATGTGATTCAAGAACTGTTTGTCTAACAACCTTGTACTGTTTAATTCTCATTTATTTCTCAGAAACTGCTACTGTAGCAGCTGAGTTCGTTAAGGCTCTGTACTTGGACCATTGCTTATTTTTCATTATGTGTACTTGTCTACCATGGGAACTACTGTACTTAAACATCCGTCATGCACTGATTACATGGTTTTTATTGCAGCTCACGTCCTCTATTCAATTAGCTTCTCTTCTGCAAAACGGACTTTGCCTCTGTCTGGAACTGGCTTGCATTCAACAAATTATCTGTCAATCCAAACAAATCCAGATTGATGGATTTTGGTATAATTAGGATGACAGCCAATAATGCTGCACCCAGGATAGTTGATCCTTTAGGGATTGTACTTCCATCTACTAAACAACAATGTTATTTATTTATTTATTTATTTATTTATTTATTTATTTGACATTTGTTTACTGGGAAAGTCCAGCTGGGCCACAAAGAACCCATTTTCAGTGGAGGCCCGGGGAAAAATACTCCAGATACAAAAGCATTTCAAGTAGAACAAAGTAAAATAATCAGTAGTTATATACATGAGTTTTCACTTAACAGGAACTAAATAAAATGCAGTAAAACAGTAGCACAAATGTAACAAAGAATTACCTACATAGGATAATTATAGTAAATTTTTTTTTACAACATATAGTATCTATGCCAGTTATAGAAGCCGCGGTGGTGCAGCGGTAGCGTTGTCGCCTCACAGCAAGAGGTTCTCCCGTTCAATTCTCAGCTGGAGTGCCTTCTGTGTAGAGTCTGCATGTCCTTCCTGCGGTCGAGTGGTGTTCGAAAGACATGCGTGAATGGGCATGCCTTCGTTGAAGGTTGGGCGTCGGGCTGGCACCTCGGCACCATAAAAATTGACTGTCAATCATTAGCGGACCGGAGTTCTGCTGTGGTGACCCCTAACCGGGAAAAGCCGAAAGAAGAAAAAAAAAGTATCTATGCCAGTTATGGCATAAAGAATTTATGATAGTCATAAGCAGGAAAAGAAGGAAGTAGCTTATAGTTTAGAAAAGAAAGGAGGGGAAAGTAGTTGAATGAACATATATGAAGGGAGGTGGAATAAGAGAAGGATACATTTGAAGTGGACAAGGTAAATAGAGCTAAGAGCAGGGGAGAGGAGGAGAGAGGAAAGACTAAGAGGGAAAATATAAGGCGATAAAGGAAAAACGGAGTTTATAGCTGAAGAGAAAGAAGGTGGAGGGTGTTTAAATGGCTAGAAATTAGATGGAGTTGAGCAGGAACATGTTTAAGATTTGTGTGAATGTGGTTCAGTCTTAAGGATAATGGCAGGGTGTTCCATATTTCAGCTATAGAGGAGTACAGGTTTTGTCTGAGTGATTTCATTGGACGATGTTGTTATAGATGCTGTTTGTTTTCTGAACTAAGAGATCTGCTTGGAATGTAGAAGCAGAAGATAGTATTTAAGGGTGGACAGGCCATGGGTCTGTGAATGATGTGCTGTGATTAGCTGGACAAAGGTAAGGTAAAGTGGAAGTTCAAGCCAGTTGAGTTTATGGAGGGTTACGCAGTGATGAGAGGAGTATTTTGCATTGTTGACAAACTTAGCAGATTTGTTGTAGCAAGATTCGAGCTTTGATTTTAGCCAGGTTTGTAGGTTGTTGAAAGTGAAGCTCCATATAAGATTGAGGGAAGAAGGTAGGTAGTAGTTAAGAGTGCGTTTAGTGTGAGTGTCTAGGAAGATTTTGTGACAATAGAGAGTTCCCAGATTCTGGTGAGTTTTCTTAATGTTATATATATGCAGGTTAAACTGGAAGTGTTCATCAAAAATGATTCCTAGTAGCTTTGTGTGAGAGACGTGTTCTGTTGTGGTATGGTGGTGGTCTGAGAGAACAGTAATTTTTTTTTTTATTTAGATTTTAGTGAGATTCAGAAGTAGATGATTATTAGAAAGCCAGGTCTCAATGAAAGTAAATGCAGTTTGGGTAATTTGTTGAAGATGTGACACTGAATCAGATGAACAGATGACTTGTAGAATCATCAGCATACTGTATTAGTGTACTCTGTTGGGAATCAGTATGTAGGACAGCAAAAAATCCACAAGATAGAGTCCCAAAATAGCCCAAACGAATACAAAATAGAAAATAAGCACTCTAGAAGGATGTCCCAACAGTCAACACGAGTAGAAAGGTAGTTCATTGCTCCAAAAACACGGAAACGACATACCCAGTACACAATATCAATTACATAAATGCCCAACAAACACTGCGTTTTCATCCTAAAATAGACTTCATCAGATGTATCCCACAGTTCCAAATCACAATCCTTTTATACGACACTAGTTAAAAGCTATTATTCAGTTAAAACAAGATTGCACAACCTTACCTTAAAACTATAAGAATCGAACAACCCTAAAAACATATAATTTAATATCAATATATATATATATATATATATATATATATATATATATATATATATATATATCAATAAAGAATATTGTGAAAATGAAAAACAAAACCAACAAAATCCAGGTGCCTCTACAGTAAGCCACTGAAGGTCCAAGAATAAATGCAGAAAAAAAGCAAAGGCAAGGCTCCAGTTTCTTCAACCAACACAAGCACTTTCACTAAATGCTTCTTCAGGTGTATCCACATTGTTGCTAAAACACCCATTTTATACTATCATCACAAAACTGACTTTGAAACCAGTAAATGACTCGATCAATAATGCTGCGACCTTTGCTAGAAAATTGCTCCAAATTAAGTTAAAGAAACTACAAAGAGACCGTACAGATTTTGCGCTGGGCAATGTGTTCATGTGGCCACGAGAGTCCAATACAGCCACGGAGCACACTGGCATAGCGAGAACGATTGAGACTGAGGTCTCAGCGAATCAGAGTGCGCAAGTGGAGGCAACATCTCATCCGGTGGCTGTTAATGCACAGTAAGAAGAAGAGGGGCGGATTCAAAGTGCAGAGGAAGGGAGAGAGAGCGTGTTAAACATGTCAGCAACTGGACAGCAAGAAGAAAAACTTTCTCCACAATAGTGGAAGTTCACTGTGAAGAGAATGGTAATATCTCCAGACCAGGAAGGTAGAACGTGGAGAGTACCCCCCCCCCTTTTTTTTACACACACATGGACAGTTGAATCTGACTTTTCCACTTCTGACCAGGGAAAGGTCTACAAGCAGAGGGGGCAGAGGACAGTACAGAAATCAGCAGAGAGGGAGAAGTATAACGCGAAACAAGAGGAAATATGTAGAAGAGGTGGTGAGTCCATACACAATAAAGAAAGCGTTCTTAAATGTAAAAACTTAGTAGTTAACATATCATCAAATATGTTAACACAATATGAACTTAATGCTTTGGAAAAAGGTTTATCCTTTATCCCCACAGCGGATATGGACATTACAGAGATTTTTTTGATATTAAAATGTTCACTTGTAACTTAATGCTTAAAATTATGTTTGATAATAATGAAAGTGTAGAACTTTTAACTTTAGGAAGCCCAGTCTTTTTATACCTAAACAAAATATCTTGGTTAACGCTTTTGAGAAACTTTCTTTAAAAGATGTATATAAGTTGTATTATGAAGAGAAAAGTAAACAGAATAAGAAAAAATGGCATAATATAACAAAAAAAGAGTTTGAAGGTCTGATAGACCTCCAGATGGATCCCACTATCATGATATGACCAGCTGATAAAGGTGAATAAATAGTCATTATGAGTAGAGAAGACTATGATGCAAAGATGCATGACTTATTAAAAGACGCTAAGTTCTATAAATTGATTTCTCCTTCACAAGTGAGACGAATGATAGAGAAAGTACATAGTGAACTTTAAAATTTAGAAAGTTTGGCCTTCTAAAGTATTTTTTTATACAAAATCCTCTCACTCCTAACATCCAAGGATTACCGAAGTTACATAAATGTAAGGTAAACCTCCCTATGAGACCAATCATAGCAGGAAGGGATTGGTGCATAGAATCCATTTCCATATTTTTGGATAAAAATGTTAGGAATTTATTGTGCAAGTCAGAATATATTTTAAGAGATACTGAACATTTTGTTAGAGATCTGTATGAGTTTTTCCAGGAAAGGTGAAATGACTGAACTTACTTTGTTGGTTACACTTAATGTAATTTCTCTTTTCACAGTAATTCCGAATGAGCTTGGAATCAATAGTGTCACAGAGTTACTAGAGAAAGATGGAATTTACAAGCGAGAAAAGGATACAGCTAATACAGATCTTATTGAAACTAGTGCATGTGAATAACATCTTTATGTTTAGGGACAGAATATACTGGCAGTGCAATGGTGTTGCAATGGGTACATCATGTGCCAACAGTTATGTGAATGCGGTGATGTCAGCATGGGAGGTAGAGAATGTGGAAAAGGGGTCCCTATAAACAGCACATACTGTTTTTTCGAAGGTTTGTAGAGGACCTCTTCCTGTTATGGAAGGGGTCAGTAAAACAATTATTGGATTTTGTGGAATGGATTAATAATTCAACACCATTCCTTAAATTTACATTGACTTGGTCTTGCTCTGAGGTGAATTTCCTGGATATCAGTATAGTGAGAAGAGAGGAAGGGGAATTAAGTACAAAAATGTATAGGAAAGTATGTTGTGCCAATAAATTGCTAAGGAAAGATAGTATGCAACCCAAGTATGTGTTTAGAAATGTCGCACATAACCAGTTGTATAGGGTGTCAAGGCTTAATGTTAAACAGAATGACTTTAAACAGCAAGCAGAAGCAGTAAGTACAGAGGTGGTGGAAAGGGGGTACAATAAGGATGAAGTACGTAGCAATATGATAGAGATAGAAAAATTAAGGGGTACCAGAGCAAAGCCCTATTTTTTCAGAACCTTGTGAAAACTCTGGGGCTAATAAAATATGTAATAATAGTAAGCTTGGAATGCGTGTTAGTTATTCAAGAGACGTAAGAAAATATACCAATATTATTAATACTCATTGGAATCTCTTGACCACAGATGGGCAAGTGAGTACGTTTCTGGACCCACATCCGCAGTTTACGTTTAAGAACAAAAATTGAAAAGGAGACCTTGTACACTGAGAGATCAGATAGGGCATTCTAAAGATAGAGGGACCTAAACCCTGTAAGAGATGTCAGTATTGTGAATATGTGGATGTAGGAACAGAATTTGAACATCCAGATTCTCATAATGTCTTCCATTTGAGCGTTAATGTAACTTGTAGTACCCCCCCCCAATGTGGTATATCTGGCTACGTGCCAGTCATGTAATAAATTCTGTGTTGGTAAGACCAGTAGATTGCTCAAAGATAGCATGAGAGAGCATATCTATCATATTAAAAAGAAAAGCATATTTAATGCTCTCGCAAAGCATGCGTCTGAGACAGGTGAAAGACATAGTTTTAAATTTATGGTCTTAGGCAGATGTTATGAGAATAAGAGGGGGGGTGATGTCAGAGCTAGAACTGAAGAGTTAGAGGCAAATTGGATTGTGAGGTTGAGGGCTGATTGTAGGACATTGCTTAAATGACCATGTTTCAATGAGACCCATTTTAAAAAATAGACCATTACGTAGGTGATGTTTTTAACTGTGTTATATGTATACATATTTTTCTGCATTTGCATTTGATGGTACATATTTTTAAATGTATACATTTTTTATATGTTTTTAGAAGCATTTTTCTTTAAATAGTTAAATGGTATTGTCATGTGATTTGTGATGCTAGTATAAAATGGGTGTTTTAGCAACAATGTGGATACACCTGAAGAAGCATTTAGTGAAAGTGCTTGTGTTAATAAACAGCTGTGTTGGTTGAAGAAACTGGAGCCTTGCCTTTGCTTTTTTTCTGCAATAAAGAATATTAAATACATTCCTTAAAAACATATTATAACCGACTGACTGTCAATAAAAATAATGAATGTAAAACATTTTAATGTTATGTTGTCCATATCTTGCCTTCGTTCTTGCTGTTTGGGTTCAGAGCCGACCCTCTGCTCTGACTCGGCCGTATACTATAGCTCGAGAGCTTTTACTGACTCAAGGCTAGCCCCTATCCCAGCATGCCTAGCGGTAGTTACCCAGATCTTGTTTGCTGCTTGCAGCGTTGAGATTACAGATACTGGCTCAGGCTAAGTGTTTTCCTTTATTATATATTTGAAGAACATTTCTGCTCTTATCTAACTTGTTACTTGTTCTCGTATTTCTACCTTTCCCTTTCCCGTCCGAGTGACTTGCTTTTGTTGTGGACTAACAGTTTTTCTCTCTGGCCCTTTCCTCTCTTCTAAACCCATTTAACTTAGAGAGGGTTCTTCGTTTTCCCTGCCTTCCTTAGTATCTATTAAATTTTAAGGAGTTGCCATTTAAGTTAGAGGCTCTCCTTAGGTGGGGAGTTTGCCATTTAATGAAGAGGCTCTCCCCCCTTCTCTTCTTTCCTGTCTATATATATATATAAAAAAAATAATAAAAAGGGTTTTCTGTCTGTATATGCTAGTTATCTTGTTAGTAGTGTGTTTTTCTTTGTCTAGCTTTAGATAGGGCAGTTCGACATTATCCACAAAAAACGGTGCACAATGTGCTCAAAGTAAAGCAAGTAACCAAAAATAGCACAGCGTTGCAGGTCCACAGAAAAGTTTTTTATTGTTAACACAAAAACATGAGGTTGAGCACTTTCATCAAATAAATTGACTTCATCAGAACAAGAAATAGTAAAAACATTAGAGCTTAAATACCAACCAGTTTAAATTAATTGGTTCAGTACTAACCAATACAATGCTTAAAAATCCCACTTTTCATGAATAGTGAACCCAGTGGTTTTGTCTTTTTATGGACTGATTGGGTAGTATATGTATATGTATCATATATTGTTCCATGTAGAAAAGTTTCTTCATTGAATCTAACTAATTAATTATTCATTGTTTGATCATGCATATAATGCTTACTATTCATGAAAAGTGGGATTTTTAAGCATTGTATTGGTTAGTACTGAACCAGTGAATTTAAGCTGTGCTGTTCGACATTGTCGAAAGATACTGCCAAGGAATCTAAACCTTCGGGTTTCAAAAGATGTCCCTTACAGATGGGAACACGAGTTGCTCGTATTGTTTAGGGCCTGTTCACCTGCAGGATTCGTGTTCTATTTGCCATGCATTTAGTTCACGAGTCCTGCAGGAAAGAAAGAACAAATTGGTCTTAAGGGGGTTACTAAAGGGCCCCTTTGAGCCTGCTATGGAGGGGACTTGGCCAGCAAAAAACTGGAAAAACCCAAGCCTTCATCCTCTTTGGCTTTGATTTCAAAACTGTCAAAAGAGAAGGACAAGTTACAAGCTAAGTCGGACCCGAATTTTTGGTTCTGACAAGACACTCTCATCTGCAGCTCCATCTGTTGATGTCCTTCAAGAATGCAACTACAGTCATAACATGTGGGTTGTCCTGCCTCAGGCAGCCCTCGGTCGGCCAGATTCCAAAGTCTGGGTCCGGAGTATAAAGGCATCGCCATCTTCTTCAGTCTTTCGGTCAGCTCCTGTATTTTTCTTGCCTCAGCCGATGTCAGAAATTACTGAAAAGTTAACAATTGTATTTCTTGTGGTAAACAAATACCTCATAAGGATTTCCACTCTTACTGTCTACCTTGCCTGGGCCCAGACCACGGCCTGTGTAGCCTGTGCTCGCTTCAACAAGCGCTTGCAAACTCCCGGAAAGACCGGGACCGACATCCTCCTCTGAGATGGTATTCCCTTCCTATCACAGACATTTCTCCGGCGCCAGTGGTAGATTTTCCTTGGCCATGTCTATCAAGGCCTACACTAGGGCTAAGGCATCCAGCAAAACTAAGCATATTTCTTCTAAATCCTTACCTCAGCCGACTCCAGAGACACAAATTATGTCCATGGCTGCTGACTTAATTTCCATGATTAGAGGTTCACAGGCCCATCCTGAAAGAGGATCACAGCCTCCTCCTGATAAAGGGTAGAACCCACTGACCCTACTCCTTCAGATGAAGATTCTGAGGGCTCTGTCCACTCTGATAGCCAGGAAGAGCTCTTTCAAACCTATGAGGACTCGGATGCAGAAGATTCCATCCCGAAGTTCTGCACACCATGAGGGAACATTTTAAGTGGCAGGGCCAGGAATATTCTGATTTGGCTATTCCTCCTGTACTTGATGTTCTGGATGATTTGTACTCTGACTCTAGTGCCAACCTGATTTCTCTCCTCTCCTGCTCCAGCAGCCAGACAGGTACTATACTGGTCCCAGAAACTCATTCCCATTTATTCAGGGCCCATACTCCTGATTTGGAAACTATTTCACAAGGGCCTAAAGGAGTTCCAGCCTCCACCTCAAAGGTTTACACATCCACTACCTTATCTATGAGAGCTTTAAATTGCCTTTTTCATATGTTACAATATCAGGATTATCTGTTAGAGGATTTACAGAAAACCTTAGCCACTCCTGATCCTTTAGACAGGAAGACTTTGCAGGAAGCTGTACATAACACTCAGCAAGTAAGCAATCACTTCCTGCAGTGTGGGTATGATGCACTGGAAGCTTCATGTAGGGCAGCTATGACAGGGGCAGTCATTAAAGATCAACCTCTACCAGATCATGTAAAAGCAAAACTTCTGGATGCACCTTTGGAGAAGAACAAGCTTTTTGGTGCAAATGCTAAGGATGTGTTAAAGACCATTGAAGAAAAAGCAAAATCAGTTCAGACTGTGAAGGATTTCCTCCAGGTTCAACCCCCAGATTCAGTAGGAATTGGCCTTCAAAAACTGGTCCTTTCCTAATCCAGAAAAGTTTCAAAGGAAGAAGCCAATACAGAGGCCCTTACAGGGGATGACAATGGCAGCCAGGAAACCAAAGAAGTGGGTTTCACCTGCCCCACAAGCACAATCTCAATGACTTTCCTGTACTGAACAAATAGAAGCGAAATTATCTCTGTTTGCAGAAAACTGGCACAGACTGACAAAGGACAAATGGATATTGGACATTATAGACCGAGGGTACAGGTTTCATTTTCATACCTTACCAAGAAAACAAGGCATGCCAAACCTACCACAAAATCAGAGGGCAGAGGCTATCAAGCAAATCACTCTGCTTACTCGGATGAAAGCAATAGAAAGAGTTCCACAACAAGAACAAGACCAGGTGTTTTACTCAAGACTGTTCCTTGTTCCAAGAAAAGAGTCTCAATGGAGACCAATACTGGACTTGTCCGCATTAAACACCTTTCTCATAGTACCAAAGTTCAAAATGCTGACTCTACAGCAACTCCTTCCCATGTTGGGCGACCTCAAGGAGGCATACCTGCATGTCCCTATCAGACACAGCTGCAGAAGATACCTCAGATTTCTTGAAGGGCCAGAGCATTATCAATTCTCAGCATTGCCATTTAGTATTTACAAAATGCCTGGCTTCAGTCATTGCTCATTGCAGGCTCCAGGGTATACAAACAAATTGATGTTGACAAAAAACCTGGATTATGTCATACGATTACTTCAAGCTCTGGGATACACAATCAACTTCCAAAAGTCAAGACTGCAGCCATCCCAGCAAATAATCTTCTTAGGAGCCAAACTAGACACAGCCTCTCAGATGGCTTACCTGACAGAAGACAAGCAAGAGAAGTTAACTCATTATTTCAAAGGTTTAGCAAAACTCACCCAGATGACTGCAAGGAGATTCCTACAGGCCCTGGGTTACATGGCATCTTGCATTCTCCTGGATCCATTAGCAAGACTACACATGAGAAAGCTTCAATGGTACCTAAAAAACATTTGGTCTCAGCACAGCAACAACTTGGAGACAATCATTCCACTACTTCCATGCCTACAAAAGGAATTCCTATGGTGGGCCTCGGTGAGCCAGGCAAACACAGGTATGTCATTCAAAACCTCAGATAACACAGACCATGACTACAGACGCCTCAGACCTTGGATGAAGGCAGGTGTATTCAAGGACAATGGTCTCCAAAGGAAACACATCTTCATATAAACCAAAAGGAAATGCAACTCCAACTCCGGCAAGGCCATTTACTGATATGGACAGACAACACCACTGTGATGTGGTACATAAACAACCTATGCAGACTGACAATGCAGCTTTGGGAAAAATCACTGAACCTAAACATTCATCTACAATCCCAGTTTGTTCCAGGAAAAGACAAATTTCACAGATCCACACGAGTGGAGGTTACAGGCCTTCAGACAACTCACTTGAAGTGGACCTATTTGCCTCTCACCTCAACCACCTTCTACCAAAATTCTGCACAAGGACATACCATCCAAAAGCCTGGAAAACAGATGCCCTCTCATTCAACTGGAACTCCATAGCAATCTATGCATTCCCACCTCTGCCACTGATGACCTCAGTATTACTAAAGATCAAAGCAGAGAAACATATGTCAAACCAGGATTGACTCACTGCATCCAAATCTTCAGACACTACAAAGACCATCCACCAGAAAGGTTTATTTAGCAAAGTGGAAAAGATTCAGCAATTGGAATTCCAGCAAGGGGTATGATGCATCATTGTTGAACATCCCAATCATCTTGGAATATTTGGCAGATATGTTCTCATATTCTTCCATAAAGATACATGCATCTGCTATTTCAGCTAGATACAACACTGATCCTCCTGTGTTCTCTCAGAATCAAGAACATTCCCCAGTGCCAGCCTGGGACCTCAATTTTGTTTTAGAAAAACTGACTCTACCTCCATTTGAGCCAGCAGCTTCAGTGGACTTGCAATTCCTCTCATGGAAGACGGCCTTCCTGCTGGCAATCACCTCAGCAAGAAGGGTTTCTACAGGCCCTAATGGCAATACCACCCTTCATTATTTTTCACAGAGACAGGGTTTCATTAAGGACCAACCCTACTTTTATGCCAAAGGTGATATCTAGGGTTTCTTTAAATCAAGCCATTCATCTGCCTGCTTTCTTCCCCAATCCTGAGAATAAGGGGGAAAGACTGTTGCATACCTTGGACATTCACAGACAACTTACCTGGACAGAACCAAGGCCAGTAGGAAGTCTGAACAACTGCAGTCCAAGGAAAATCAATCTCAAAACAGACTATTTCTAAATGGATTGGACATTGCATCAGATTCTGTTACTCCTTTCATGGAAAGATTGTTCCAGCCAATGTCAGACCGCATTCCACCAGAGCTACAGCCACCTCTACAGCATTCTTAAGAGGGGTGCCTACCAAGGACATTCTAGAAGCTGCTACATGGAGCTCCGTGCATACATTCTCCAAACACTACAATCTCCCTCTATACTCCAGATCCAGAGCAGGCTTTGCTTCGGCAGTCCTGCAGGGTTTGATTGCCACACCATCCTTTTCCTAGAGCATTCCTCCTCCTCCCCCCCCCCAGCTAAGCTATGGTATTCTACCCACATGTTATGACTGCAGTTGCATTCTTGAAGGACATAGTACAGTTTTGTACCTACCATAAATGTAGATGTCCGATAGACATGCAACTGCAGTCGGATTTTCTCCTCTCTCCATACCTCTATGCCTAGGGTCCCTATTACTCTTAGCTGGGGATATCTGTTATGGTGTATTTGTGTTGTTGCTCATTCCTTTGTTTGGAATCCTGTTTGTCTTCCAATTTGATTACAGCCTTCCTTGGAGGGCACCTGGCATCTGGGGCAAGAAACACTGAAGAAGATGACCCAGACTTTGGAATCTGGCATGTTATGACTGCAGTTGCATGTCTATCGGACATCTACATTTATGGTAGGTACAAAACTGTACTTTTTGGAGCCAGTAAGGTCTCATAAGCGATCCAGGTCTCCTGCCTTGGAACCGGTGCGGTCTGCTCCACACTCTTCTTTATTACAATCTGTAGCAGGCAGTCACCGGTCTTCAACTCATTCCTGTCTGTCATCCAGGAGCCTCCCGGATGTTGATGTGGAGAGTGTGGTGAAGAGGCTTCTTAGGACACCAGCATTAGCTAAAATACTTTCGGGGCCATCCCAAATGGAAATGGTATTGACAGCCCAACCAACACCTGTCTTGATTCCTCCTCCGACTCCTCTGAGCTCGGAGCCAGAGAGTATGAAAGTCATAGTGGTGGAACCGTCGGTTCCGGTAACCTCCTCCGGTCTTTCTGTTCCGACTATCACTCCGACCTCCTTGCTACACCCTTCTATTGAGGGATCTGGGAGCAGATGCTCCCTAGTTGGCTCCGAGGGGGGGAGTGGCATCGGACCCTTGTCCAACCCTACTCTTCCTCTTGGAGTTTTGGCGCAGGTCAGCTCGGCTCCTACATCTGCCTCAGAGCCATCGCCCTTGGTTCGGAGGAGGTCTCTGGCTTCTTCGGAGCTGGATCCTCTTTCGGGTCTGGACTGCGATGCCTTCAAGGTGATGAGCATGCTGTCTGCTTGAGACAGCTCTACCCCCTGCTCCATTGGCTCCTTTGCCTTTGGTGCCAGTGTCTGCCTCTGATCCTCCCTTCCTCCACAAGCATAGAGAACCCATGCTCCAGACACCCCATTGGGCGATCCCACTTCTTCCAAAACCTCCTCTGAGCATCCCTTGGAGGAGGTTCCTCTGAAGAGGACTTGCAAGAGGAAGCATGTGGACTCCCCTGAGTCCTTGACATCAGACACAGACTTGGGTATCTCAGAAGTCTCCCCTTCTGAAGAGGTCTCCTTTTCAGACATCTTAGAAATCCTTAGACAGAGGGTTGACTGGAAGTCCCTTGCCCCTTCTGATGAGTCAGTGTACCTGGATGCATTCAACTCCCGACCCCCCACCTCTTGGGTACCTCCTCCTTTCAACCCACTATTGCACGTAGTGAGTCGAATGCTTGGAGCTCTCCAGACACGATGAAATCAGTTCCATGGAGATCCAATAAATTCATTACAGCCCCTGAAGACAGAGCCTTCTTATCCAAAGGTGTTCCCGCTGATGCTATGGTGGTGGCAGCAGCCACCAAGAAGGAATTAATGGAAACTTCTTAATCTGTCCATCTGCTGAATAAAGAGTCTTGTACGATGGACAGATATGGGAAGCGTATGTTTTCTTCAGCGACCTTTACACTCAGGTTGCTGAACTATTTGTCACACTTTACAAGGCTTCAAAGGGATCTCCTCAAAGAGTTAGGAGATACCTTACAGGATCCTACAGCTATGGGAGCCTCGGACAGGCGGCTTCTCAGCTTGTGACCTTGACTTCAGTGGGTAACTCCTCCATGCGGCTAATTTCTTATGTAGCCGATGAGGTGAGCAGGGCGGCAGGCACAGGGGTGGCCTTAAGACATTACTTGATGCGCCTTTGTCATTTTGTAGAGCCCTTCAAGTCTTCTTTTACCAACGCCCCCTTTGACGGCTCATCCTTATTCGGGCCTCAGGTAAAAGACACTCTTACCAGGTGTGAACAGGATGGCAAAACTCTCTCTGTCATGGGAATACGTTTTTCTGCTCCATCTAGGCCCTATCCTAAGAGCCAGAAGAGCAGAAAGATATGGTTCTGGAAATCCAAGGGAGCTTCACCTGACACATGTGGAGATTTTTCCTCCAGGGGCAGAGGGGGGAAATAACGGAAGATGCCGGTCTCGTGGGGGGGGGGTCCTGCAGAATCAGGGTGACAAATACCCTTTCTGGCAGGCCCTTTCAGCGTTCCTGAAGGGAGGCCCTACTATCCTACTCCGGAGACAATCGGGGGAGATTATTCTTGTACCCAAAAGCCTGGCAGACAATCACAGAAGATACATGGGTACTATTGATAATATCCGGAGGTTACAATATCCCCTTCTCCCAACTTCCCCTGTCAAAGACAATGCCCTATCCCAGATGTTCCACCCAGTCTTCAGGAACAAGCAAACCCAGAGGTTCAAAGGTTGCTAAGAAAAAAAGTTATCCAGGAAGTCCCTGCAGACCAAATTGGATCGGGAACTTACTCAAGGTTCTTTTTAGCTCCAAAGAAAACAGGGGACTGGAGACCCATATTGAATCTCAGCAAGGTGAACAAATCAGTCAAGAAAACAAAGTTACAGATGGTAACACTGCAGTCCATTCTTCCTTTTCTGGGACAGGACAATTGGATTTGCTCTATCGAACTCCAGGATGCGTACTATCACATAAAAATGGACAGACGGTCAAGGAAATATCTACGCTTCCGGCTGGGAGCCTGTCACTATCAGTTCAGAGCGCTGCCCTTTGGTCTCACCTCAGCCCCCAGGGTGTTCACCAAAAGCATGGCAGTAGTTATGGCTCACCTGAGGCATCTAGGATTCTGGGTGTTTCCATATTTAGATGACTGGCTCCTTACTGCCACCACTGAGCATCAGCTAATCAGGGCAAGGGAATCCACAATTCGCTCTTGTTCTCAACCAGGGATCACTATAAACTGCAAAAAGTCTGCCTTGTCAGTATATTACCTTTATAGGGGCAGATTTAGACACAAGGGCTATGATAGATAGCAAAGCTACCTCAAGAAAAGAGTATTAACAATCCATCGCCAAGTTGCAATGCTATTGACAAAAAAAGAGAGTTCAGGCAAGATTTATCCTCAGGGTCCTGGGTTCTATGGCAGCGGCAATCACTCTGGTCCCTATGGCTCGCTTCCACATGAGAATTCTGCAATGGCTCCTCTTTGCACAATGGTCATTCCAGGATTTACCCATGTTGCATCAGATTTTGATCATGGAATCCTGCAAAAAGGATCTGGAGTGGTGGCTTTACTCCCCCATGGTAACAATAGGCAGGCCATTTCTACCCCTGCAACCTGTAGCCACAGTGACCACAGACGCTTCCCAGATAGGGTGGGGGGCATTATCTGGGACAGACTGTTCAAGGGACTTGGCAGGAACACGAGTATCACTTGCACATCAATGTCCTGGAGATGAGAGCGGTGCTTCTGGCGTTGCAAGCACTTCAGGACTCTCTACCTACAGGGACAATAGCAATTCAAACAGACAATATGTCGTTAGTATGGTACATCAACAAACAGGATGGAACCAGGTCTTACCCCGTGTGTCAAGTGGCTCTACTAGTTTGGCAATGAGGAATGTCTTCCCAATGCTTTCTGGTTGCAATGCACATCCTGGGGAAATCCAATATGATAGCGGACAAGCTCAGCCGGGTTATTGCCTCACGAGTGGTCCCTGAAGCAGGAAGTTGCAGACTTGATTTTTCACCAGTGGGGCCAGTCATGCTACGATCTATTTGCCACCCCCCCAAACAACAAATGCAGCAGCTACATTGCCCTAGTCCCACCACTGGGACAGTCACCAAGAGACGCACTTGTTCATGATTGGCCCCCAGGATGGCTTTAGACCCTTTCCCCCAATCCCCAAGGTTCTTCAGAAAGCACAGTTGTTGGGTTGCAAGTTAATACTCATTGCCCCTTACTGGCCTCATCAGATATGGTTCCCATTCCTTTGACCTCACCTGCAGGGGGAGCCGTGGATCCTGGACCCAGCTCCAGATCTCTTGATGCATCAGTCAGGGGCACTCCATCCTTCCATTCAAACTCTCAAGCTGACAGCCTGGTTTCTCCACTTCCGGTCTTAGCCAAGTTTCCCGATGTTTCTCTGGCAGTTCAACATATTTTCATTTCCTCCCATAAGCCCACTACTAGGAAACTTTATGCTAGTAAATGGAAGAGGTTCTCTTGTTGGGGAGGCAAAAATCAGGTTGATCCCGTTACTGCTCCCATTTCAAAGATTCTTGAACTTCTTGCTGAAACTTTTGAGCGAGGAGTAGCTACAGCTACTATCCGGGTTCAGCTAGCTGCCATTTCTAATTTCCATATGGGAGAAATGGGGTCCAATATCATGCCCCATAGGCTATATAAGGCATTCCTAAGAGGTGCTACTCTTCAGACCTCCAGTAAGAGAACAGCTCCCCACCCCCCCGGGATCTAAATTTAGTTTTAGATGCTCTGACCCCCCCCCCCCCTTGAACTATCTGCTTCTTGTTTGCTCAAATTTCTGACTTGGAAGACCCTTTACTTGGTTGCAATTACCTCAGCTAGAAGGGATTCAGACTAAAGGCCTTATCTATTCATCCCCTGTGCTTGATTTTCCATAAAGATCGAGTTTCTCTCAGAACCAACCCCCTCTTTCTTACCCAAGGTATGTTCTAACTACAGTTTGAATCAATCCATTCAGCTTCCAGTTTTCTTCCTCAATCATGGCAACAAGGCAGAGTATAAGCTTCATCAATTGGACGTTCATAGACAGTTATGTTTCTATTTTACACAGGACCAAGGACTTTAGAAAATCTGATCAGTTGTTCATATCCTTTGAGGACAATAAAAAAAGTTGTGCAGTCTCAAAGGTGACTTTTTCTAAGTGGCTTTCAGACACTATAAAACATTTCTATGATTTGTGTAAACAAAAACTTCCAGGGATAAGTAAAGGACACTCATCAAGGGCCTTGGCTACCTTTGTTGCTTTACAAGCCAGACTGCCTTTGGATTTGATCTGTGCAGCAGCTACATGGGCTAATCTTCATACCTTTATCACTCATTACAAAGTAGATGTGGCCAGCTGTAACAGTGCATCCTTTGGTTCCACGGTCCCGAAAAGTTTTTTTCCAGTGAGCCACCCAAGAATCAGGTGCTGGGGATGCTGTCCCAAACACAAGAATGAAGGTGAGATACGGACAACATAACATAAAGAAGATATGTACTCACCATAATGTTCCATGTTTGTTGTCCTTGATCTCGCCTTCCTTCTTGCGTAACCCCCCCTTCCTGGAGGATAGAGAGGAATTCCTTGTTTTTTATTGGTTATACTGGCTTGAGCTTCCTTTTTACCATACCTTTTGGTTAGTCCTAGTCTCCCCTTCTTACTCTTGTGGATGGTTTACACCTTTATATGTAGGTGTCCTCTGATATGTAAAATAGAGTATACCTTTTTCTAATTGTATGTTCTAGTACTGAGTTATCACAAACAAGATGTGGGTAACTACCGCTAGGCATGCTGGGATAGAGGCTAGCCTCGAGCCAGTAAAAGCTCTCGAGCTATAGTATACGGCCGAGTTGGAGCTGAGGGTCGGCTCCGAACCCAAACAGCAAGAAGGAAAGTGAGATCAAGGACAACAAACAGGGAACATTATGGTGAGTACATAACTTCTTTTTCCTCATTAAACCTTAACCACATAAAATAGTGAATGAACTCCATCTTGTGGCCAAAATGACAAACTACAATCTGCAGACCTAAGTTTTAAAACGAGCCTACTGGCTTCCAAAATGATCTGTCAGTACAGTTCCATGTACTCTATTTAAAGTTCCCATGGCCCCCCCTCTTTTTCCATAGGTATAATATTTAATAGAAAAAATAAAAAGGTAGCTGATGAACATATAGTACTATGTTTATATAAAGCATTATTGGGGTTCTTACTTTTAGCATCCTATATATATGTTCATATATTCTCTTATGGAATTTCTTTCCATTTTTCCCACATAAAAAGCATCACAGGCTCCACATAATGCTATGTAAACCACCCCACTAGTGTTATAAGAAGCATGCCCTTTACAAGTAACACTCTTATTTCTTGCAGGAATATGAATGTTCTCCCCATTTAAAACATACGGGCACTGTGGCAAAATCCACACCTATAAGTACCCCTCTTAGGTAAATCATTTAATACCAGCTTCCTCCCTCCTCCTCTCGAATAAGTCCTTAATACTTTGACCTTTTCCAAAAGTACACATAAAGGGCTCACCAAAAATGTCAAGGTCAGACAGACAAACTGGCAAACTTGTTCCACTCTCTAGCCATTATAATTCTAATAACCCCCACATCCCCATTAAAACATGTCATGAAGGTTTGTTTATATAAATCTGTTCTCTGTGAAAGACTGTTAGATTCAGCCCTATTAATTTCATCCTTTCCTAATAGGGGGCAAACCTACCCTGTCTACCTCAGATGACCTCTTCTTTAACCTCTTGCAATAAATTCTCTGGATAGCCTCTCTCTCTGAATAATTTTTCTGAAAAACTACACTCAGTTAAAAAAATCTTCATTCTCCAAGGACATTCTACTATCCCTCACCAACTGTCCTTTTACAATACCTCTTGTCTGGTAGAAAGGATGTGCACTGGTAAAATACAAATATGAATTGGCGAAGGTATCTTTTTTATACACAGTGGACTTAAACCTTCCTTGGTACTTGTGAACAGTAAGATCTAAATAATTCAGACTTTTGTCATTGATATTATAGGTGAACTTCAAAAAGTTGTAGTGCTTGAAATATAAACTAAAAATTCAAAAAGCTCCCTCCCCCAAAGTGATGTAATCCCTGCCTGTAGAAGAGCCAGTGGTCCTCCCACATTGTGATGTCAGAGCTGCCATGCCCAGCCCACTCTTAACCTAGCAACAATGTCAAACTATAATCTCACTTTTCTGAAGAGCCCTATCAATATGTGACAAAGTACAAGCAGAAGCACAGTAACAGCTGCAAAAACTAAGAGCATAAATTTGCAATGACCATGTGTAGACATTAATTACATATTTTTACATAAGAAGCAGATGTCTGTCACAATTAATCGACAACACTACATCAGATTACAAGAAGTATGCAATACCGTAATTTTCTTAAATTACCACTTAAAAAAAGCACATGAGTACTGTCATGCAAGTCTGTGAAATATTTTGTGTTTATAGTGCATCAATTTTGTTAGCTATTTAACCAAACAGGAAGGAAAAATAAGTGGGAGTTTGATGCTTTGCAAAACATATTCACCAGTGCTATGGAGCTTGGTTCTAAATTTGACAGGAGTCGTCCAACAAAAAAAGTCTCCTACTGTAAGGAAGGAAAGGCTGACAAGAAAACAGTACATTAGTCTGGTCACCTGCTGTGAGATGTCAATCACATGCAGATAATGGGTCAAATTACCCTTAGATCTTTGACAGCTAGGGAAGGTAGGTGTGAATGGGGAGGGGGGGAGATACCTTGAAGAACTAGATTTAAGCCTTCACAAAAGAAATCAAGTTAGCATTTCTAAGAAGAAAGAACAATAAAATGCACTTTTCAATTCTGATCTGTAGCATTTGCACTGCTTGTGTTTGAAGTAGTCATTGAAAAAGGATACAATGTTAACCAAATGTAGGTGACTATAACACAGTAGTGAATGCCTGTAAAATCAGTGACGTGACAGGAGCTTTAGGGAAAACGTGGCAGATCTGATGCAATTTTTTGGAGACAAACAATGCATTCTGGGATACTTAGAGGCAGACTAAACAGTCAGAATTATCTCAAGATGCCAGCCCTGATGTGGTCAGAGTCAGAAATTGTGTATAAAAATATTTAAAAAGCTCTAAATAGTCCCAGAACGGTGTTAAAATGTAGGAAACACCAAACCATGATGAAATAAACATGTTTTTTGAGTCTGTGGGTGCGGTTGTCCTTTAAGAGAGTTATGGTAAAAGAGGGCAGTTCTACCAGCTTTCTTATAGTTTGTGTCTGCTCTAATAACATTATAACTGGGTGGGAGTATTTCTGTATGATTTGTAGTAGATTTAAGACAGATCTCAGTGGCAGCTAGAGTGTCAGGAGTGTGCTGTGATAACCGTGCATGGAAGCTGGAAAGTTTGTAACAGATGCTTTGAAAGTTTAGAGTAAAAACCTTGAAGGATTTGGAGTTAGAAGTTGTAAAGGAATAAGAGTAAAAATTGTGGCTCGGGTGAACAGATGGAGAGTTTGGACCTGGATTGAGGATAATAATCACCACCAAGGATAAGATTTGAGTAGGTGGTGTTAAGTATTGTTCTGGAGCTGGTACAATTTATTTTGTAAAAATAAAGGTTAGAGAGGTAGGTTTGTGTTTTAGTATGGAGTATACAGTGGTTCTTAAAGAAGAGAGTTATTGGCAGAGAGACTTGGTGATATAAAAAAGTAGCATTGTGAAAAAGGTGGATTATGTGCAGGTTGGTTAGGGGACCATATGCAGAGAGTAGTAGAAAGTGGATGTAGAGTATGTTAGAATGAAAAGTAACATTGTTATCTTGTGGTATTACTCTTGATGAGGGTCTTTCCATTCATAAGCATATTAAGTTTATCACCATGAAGGATCTACAGCAACTAAAGGTAGCATATAGTGTCTCGCATCTCCTTACCTTCAAAGCAGGTGAGCCATAGCTGTAAATGTACTGATCCCAGGAGCTGAATATTATTTGCCAGCTTTTGCCCCACTTTCTGGACAGAACACTGCAATACTGCAAACCACAGAACACCAGATGTTTTGATTTATTAATCTTTCACCTGCCATTAAACATAATTGCACCTGCATTGAAAGGGCAAAATGCTCAACTGTTTCTGCCAGAGTAGTTGTCCTTAAACACTTAGACTCTTCAAAGTACTTGAAAATGGATTTTGACCCATCCTTGCAGATGAATTATAAGTACAGCAGACTTCCTCTGCTCTTAGAAATAGAAACGATGCCAAAGAAAAGTGTGTGTGTGAGTGTATGCATTCATGTGAGTGAAAGCAAGAACGATCGAGTCATTACCTTACACTCGCTAAGCAGCGCTTTTGCTGTTTAGCGAGTGTAAAATCTAAACATAACAGAAAAAAGTGTGTGTTTGTGTGTGTGTGAGAATGCGTGCATGAAAGTGAAGTGTGTGTGAGTAAGAGTGTGAAGAGTGACCGCGATCCAACACTGGCAGCAGCAGTCAACAGGTTTATGAACCTCTCACGTCTTAGATGAGTTAACTAAATAGAATGTAAAATAAAGGGGGAACAAAGGTTTAAAACAGGAATATGTTCCTGTTTATAAATTTACAAAGCTGCTGCATTAATAAGACTTGTGTTAGCATGCATATTCTGAAGTAAAGATGTGTGTGTGTGTGTGTGTGTGTGTGTGTGTGTGTGTGTGTGTGTGTGTGTGTGTGTAAACACTGCCAGCAGCAGGTAAGCGGTTTATACCTTTCAACCTTTTTAGCTCATGAAATGTGGATATAGCCTGAAATAAAAAGGGAACAAAGCTCCAAAATAGGAATATATTTTAAATGGTATACTTATTTAAATTACTTTTTAATGTTTTAACAGGATTTGTGTTGACATGAATTCTGAAGAAAATCAAGTCTGAAAGTCAAATGTATGTCATTATTTACTGACTTCAATACCCAGTGACTGGCAAGAAACCATTTTAGCAGTAAGAGACCAAAAAATAAAGCAAATGTGTATTTATTTTTTTAAAAAGGATATATTTTGCATGTAAAATGCTTCCTCTAGCACCATTTACATATGTTAAAGCAGCTTTGAAATATTAGGTGGAGGAACTACTTTACATCCAAAATATATAATATATATATATATATATATATATATATTTATTTATTTATTTATTTTATTTTTACATTTGTTAACTGGGATAGTCTGTCTGGGTTCTTAGAAGCCCTTTTTCAGCAGAGACCTGAGGAGAAAAGCTCCCCCCCAATAAGTTTTAAGTAAACAAATAGAACAAAGATAAACAGATAACATACTTAAGTTATTACATAACATGCAATAAAGGAATATACAGAATGTATGGAAATGCAATACAATACATATATGGAAATTTTCATGTAGTATGGCAAGAAACTTAGCAGAAGTATGGTAAGACCAAGGTCACTACATTGCTGAACCAAGGGTACCAGGCATGAAGTAAGTAAATATACAGATAAAGTTGCGTGAACTTTGGAAGTTAATAAATTAAAGAACAGTAATGGATTATGGGAATTGAGTGTAACATGAGCTAACTAGAATGGAATATGATAAAAAAAAATGTGTAGGTAGTACTGAGAGAGAGAGCTAGACGTGATAGTTAAGTTAGGTTATCCCTGAATGTTTCTTGGGTATTATAAAAAAAAGTAATATAGTAATAAAAATATAAATAAGTAAAACAATTTTACCGGGAGACCATTCTCTTAGTGCAATAATGCCCGACTAGGTGTTTGTTCATGTGTAATTCCTCCGCCTGTGATATTGGGCCTCACAACACTCCTGGGCGAGCATTAATTACACATTAGCACACAACCTGTCAGGCATTAATTACACATTAACACATACCCTGTCGGGCATGATTGCTTGCATAAAATAGCCATCTTTAATTTGCTGTTACATCAGTCCTATTCATATTATGTACTCTTATGATAATACAAGCCTCACACATGTTTTCAGCCCTATGGAAGGCTATCTTAATACCTTCCACAAGCACAAAGACGTTTTCTTCCAAACTTCTGTTCCTTATCAGAGCAAATGTAGAGCACCATTTGCAGTGATAGGCTCACAGTTCTTAAGTTGACATATTTACTCTGTTGGCATACGTTGATACAATCAAGTTTTTCACTGGTAAATGGTTGACTTGTGGTGCAGCATCACTTTTTAATGATAATGTCCTTCCATTAAGATCCAGATTTTATATCCATTCTTCTTGGTGTTTCTCTTGCTGTCTCCAGTAAGGATGGTTTGTCAACTTTACTTCTATTAAACAGCTAGCTTTGCTGTATGACTTTTTTCATTGTACAACAGTTGCAGTTGTCTTGCATCTGTTGCTTGCTTTATCATAAGCAGGACTGGATTTCAGTCTGTGTTTCCTCCTTACATCGAGCTTGCACTATTTTTCCAGGTTTTCCTGCTTCAATATCATCATCAAACAATTTGTGCTGTGTTGTCATGCTTTCTGATGACTGGTTTAGTTTTTCTAGAGTAAAATTAAATTCTCAAAACAAATGTTTTTATTTATCTGTTTGGTATTACTGGAGCAATTTGGTCTTTTACCAAATCACGAGGTACCATAACTGTCAACCTAGCTTTTTAATTGCAGATCAGTAACAGACTTTGCAACCTGACTCAGCAATTTTTGTAGGCTATCATAAAAATTCCAAGAATCAGCAAACAAAATTCAAGGCATTGCTTGCAAGATTTTCAGAAAGTTGTATCTCATTTTGTGGCTGGATATTATTCTTGCTCATTTTCTGTGAATTTCTTTCTTTTTTTTTTTAAGTTTACTCATTGTATTGCTGTGTCTTGTGCATTGTTAATTTTCCAGATTATTATGCAGAATACCTGCACTTTGCAGTACATATAGTACAACATAATCGTGCCTTCTAGTGGCAGGTATTTCATAGGATAATTGGAAATACAAGATGATGGATTCACAAGAACATTTGCACCTTGGCAAATCCCACCATCAAGCTGAATCCCCCTTCTCAGGAGTGGAAAAGCAGGTCAGTCTTGAGTAAATTTAGGGGTACCAATCTAATTATCCAGGTTTAATTTGCAGGATGCTAAGGAGTCGCACTGTTTAACTTGCAGTGGAAGTTCACTTACAATCTGCATTTTTTCCCGTCTGCTTACCATTTGCTGTTTACACAGTCAACAAAAGATTAAATTAAAAAAAATGAATAAAATAAAAATAAGTTTTCATTGTCTCTTCTCCTACTAACCAACTACTGTGCGTTTCCCCCTTACTAATCATCAGCAGTGGTTTGGAAAAAGGTAACTGTCACTCGTCTTGAATACTCAAATAAGACAATGAGGCGGGGTATTAAGTAGTTTATTACACATAAACATGTTAGGATGGATGACTGGAACATTAAACTTAAACGAACTGACTGACTACTACACACATACACGCTTTCACTATGGCTGCTCACTCAAAATGGCACTCTTCCTTGCATGTGGTCAGTACTTATATGCACGTGCCCATAGACTAGATTAGCTCTTAAGGGTACAACACACACACACACACACACACACACACACACACACACACACACACACACACACACACACACACACACACACACTGATCTACAGTGACAATCCCCAGAACCTGTACCACTAAAAAGGAAAGAGTTTAGTGTACTGCCACTTCAGCTGAGAAACTGAATGAAAAAAGGGTTATTCCCAGGGCAGTGTAAACTGATTGAAGACATGCCTAAACATGTATGCTCCTTTCCCTCAAATGAAGGCCCAGAAAGTTGGTTGGTCCACTGGAAGGAAAATAAAATCTTTATTTCTGGTTTTTAATTTAGTAATAAAGGTCTTAAATTAGGTGGTGCACTATGTTAAGCACCAGGATCATGTGTGAAGGGAGAACTGGAAGATGACCGCAGATCTCCTGGAATCTCCAATAAAGATACCAATAAAAGTATCACTAGAGACAATCTACCCAGCATCCTTTGAGACCGAAGGTAGCTGCATAACACCTCTTGTAATACAGTTCATGTGCAAGCCAGATCTACAGTTTTTTTTTCCTTTTTTCATGCCAACAAACAGGGTGCAAGCACACAGTCTCAAGTCTTCCACCAAAAGTCTGGGAATCTTGACAAGTCACCCAGAAGACCATGCCTGTTGTTCCACATTTATGCCACAATTCAAAGCAGAGCTTGGCAAAAAATCCCAATGTAGGTGCTAAATTGTGGGTCATCTTAACTAACCATTAATACCTTTTCCTAAAAACGACTCCATCTCTTTCTCTGCTAATCTCCGTCTTTGTGCTCAAAATCCATGGCTGTATACACTATGTCAGGTGATTTATTCCAAGATGTTGACTTTTTTGTCAGTAACTATTTTCCTGTATGTTATGGTAGTTGTACATCTGAAGATTTACTTTACACTGTAACTATCTGTATTTTTGTGATTATGTTCACTCAGACTGCCCTTGAAGCTGCTGATTTTGATTAGTTCACTACACTGCTAAGCAAACATGTATACATAAAATCATATATTTTGGAGGTTATTTTCCTTAGGGTGTACAGTGAAAATTTTGAACTGCTATTTTGGGCTTGCATCTTGGCAGGAAGAGGAGACCAGAGACCAGAGATATCCCGATATCCAGGCAGTACCATGCTGGTGGTGGCACTGGGGGGGGACATTTATAATTTAAGAAGAGGGGCACTGTCCTCTATTGATGCCTCTTCATTTTTCATCAGCAGGAAAGAAATCAAATCAACCCTCTTCACCCCCACCCACAGCTGCTTTAGATCATTTCCAGACCACCTGTTATTATCTGATTGTTTTGCCAAAGCAGGTGACTAGATGTCTCACCAGTTCTATGAGTGGACAGTCCTATATCTACTTAAGCTGGCCTTCTAACTGCTTTGGCAGGGCCACTCCCTGGTATTAAACTTCCCTGTCTTGAACAAGTTATGGTAGTCAGGCTGAAGAAGTTCTGACCCTCTGAGTTTTTGAGTACCTTGTTAAAAATGAGGATAACTTTTTCCCCTCCTGATGTCCTGTAATATGTGAACTTGTCATAGATTTGGGATGCATGGCTAAGCTGAAAAAGGCCCTTGTGGTCGTTAGCCTAGTAAATACCTATGAACCTGTGTGCAATACCAAAGAGAACTAGACCGCAGAATGAAGTATCCACAATTGGTTACCTTAAGTTTATCTCAAGACTTATTGTTGCATAACCGTGATTCATAACCTGTAGCATGCATCAGCACCTGGCACCACTCAGGCTGCATTGTTATATAGCTTCATGTATTTGGTCTTGCCTTCATTGCTATTATGATGATTCATCGTATGTGACTGGAACCTCTGCTTCCTACCCATCAGGAACAAAAAAAAAACAGGGACTTGATTTGATTTGGGTTAAGCAGTGGGGTGCCTGCTTGTGCATTCTATCATGGAAATAAGGGACAAGTTTAAGTGGTAGCATTCCATGATGCTGCAACTTGAATAGCTGTTACTGTGTTATAATGACCAGGTCTTGGTTTAGAATGGGAGCTTTCCATTTGTGACCCAGTATATAAATGATGACCACTTATTTAGATACAAAATGGAAACTTCATGTAGAACTATATGAAATTGGTAGCAACTTGGAAATTGTTATTGACTAGAACCACCAATGGCCTGACAATGCGATGTTTCAGCAAGTGGTATTTGGAAAAGATTTGTTTTGATAGCTGATGTTCCTGGCACATGCTACTTAACTGTTTAGAATTTTAGAGAATGTCCAGATTTTTGCCTCCTGCTTTTGACATGTACCTCATAAACTTTGAGTTTTTCTGGCAAGTTGTTGATTATTTATTAAATAGTGGCAGACACTTTGAGTTTCAGACTTCATAACAGGAGACTGCAAATTCACCCTGGGTGTGTCACCACTGTCCCTCATGGACAGGGGTAGCTGGTGTTCAGGAGCGGCCTTAGGTCAACTAGTGCCCTAGGCAAAAGGCTCATGGCATGCCCCCCTCACCCACTGCCCCCCCCATCCTGGTCTAGCTACACCAAATGAATACTGGAAAAGCGTCCCTGCTAGAGCGGCACCCTAGGCGGCCACCTAGTTGGCCTATGCCTAAGGCCGGCTATGCTGGTGTTGACCATAGACTTGCTCTGCAAATTATGTCGACCTAATAATGACAACTGGGGCAACTTGGGATTAACAGGGCTAGGCTCATAAGGGCTCTAGGGCTGCTAGCCTAGTAACCTCCTATGAACCTATATCCTTCAGAAAATGCAAAACCTATTATTCTAGAAGCTTTCTAAAGCATATAGGAGCGATACTTAAAATTGTTTTTTTGGGCCTTTGTGTTTGCATTATTTCTGGCTTTGTCCACAGTTCTTGCACTAAGGTTGAGAGGTATGCACCACCAGTGTGCATATTTTGAAGGACCTGTCCAAAACTGTGTCAGCAAGTGAAGGAGCTATGGCAGGTGATGTGAGATTATTCCACAGTTTAGCCTTGGAGTATCAACAGACTTGATGCAACGAATTGTGGAACTTACTGTGAGGTTCCATTTTAAGCTGTTCTTTTTACATTTAACTGGGTAGTAAATAGACCAGTGAGGTCATACACTGTGTTGAAGTATTCTTATTAAAAGAGTGAAGCTTGCGTCTCACCTCTGTAGTTGATTTAGTCTGTCAAAAAGTGCATTTTCCATTTGGTATGATATGGTATACAGTCAGCAGCTGAAGAGAAAGTTGTGTTTAGTGTGAACTCGTGGAAGGTGATAAGTCTTCCTGCAGTGTGAACTTGTGGAAGGTGATAAGTCTTCCTGCATCTTCCTGCAGGGGTAACTTGAGAAACCAGTCTAATGCTGCACCTGAGAGACCTTGAGCCTAAATGAGTCTGACGTAGGACCTTCATGTGATGTGGGATAGTAATGATGATGTGATAGTAATAAGTTGATTAGAGACATGTTTGTGATTGTTTGGGGAGTACCATTTTGTGGCATGTTCTAAGTAAATCCAGGATTATTTGGAAATGCTTTTCCAGGTTATGAAGGTTAGCACATGGTCTTTTGTTGATTTAAGCCTGTGGTGATATAGTAGGTTTGAAATTAGTTTATTTCTCCTTTGATATGAAATTTTTGGAAGATACATTTCTGAGAGATTAGGGATAAGTAAAAGCAGTTATTTCTTCTCGTTAAAAAGGGGGTGGGGTGGCAAACTGGAGGAAGTCTTTGTTTAAAATCACAGGTGTTATCCTCAACCTTGTCATTCAGTTGATCAAGTAGTGAGTACATTTGATAGGGTTTAGATTCAGAAGTCTGATGTTTAACATTTCATTTGAATAATACAAAAGATAAAGAGCTTTTTATCACATGATGAGGATTATTTTCAGATCCCAGTTGCTATCACACTAAAGGCTTTGTCACCAGATGGGTTGTGGGTATGGTGAATAGTTAGCGGGTGGAAAATGCTTATAGGAACATAGTTTGATCTGACATGCTGTTTGGTGAGCAGATGGGGCCTTTCCAGGTCATTGTCCTCCAAAAAGTCAGGTATGCATGTGTCACTGTTGTGAGATTATGAGACAATTTGTGAGGGGGAACACACGGTAGCAGGGGCTCATAGGCATTTCTGTAATAAGATAATACAGCAGATTGCCCAGACTAATGAGAAAGAAATATAATCATGCAATTCCCTGTCCGTATGTGCAGTAATGGTTTGATTCTGAATTGATATATTTTAAATTTTCATTATAGCCCAACACAAAATATTCTTGTATATATTTTTGTGTCTATGCTTCTACTCATTGAAATGCCAATGTTTATGGTTATAATTGTTTATCATGGCTTGTTTTATATCATGCCAAGATCATTTGTTTTAATATGAAAAATATAATGTGCTGGGAAGGTGTTTTGGATGGTGTCTGTTGAAAGTTTACACTTTACTGTCAGGTCCGTTCCACTGTGTGATAAAGTGAGATCTGGACATCCCAATTTCCATTCAAATCTGGAACGGCAGCAGTGGCTAGAAGATTTTAGGAATATCTGAAAGAGAGCTAGTGCCTTAGGGAGCCCCTTTCACTTGTACATCCCACCTCCACTCAGCAGAACTTATAATACAAAGCACCTGACTTATGTGATATAAATGTTCATAAGTGCAGTCATGAGACTGATAACTGACAACTTACTACACAGCATAGGTTACAGATATGTGGACTAGTGGTTAAATTATAAGGTCTCATTACTGTCTGCATGTTAATATTCACATCAGCTTTTTTTCTAGGTTTCAAGCCCCCCCCAAAAAAAAAAATAGGTTGAATTTCCAGTTCTGAACTATCCATCAATAAATGTTTCACTTATCCTTGTGGTTTAGGTTGTCGCTGAAAAAGATCCACAAAGGGACCGGTTACATAACTAGTTACAAAAGCCAGTTTGACCCTGAGCCCTTGGTTATCTTCTTGGTTTTAAGTCTTAAGGGTAAAAAACAGTTCTTCAAAGCTTTTAGTCTTAGGAATTGACAATGTTTAATAAGTTGGTAGTTGCATCACACAAGATGGCACATTCAAAAATAGTGCAAGGGCTGATCCTTCTAGGAACTCTATTAACTTGTTAATAGACACATGAAATCTGTACTTATCAAAGAGGAAATATTCTGAGTTAGCTCAGAATAATTTGCATGATATCCTAAACTGTAGGTGGTATGGAAGTCTCACCCCTAAGGAAGAGGTGGTGCCCTCTGATCAGGACAACATCTGAAGCTGTGACCTGCAGCTCCAACAAAAATGTCACAAACTTTGCTCCCATGCTGTTATCCTATAGTTCGGTATATTTACCTAGTCTCAAAGATGGTGATAAGTCTTAACCCAAAGGTAAGAATAGGAAGGCAGATGTGTCTTATTTAATACCAAAGGGTGATGCACAGACTTGGTGGACCAGCAAGTCCTTGCCTGTGGTTAAAACTATGCTTCTCTGTTTATTGGTGAACAGAGGAAGGAGCGATTCAATCCGTTTCTTGCATGATCATGAATGTTACTGCTGACTTTTTTAGAAGGTATGTTTGAAAACATCCTAGCATGAGATGATGTGATCAAACAGTTGCTACTGTTGAAGTTCACTTTGTATGCCATAGTCAATATAATTTAGTTTTAATACAGAGTACTTGAGTCCTGCAAGACTAAAATGGAGACTGGTATGCAGAGTATTGGTGAATGAATAAACGTACTATTTTTTGACTTGTAATTGAAAAATGGTGGTGTTTAGTTATTCTAAAGGAATGTATGCTAAAGGATATAGAGGAAAACTACTGAAGGTCATGAATTCCCTCGAAAATCCATCCAGACAGGTGAGCAGCATTCTCTTCATGAGAGTACTACTTGAATACAAAGACATGTGCCAAAAGAGCTAGCTCTAGCATTAAGAACAGTGAAACTGTATTCAGACTTCAGTTTGCTCTCGCAAGAAAGAACTGGGATCTTCAAACAAAACTCTGGGGTGGGGGTTGCTGGACTAAACACTCTGATATAGTAATACAGGAGGCTTTACTGTACTACTGCTTCTTAAAACTGTGGATACAGATTTCAAAGGGCTATTTTCAAACAGATTTTGGTTAAATTTAATTTTTGTTTAAATGTTTCTCAGGAACATGATGAATGATGGTACTTGTGTTTTCTTAGCAACACTTTGCACTTGTTAATGACCTTCTCTAAACATTAGCAACACTTGAGGACCTATAGGTAGTGGTTAGAAATTACCTTAAATCTATTGTTTGCACTTCTGTTTAAGCTCAGTCATTCACACTATAGAACACACCAGTGATTGTAACAAGTTTGCCTTCATAGCGTTCCCTAGACAGCTACAGGCAGAATGTGCTTTTGTTTTCTGTTCATTTGGGCTTTCTATTGTTGCCAAGTTTGGTTCCACTAACCAGTAATTATACTAAGAAACATACTGAATAGCCCAGAGGGAACATATTTGTTTGCAGCAACAGAAGTCTGAAATATTCTAACAGTTGTCAAAACAAATTATGAGGGAGCAGCATTGCTTTTTGGAGTTCTGATCTAGGGTTTCTGATTTATAATGCATCAGGAGATGTATACAGAATAAACATAAGAAGCAAAATGCTGCACTGTTAGTGCTCGGCCACAATAATACAGTCTGATGAATTGTTCACCACAACCCTGTGGAAGTAAATTAAACTAGACTGTGTATCATGCAATAATACAGTCTGATGAAATGTTCACCACAGCTCTGTGGAAGTAAATTAAACTAGACTGTGTATCATGCAATAATACAGACTGATGAAATGTTCACCACAGCTCTGCGGAAGTAAATTAAACTGGACTGTGTATAGGTTCATAGGGAGGTACTAGGCTATTGGCCCTAGGGCCTATATAAGCCTAGCCAAGAAGGTACCTTGGCTTTCACCACCCAAGAAAATTATTTTCCTGTGCCACTGTCAAGCAGAGCCACAGAAGTAATCCCCGGGGTTAATTTCCTATTTCCCATCCAATCATCAAGATTTTTCTTGAAGAGTGCTAATGAGGAGCTTTGTTTGATATAGATAGGTAGTTTGTTTCAGAGTATGGGAAGTCTCTGGGACAGGAATCTATCCCTCCAGCATGTTCTGTTTATTGTGGTGGCAAGGTTTAGGTCCCTAGAGCGTGTAGCTCAGAGTGGTTGAGATTTCTTTAAGTGGAGCATGTCCAACGGCTCTGGGTTTGACATAGCTTTGTATGTTAAGCAGAGATCGCCTCTGAGTAGGCAATATGCGACAGTGTAAAGCTGGAGATTTTTGAGACTGTCTGCATAGGGCATCTGTTTGAGGCCGGTAATCCTGTTTGTGAGGTATTTCTGCAGTCTTTCCAGTTGTAGATGTCCTGTGAGGTACATACCAAAAGGGGCATTGTACTCTATAATGGGTCTAATGAGTGACTAGTAGAGGGGAACAATGACCTCTTTTTTTCCTGGATGAGAAACCTTTTGTGATGAGGTGTGCCACGTAGAAGGATTTCCTGACTACTGTGGTGATGTGATTATCAAAGGAGAGACTACTGTCCACCTGTGTCCCAAGGTCTCTTATCACACTTTCGGTGTTAAGTTTACTACTGCCTATGTGGTAGTTCATGGGTAGAGAGTTTTTACCAAAGGGGATGACAATGCACTTTTTGGCTTTGAGTTTGAGGCCATGGCTTTGATGCCAGGCATCTAAGATTATACCACCCCTGATGGGACTCGAACCCACAATCCCTGGCTTGGAGGCCAATGCCTTATCCATTAGGCCACTGGGGCCTGACGTCATGTCTGATGAAATGTTCACCACAGCTCTGTGGAAGTAAATTAAACTGGACTGTGTATCATGCAATAATACAGTCTGATGAAATGTTCACCACAGCCCTGTGGAAGTAAATTAAACTGGGCTGTGTATCATGCAGTAATACAGTCTGATGAAATGTTCACCACAGCCCTGTGGAATTGTGTATCATGCAGTAATACAGTCTGATGAAATGTTCACAGCCCTGTGGAAGTAAATTAAACTGGACTGTGTATCGTGCACTGTTTAATCAAAAACTGATTTTTCTTTCATTTCCGTCAGAAAAACAAGCTTTATTACTTTCTACTGCTGATAACATTTATGTTATAGCGTTTCTGAAACTGAAATCAGAAAGCCATCCTTTAATATTGCAATTGCTGTCTTGTGCCTCTGGTCTGTAAGTATGTACATATATGCATGTGTATGTATCCATGCATATGTGTGTGTGGGTGTGTGTGTATGTATGTGTATATATATATATATATATATATATATATATATATATATATATCTAGTACTTATGGCCGAAAGCATAAATCACCGAATTGCAAACAACCAAACACTAACCAACGAAAACACACTAGTATGAAAATTCATTCCACCGAATCACTAATCCCTGAAAACAGCAGAGTGCAATTAAGTGGTAATCTGGTAATTCACACAGCCATTAAGGTTACAAGTATCAAATCATTATGAGTGAACTAGCACTAGCATGCTAAGAGACATGGCTGATATGTGTAGGTTAGCTCCCGGTGTATTGGGACAAGGTTACAAAACTGAAAAGTCTCAACGAGGTGGACAAATACTGGTATTAGACTGATATGTCTACCAGTTAGAGAAAAAGACTAAAACGCTTAAATACTGGCATTGCAAGTATAAAATTACCGGTAAATGTACAGGTAGAGCCATCACTATCTCTGTAACTGATGGTGAAGAGCTTGTGAAATCGATTGAGCATTCCCACACAGGTGAACCACAAAAGTGGAGAAATATCGCATTAGAACAGAGTTGAAGCAAAGGGCATCCCTTTCCAGAGATACACCATGTGTCATTGTAGACTATGCTGTAGCCTCCACTTCCCTGGAAATTGCACCGTATCTGCCTAACAGACGATCCATGCTTCAGACTGTTAAGCGTGTCTGTTCTAAGGGAAGACGTGGTGTAAATTGTATTGCATTAGATCTGTTCAACTTTGATGTCACCCAATTCCCACTTAAAAATTGTGTATTCCTAAAACAGTCCTGTGAAGATATGAGCAGTCATATCAAGGTGCTAATGCTGACAACAGATGCAAATTTGTAAGGCATGACAGCTACAAAGATATGGTTAATGGATGGCACTTACTTCCAAAGAGGTGCAGAATGTAGGCAGTTGTACACCATTCATAGTGTTGTCAAGTATGATGCTTATAGCAGGAGTATACCCCTAATGTACTGCTTAATGAATAAAAAGTCATTACATGCATACAATTTAATGTGGAGATGCATTTTTGAGTTCTTTAATGACTGCAAACTACATCTAGAGATCTCATTTGTCTTGTGTGACTTTGAGCCTGCAGCCATTCAGAGCGTAAACCACAGTATTAGTGGAGCGGTGTGCAAGGGTTGTTTCTTCCATTTTGGAAAAAACATTTGGCAGAAAATTCAGGGTTTGGGACTTGCTTCACTATACAACTCAGACATTCACTTCCAACAATGTGTCAAGTAGATGGCAGCCTTAGCTTTCCTACCAGAGGATAAAGTCATGGACACATTTGTTATGTTAAAAGAGCAATTTCCTGTAGTGGGCAAGCCGCTCTTAAAGTATTTTGAGGACTGTTATTTGATAGGGAAGCCTAAATGCTTTAATACTAGGACTACAAATTCTGTCAGATTCCCTCCAGTATTTCCTGTGCAATTCTGGAACATCAGTGTGTTAAATGAGTTAAACTTGCCCAGGACCCAGAATGCTGTTGAAGCATGGCACAGGAGGCTTCACTGTACAGCAGGGAAGCATTTGTTTGATGTTTACAGCATTTTGCAGGTTATTAGCCGTATACAGAACAGGGTGGATGAAGTACAGTGTAGGATATCTGCTGCATGCCCACCTACTGCAAAGAAAAGGGCCTTTATTTGTCGGCAAGAGCAATTCCAGACTTTGTTCTCCAGTAGAGAAGAGTACACTCCCCTTGATTACGTGAAAGCAATTGCTAATCTTTTGCAAATATGAATGGAACGGGAGTCTGTTTACACTTCATTATCTTGTTAAAAGAAACATATTAGTAAAGCTTTGTGAACTGCACTCTGTGTTTGTCTTGAATTCTGTCTGGTACCTGCCCGTTGTGTTCTTTTCGGTGATTAGTGATTCGGTGGAATGTGTTTTTGTAGTGGTGTGTTTTCGTTGCTTAGTGTTCGGTTGTTTGCAATTCGGTGATTTATGCATTTGGCCATACGTACTAGATCTATCTATCTATCTATATATATATATATATATATATATATATATATCTATATATATATATATATATATATATATCTATACACACGCACGCGCGTGTATCACTTTAGTTTGTGTGTACATGTGTGTGTGCATATTTGTATGTACACACACATTAATAAAATTATAATGCAGGTTATAAAAATTCTGTAGAACATGCCGTTTCATTGTTATTTCTTGGATCACCTTCCTTTTGTGTTGTCTACCGTCATCATGGTATTCTTTGTGTTTCACTGTTGCAGTCATCACACTTGAGTAATCTGCCTGCAGGTAGCCCTCAGTCGGCCTGAATACCAGAGACTTGGGTATTTCTGCGTCCAATGCTGTCGCTCCAGGACTGACGTCAGGTCGTCACAGGTATAAAAACAAGCAGCCGATGCCATTACATCAGTCTTTCTTGCTGTGGAGCCCGAATCAGAAGCAGTTCGCAAGTGCCATTAGGCTGCTACCTGAATTTTCGTTTACGAATTGAATAATCCTGAACTCTTCTAAAGCTAAGTACCCAGTTGGAGATCCTTTTTTCTTGCTCTAACCGATGTCAGAAAAAGTTAACAATTGTCTTGCCTGTGGAAAGCAAATACCTCACAGAGATTTCATTCTTACTGCGTCACCTGTTTAGGCCCAGACTGTGACATCCCTTACTGTTGGTTTTGTGCCTTGTTTAACACTCGTACCATTCGTTGTCGGGCTCTCTTTGTCACTAAATTCTTTCGCTCCCAATCTCTGTATTCTGAAATGGCTTCGGTAAGTCATCTGACTACCGATATTCCGAATAAATGTAAGGATAAAGACAGAGGCAGTTCGCATAGGTTCAAAACTGCCAACGACGCTTCCGTTAAGCTAGTCGCCAGTCCGGTACTCAGTGAGGTGCCTTCGCAGCCCCTGATGCCCGCTTCAGTGGATTCGCAGGCCTCTACCGAGACCCATTCAGAGTCTGGTATGCTGGGAGACTCTTCTTTGACTATGGAACCTGCGGATGTCTCTACCTTAGATGAGTCTGGAGCTGCTGAGCAGGCACCGGCTTCTGAGGCAGTTCTTCATTCAACAGATGTTCGACCGAAACCGACTACTTCCTTTTACACCAAAACTACCAGTTTCTTAGGTCCAGAGTACGCACTGCACCTAGAAAACCGACGACCAAAGTGCATGCACCTCCTCACATGGCACAAAAACAAATGCTTAGAATGGCCGAAGACCATATTACGTTGATTAGAGAAAGTTAGCCTTCCCCTGCTAAGAGGCAAAGAGTTCAGTCCCCTTCAGCTTCTACAGACCAGGAGTCCAATGAGACTGAAATTTCTGATTATGAAGCTATGCCCTTATCTGCTTATGAAGATTCAGATACAGAGGAATCCATGCCTTCTGCCTCCCCTCCAGAGGATTTTTCTTTTGGTGAAACCTTGCATACCTTACGAGAGCATTTCCACTGGGAATGCCAAGACTATCCTCAGTCCAAAAAGACACTCAGAGAATTTCTAGAGTTGCCTCAGCACAGACCTTTAGCAATACCCCCTGTCCTGGATGTTGTGGATGATGATTTTATAGAATCCAGTCTGACTCCTGACACTTTACCTCCTGCCCCTAGGAAACCAGACAGGTACTACAGAATACCTGACACTCACAAATTCCTTTTCAAGAATCCTACTGCTGACCCAGAGAGCATTTCCCAGGGGCATAAAGGTATCAAGGCTACTACAGCCAAAAATCCCACCCCTTCGGACAGGGATTCCAGAGCTTTGAACAGGTGGGGTAAGCAGGTATATACCTCTGCAACTCTTGCTATTAGGGCTTTGAATTGTCAGTTTCACATGCTGAAGTGCCAGCAGCATATTATGGAACTTATTAAACAAAAAGTGACAACCTTTTCAGACTGTGCAGAGAATAAAGAATAGCAGGAGCTTATGCACTCTGCAAGCCAAGTCAGCAAGCATACTTTGCAGTGTGGTTTGATGCCCTAGAAGCATCTTGCCAGGCAGCAGCCACTGGTCTGTACTGAGAATACATGCTTGACTGAAGGAGAAGACCTTGCCAGACCATGTCAAATCAAAGTTACTAGACGCTCCTTTGAAAAAGGACTGTTTGTTTGGCACCAAAGCAGAAGAGGTTCTTAAAAAGATGGAAGAAAAAGCTAAGTCTTTGCAGACTGTCAAGGATTTTTTGCAAGTGCAACCCCCTAGATTCAGTAGGCATTGCCCTTCCAAACACTGGTCCTTTCCAGCCCCCTTGAGGCCTTCTCAGACCAGACCCAGGGGTAACAGACCACCCAGACTACAGTCTCAGGGTATGCAGAGATCTAAGCAATGGAGTGCCCCCACCTTTAAAGCAGGGAGTGGTAAGCCTCCTTCTTATGGAAAAAGTTCACAATGACTTATTTACTCCACTTCCCAGCCCTGCCCAATTGCTTGTGCCCCTAGTAGGAAAACTTGCCCTTCATACAAAAAACTGGATGACCATCACTCAGGACTGGTGGATCCACAACATTGTATCCCAGGGGTACAAATTTGATTTCCATTCACTGCCAACCCCAAGAGGGTTTCCACATTTTCCTCCAAACCAGTGGGTAGAGGCTCAAAAACAAGTACTTTCCCTGCTCAATATCAGAGCTATTCAGCCAGTCCCTGTAGAACAAGAGGGGTCAGGGATTCTACTCCAGACTCTTCCTGGTACCCAGGAAAGAGGGCTGTTGGCACCCAATCCTGGACCTTTCAATTTTCAACACCTTCCTGGTGGTACCAAAATTCAAAATGCTTACTCTGCAACAGCCTCTTCCCATGCTAGCCATGATGCCTGGTTAGTCACCCTAGACTTAAAAGTAGCCTATCTACACATCCCCATAAGGGAGTCATGCAGGAAGTATCTACGTTTCAGGGCAGGACCTATGCATTATCACTTCTCTGCACTTCCCTTTGGCTTATCTACTGCGCCCAGAGTATTCACAAAATTCCTGGCTCCAGCCATTGCATACTGCAGGCAGAGAAATATGCAAATTTACCCATACTTGAACGACTGCCTGATTCAGGAATTGCTGCTGCAGCATCTGACATTTGTGAAAAACCTTCTCACTTCCTTGGGGTACACCATAAACTAAAAGAAATCAAAACTGGTGCCCAGTCAAAAGATTGTATTCCTGGGAGCAAGCTTGGAAACAACTTCCCAGATGGTATTCCTCACTTCAGAAAAACAAGTCCGTCTGACGGACTACTTCAAAAAAATGGCCACCAGAACCCAGCTATCCGCAAGAAAAATACTTCAAGCCCTAGGGTTCATGGCCTCGTGTATACTGCTAATTCCATATGCAAGACTGCATATGAGGAAACTTCAGTGGTACTTAAAAAGCCTTTGATGCAAACATTCTCAGGACCTGAAAACTGTCATTCCTATCATACCCTGTCTAAGGATAGAGTTTCTTTGGTGGGCAGAAACATGCAACCACAACAAGGGACTGCCATTTATTCAACCCTATGCCACCCAGACCCTAACCACAGGTGCATCAGACTACGCCTGGGAGGTACACATGGATGGCAAATGTATTCAGGGCCACTGGACCTCAAGTCAAATTCATCTGCACATCTACCAAAAAGAGATGCTAGCTGTACAAAGTGGACTGACAGCTTTCAGATATGTACTCCTCCCAGGACAATTGCTAATAAAAACAGACAACACCACAGTTATGTGATACATCAACAAGCAGGGGGAACCCATTCTTACCCACTCTGCAGGTTAGCCATGGCCCTGTGGAACTCGGCCTTGGACATTCAAGTCCATCTGCAAGCTCAATTCCTGCCAGGCAAACAAAACTTACTGTTAGATGACTTAAGCAGAAATCTCTTAGACCCCCATGAGTGGCAATTGGAGCCCAGCAACTTTAACCTTCTGATTCGGAGATGGGGGACCCCCGAGGTGGATTTCTTTGCTCACCATACAATCATCAGCTCAACAAATTCTGCACCAGGCTCCTCACAGCAGGTCCTGGAAAGTGGATGCACTATCTTTTCCGTGGGTGAATCTCTCAATCTATGCCCTCTCTCCTCTGCCCCTTCTTTCAAGAGTATTACTCAAGATAAAACAAGACAGACCAAGGACAATTCTTATTACCCTGGATTGGCCACGCCACCACTGGTACCCACTCCTACACAGCCTGACGCTGGTGCCACCCTTGCACCTACGCCAGAAACCAGCCCTCCTCTCTCAGCAGGAGGGACAGATTTTGCACCCTCAACTGCAAACCCTAAATCTTGCAGCCTGGCTTATTCCTTGAGTTCTCCACCAGCAACCCTAAACAAACAGGTGCTGGACGTCATTCTTGAAGCCAGAAGACCCAGTACAAAAAAATCCTATGCTGATAAGTGGAAAATGTTCTGCTCATGGATTTAGTCTAAAGGAGAGGACACAGCACTGCCCTCCCTGCCTCTAATCCTGGATTACTTGGCTGATCTGCTCCACCAGGGCCTGTCCTTCTTCTCCATTAAGATACATGCCTCAGCTAAATCTGCTCATTACAACACTGGGCCTCCTCTGTTCTCGCACCCTCTTATCAAACAGTTCCTGAGAGGGGCAAACAATTTAAAGCCACCAAGGAGAGCACCCACCCCTGCTTGGGACCTTAACTTTGTACTGGAAAAGCTCACGCTTCCCCCCTTTGAACCTGCTGCATCAGCAGAGTTAAAATTTCTCTCTTGGAAAACAGTCTTGCTTCTAGCCATCACTTCAGCTAGAAGAGTATCTGATCTGCAAGCACTGATGGCTGTGGAACCCTTCAATATTTTCCATACTGACAGTGTTTTCCTAAGGACTAACCCTTCCTTTATGCCTAAAGTGGTGTCCAGTGTGGCTCTCAACCAATCAATCTATTTGCCAACCTTCTTCCCCAGTCCTCAAAATAAAGGGGAGAGGATCCTGCACTCCTTGGATGTTCACAGACAGCTCAGATTCTACCTTGATAGGACTAAGCCCTTCAGGAAATCTGACCAGTTACTAGTCAGTTTTGCAACAGGGGGAGAGGGCAAGGCCATTTCAAAACAAACTATTTCCAAATGGATAGCACACTGCATACATTTCTGCTACAAGCACCATGGGAAACAAACCTCTCAGGGGGTGAGAACACATTCCACGAGGGCAACAGCTACCTCTACAGCATTTCTCAGGGGAGTCCCTTCCAAGGACATCCTGGAAGCTGCTACCTGAAGTTCTGTACACACCTTCACCAAGCATTGCCACCTGCCTATCTTTTCCAAATCCAGGGCAGGTTTTGCTACTGCAGTCCTGCAAGGCATACTAGCCAGCCCTAACCCTTCTTGACTGCCTACACCCTTCTTCAGCTTTAGGAATCTACCCAAGCATGATGACTGCAACAGTGAAACACGAAGAACATAGTACAGTTGTGTACACTTACCATAAATGTAGATGTTCGAGTGTATTCACTGTTGCAGTCCTGGTTTCCATCCCTCCAGCCCCTTGGTTTTATCTCTCTCTCTCCTTTCTATGGCTATTAATTACCCCTTCCGGGGTATTGGTATTGGTATTTACTTTGTACTGGTGGTGTTTTCCCCCCACACTAACTTAGCTCCCTATTTGGGGGCTCCTGAAATTTGGGGCAAGAAAAACTGATGTAATGGCATCAGCTGTCTGTTTTTATACTCCTGACGTCAGTCCTGGACCGACAGCAACCGACACAGAAATACTAAGTCTCTGGGATTCGGGTCGACTGAGGGCTACCTACAGGCAGATAACCCAAGTGTGATGACTGCAACAGTGAATACACTCGAACATCTACATTTATGGTAAGTGTACACAACTGTACTTTTCTCATCCTATTTTCTGCTCCCTAAAAGTCTTGATTTTATTTTTTAAAGGGACACTGTTATACTTTAAATACATTGAAGCTGACAGTACATCTTCAAATTTAGGCTGGAAGTAGTTACTATCAGTGTTTCAGATGTAATGCTTAAAAAAAATATATCAAATGGGGAGGGAAATCCAACCAGTCAGACTGGTAGGTACCTGTGCTTTAGATGTGCTGTTTGTATGGGTGAAAATTAGTACAGGCTGTGTAGGCCTCGCATTCAGTTATAACTCCCTCTTCCTCATAGCATTCAGCTTCAATGACATCCATTTTTTTTCTCGCCATTAACTCTGACATGTAATGGAAGAAGACTTGAGGCAGCTTCCAGATCTCTAATAAGAAAGTCTAGAGGTAAAACGGTACCACAGTAACTGAGTGCTATGTCTCATCCTCAGAGATGGTAAAACAAAGAAAAAAATTAAAGTAAGACAGGGAAGATCAGGGAGAAGGAAGTCTTAGGAAAGTTGATGGAGAGAGGTCCAAGGAAGCTGGAGATGCAGCAATAAATACGAAGAGTAACATGAAAGCTTCAGCACGCCAACTGCTGCTATAAATGCACACATCATTTATACCCATGATGGCAGAGAATGCACCAAGATAAAGTGATGCATACATGTTATGTATAGATATCATGTACCCAGGGGCACTAAAGCACAAGGAAGCATACATGCTTATATGGGTATTGCCATATGCTCGGAGGCACTAAAGCACAAGGGGGTGTACATGGTATGTATAGACATAACTATATGCCCAGGGTTGTTGTGAAATGTGAGCCTGAACAGTAAGTGCATCACACTCCCTGTGAATGCAGTAAAGGTTGTGCCATACACACTCACTAGTGACTTATTTCACTTGTGAATTTTTACTGCTTGCAGTTTGACCTTTGCATTTAGTAGTGTGTTTGTGTGTGTAAGTATGTGTGTGTGTGTGTGTATATGTATATATATATATATATATATATGTGTGTGTGTGTCTGTATATGTGTATATATATGTGTATATATATATATATATATATATATATATATATATATATATATATATGTTTATATATATATATATATATATATATGTATATATATATATATATATAGATCCCTATCGTATGATCGAAGTTTCAAAACTTCAAAATTCATATGATTGAAGTTTTGAATGAAGATAGCAGTACAGTATGGCTTGGAAAAGTTACTCTTTTCCTATCAGAGTATATTTAATTTGCATGTTGTGTGTGGGGTGCTGGGAGACCTTACTACCAAACTGTTTTTTTTTTCTTTTTTGTACAAACTTAAAACCTTTTTACTTTTTATACAACAAACATCTCATGACATTGATGATCATACATGTATATAAATGAAAACAAACCATAGTGACATAATTTTAGTTGCACACATTATACATCATTTATCTATCCAATCACCATCAGCCAAGCATTTCATAGCTCATTCAGATCTTGCCTTCTTTTAGACCTCATTCCTCATCTGCATGTACTGTTCTCACAATTTCCATTTTTTTGTATGTAATTTGTGCCTACCCTTTTCTAAAGATCCCATTTCCAGTTGTTTTATCTCTGTTACTTTAACTACTTCTAGTACAGTTGGTTTAGACTTTGATTCCTTCTACTAAACTGTTGCCTGTTTTTGCATAGTTCCAGTTGTAATTGTCTCACACTCGTAAATTGCATTTTGGATCTGAGTTGCCCATATTCGGAGTCATAGTTCAGGTTGTGATGGTCGTAGATCAGTTTTTTTAAGTGATGTTAAACAAGCTTGTTTCTTGTTAATTTCATGCAAGAAGTAACACATGTTTATATAAAACAAGATCAATGATGGAGAATACAGCTCAGATTTAGTTAGTAGCCTGGTCACTGGAATAGCCATTTGTGAAGAGATGGAAGTGAGTGGATGACGAAGACTTCTCTATCCAGGGGAAGATGGTGTTGGCTGAGTCCTGAGGCCTCCACTGAAGCTTCAGTTGGAAAAGTGCATCATACAGCAGCTCCTCCAGTTTTGGGATTCCAGGAAGTATAATCTGTAGTTGTTTCCGAAAACTTGGAGAGTACAAATGAGTGAAAGCTTGCACTTTGCTTCCAGCACAGCAAGCTTTGCACCACCCTTTCAGGATAGTGAGGTGGGGGTGATAATAGGAGAATACAAAATAAATAAATAAATAAATAAACCTCATTTTCACTGTATGCTGGCTGAGATACCCAGCTATTGTTGTATGATAGCTATGTTATCACTAGCTTTACCATGAATTTCCCAGTGTTTCAAAAAAAAAAAAAAAAAGACACTGCACTGAAATCTAGCAGTGGTGTTAGCCATCGGTAATTGACATGATCAGATGCACTGTGTACCATTCACAGCTCTACCGTGCACTGGTGAGCTATGCAACAAACTGATCTTTAAGCAAATGACTGAGTGCATGTTAGAATGTAGTGCATGTTAGAATGTAAACTGTGCTATAGTTTCTAAATCACTGCTAGATTTTGGTGATCCTTTACTGCTTGCCCTCATGTGTGGACATACTGTAATGGCATTTCATTACATTCAGTGTGGCTGCTTCTCTCTTCACCTTCCACATTCAGGAATGTGTGCTTCAGTTCAGTTTACTTTCTTTATTTGCACATGGAAACCAGGATGTCTGTCTGGGTAGAGCTCATTTTCAACTGTGATTAGGAGAGAAAATCTCGAATATAGCAAATAAGCATGAAATGTCATGCAAGATGAATTTCCATTGTAGGAATGAACAGAAAATACCCCCTTTAGTGCTACAGAGTACAGCAGTTGCTAATCTGCGTTTTTTGTACATTAGAGATGATAATGGATTGCATTAATTAAAAAGATAATTTCAAAAGGCAGGTACTTACGATATCAGACTTCACAATTATATCTGAAATAGTTACATATATACATTAGCACAATGTACTTTTAATAGGCTGTAAATATTTGCATTTGATGAATTTTAAGTGCGGGTATCCATGGGGGAGAGTTTGGAAAGGAGATAGGTAATAGAGGGTAGCTGGATGTAAGAAGCAGAGAAGAGGGAAGATGGAGGGGAACATTTTAGACGAATCAGGGAGGGTTCCAAGAGGAACTGGGGCAAGGAGTACACTAGGGACATTTGGGGTGTGACTAAAAGGAAGGATAGATCTACAGCAGAAGAAAAAAACCAAAGAACCTTCAAATATGGGTTGGAATTGTTAAAGGCAGGGCAAGACATTGAAGCGAGCTGTTAAAAATGATGGTTTTTGAAGGGATGGGGATGAAATAAGGGAGTAAGGGTACTGAAACAGTAGGGTGAGAGATGGGGGAGGCAAGAGCCTCCTTGCTTTCTAGAAACTCGCTGACTGTTCAGCAAAAAAAAAAAAAAGAAAGAAAATGTCATATGCAAAAAAAACTTCAGAAATTACTTTCAGTAGCCATTACCACCCCCTTCCCCCATTGTGGTTGGGAATCAGAAGCAGTTTGATAGAAGATTGCATTGTATTAGACAGTCACACTTATCATCGTAAGAGCAGTGTTCTTATTGTTTCAACAAGAGTGAATTGCGTCATTTGTGTGCCTGCATAGTGATGACAGTATGACGGTGTTAAGGGAAACATCCTGTTTTAAAATGCAGATGAGAAGTGCTGTATGCAACTGACTGCTTCTCTATTGGAAGGTGAGCATATTTTTAATTCTCTGTACAAACTGCAGCTGTTAAAAGGCTGTCTTCAGATGTAATAACTTGTAGTAGCAGCTTTTGGTACTGAGTTGTCTCTTCACTGAAAGGTGGGCACAGTAATTTTTTTTAGAGGATCAGATTTTGAGAAACTAATAATGCATTCCTGTATAGCTCAGTTGTCTTACTTTCTTCAGAAGTCCGTTGCATGCCAGTCAAAAGCAATAAAAACTGCTATCTAAACAGAGGTAAACCTTAATGAAAATGTTTTTCATTTGTTTATTCATATTAACTTTTTTTCCAGAAAAATTTTCCAGCATATTTAAAAGGGTCTATATTAAAAGAACGAAATGACACAAGAGCGAACGCTCTTTCATCGACACATAAAACCCGAAAGCACAAAACATAGAAGTTACGGAACAGTGATTTTTTTTCCCAGGGAAAAAAATCGCTGCTCCAAAAAAAAAATGTACAGACAGAATAAAGTGAGGGGCTTCATCCCCCCACTTAAATATACCAACTCTGAGATTACACCACAGTGGAGGAAATGGCAAAGTCCCGTGAACAGCCCAGCGATTTTTTTTCCCTGGGAAAAAAAGTCTCTGTTCCGTTACTTTGCTGTTTTGTGCTTTTGGGTTTTATGTGTCGATGAAAGAGCATTCGCTCTTTTCTTGTTTCCTTCTTTTAATATAGACCCATTTAAAAATCCAATCATTTTGAATAAATATTACTGTCTTTAAAGGGCAAATAAAAAATCTTGTTCTCTTTGTAGAAATGCCATCATCATTTTATAGGGTACTTCAAATGCACTTTCACATTGTCACTGTGACTGCAAATGTAGTACAAGCATTAATTTTGGAATGCCTAGTACCACACCATCAGCATTTGCTGATCATGGCATATAGTGTCTTGCAGCCACACCAGCTGCCCTCTTCTTCCCTCCGCTTAAGACTGGATCATAACTCTCAACTTCCTTGCTTGAGAATCAGGGATAAAGCCGAAGAATAATGAGGGTGAAAAGCTTAAAATCAGGGACTTTTTAAAAAAATCTTATTTGAATTCACTTAGAAAATTAACAGAACAAGTAGTTTTGTGTAAACATGCATTTGAAAAATAAGAAAGAGTGAAACTCTATTGACTGTCATTGTTAACTGATTGCAATCCTCATTGATTTATCGCAAAATCAAAAATTTATGAGGGGCATGCCAAATAGGCAAAAGCAGGGGAATTCTAAAACATGAAGGACAGTTGAGAGCTAGGGGACTGCACAATGAAATAATAGTTATTCTACTCACTAATCTGCATCAGCAAAGCATTCATCTTGTAACTTTAGGAAGTGTATTCAACACAGATTGGGTTTCTAATGTTAACAGGATTGTAAGTATTACGTTTTGTAGCTTCCTAAGCAGCAAAGTTAACTGAATAAACATACATTATTCCATGTTTGGCATGTGTCGTTCTGAAGAAGTCTGCTTGTGCAGATGAAAGCGCTTAACTAGATGTATTAGAGTGTTCTAGAGTGTAGTTTTTAATAATAAATACTTTGTATTCCTGGTTCGAGTCGTGTTCAGTCGCTGCATTAAACAACATTACATAGACGGTTGGTTGCCTTCTAGTGGATCATAATTAATGTGTCTTAGTTTGAGAATAGTTTTTGTAATAATGATGCAGAATGACTATATTCTTATTACACAATCTTTCCCTAAAAATTATTACTGTCTAAACTTCAGGGTACTTTAATACCGCTTGTGGTTATTAAAACTATTCTGCAAGCTTGTTTTATTGTTTTTGTATTTGTTTAATGACTGTGTTTCTGGTTTGCTTTATTTCAGTGAATATAAAAATATGACAGTGGTTAAAGTGGCTGTATCATTCAAGTTTTATGCTGAAGCTGCATTATTTGAATTTTGTAGGTTTGTAGCACTGATATTATGCCAGTAGTTTGTGAGACTGTGCAAGTTTCAATCTGTCACAAAAATACAAATGTGGCTTATCTTTACAGTAGAATGATCTTCACAGAAAGTTACAGATGTCTGCAGGCTAAAGGACTGTGAATGCATTCCATTGCCCTTTACCTGGAGGACAAGCTTTACTCTTTGATAGATTATGCAGCAGTGCTGTTTATGATCAAGTCTGTCAGGGGTTGTGTAATTGAGCAACACTTAGTTACAACTAGGTAACAGCCTCCTGGCATCAGGTTTGTGGCAACTTGTGTACTGCTGGAAGTAACTGAGTGTGAATTAGATGTATTATTTGATGACATTAATCTTTAAAACTTGCATTATCATTTAGTAAGTGAACGAAACAATGATCACTTGTTTACTTTCTCTCCAGTAGCTGTAAAATGTAATGTCTGCCCAGATGCTTTAAAAGAAAAGATTACTGCGAAACTTATCTCTACATCCTATGTGAATGGATGCAGGACAGGGGAATGACAGATGATTTCAGTACCTTATAGAAGTCAATAAAGTCCAAGAGAGCAGCATTGTTTGGAAAAGGAGCTGCATGAACTGAACATCAGTTAAATCCTGATTAAAATGGTTGGGGTGTGTTAGAGAGCATGTTCTACCCTGGTGGAAGTGAATTGGCTGAATGCTCTTATCAGACAATTTTTTTTATTTTATTTTATTTATTTTTATTTTACATTTGTTGACCGGGCTAGTCTAGCTGGACATGTATCCGTTTTCAGTAGAGGCCAAGTAAGCAAACATTAACAACAAAAACATGATAAGCAAAATATAGAAAGTACAATGGTAGGCTTGTGTAAGAATTTAACAAAAACTAGCAAACACAAGGCAAGTTAACAAAAAACAGCTGGTTAACAATACAAATTTCAGGTATGCAGCATACTAAAGTTAGAATAATAAAAACTGATAAGAAAATCACGAAATGGCATAACATGGAGAAGGAAAATAAAACAAATGTTTTGTAGAGTCAATATAAAAGAAGTAGCTGACATCAATTAAATATGTTATTTAGAGGCACAGTTATTTAGCACAAGGACACAGCCACTGAGTTTTAAGATGTTCTTTGATGTGGAGTTGATTCCAGATTTTCCCGACAGAATTTGAAAATAATGAGTCACCAGCTTTATTATAAGATTGAGTCCTAGGAGTTTATTAGCTAGGTTTTTATAAGGTGAAATAAGTTTTGTAAGGCTAGGGGTAGCATCAGGGTAGTAAAGGGACTTATGAATGATAAGTAGTTGTTGATAGAGTAAATGGCTATTTAGTTCTAACCAATCGAGTTGCCTGAGGTTGAGACAGTGGTGAGTTCTGAAGGGAGTAGCAGTAATGAATCTAGATATACTATTATAACAGGTAGATAGTTTGGTCATGTTATTTTTTGATAAGTTAGTATATATAGCAGAGGCATAGAAAAGGGTGGAGATCAGGTGGGTCTGGGCAATGGTTTTTCTAGCTGCTGGGGTAAGAAAGGGTTTAATTCTGTAGAGAGTACCTATTTTTTTGTTAACTGATTTAATGGTGTTGTTAATATGGTCATCAAAATTAAGACGGTTATCAATAGTTACACCTAATAGTAGCTTTATTAGAGGAGATAGTGAAGAAAGGTGTGGAAGATTTGTGAGTAGGAGTGAAGAGAAGAAGTTTTGTTTTTTTGGGATTTAGAAGGAGAGAGTGTTCCATAAACCATTTTTCTACATTATAGAAGACTGTTTGGGTGAGGGACTGGAGGGAGGAAACATTATTAGCAGCACAGATTAAAGTTGAGTCATCAGCATATTGAATGCAGATGGCTTGGGGTATATTGGTCATTGATAAATAAAGGGACCTAACATAGAGCCTTGTGGAACCCCAATGTTTACTGGGAGTAAGGAAGATAGGTTGTTGTCCCATAGCACTGCTTGTTGCCTGTTTTGGAGATAACTCCTAAACCATTGAAGTGCTTGTGAGCCAAGAGAATAGAGATTTAGTTTGTCAAGAAGTATTTTATGGTTAACCATGTCAAAGGCTTTTGACAGGTCTAGGAATAGAGCAGAGGAGAAGAGATTATTGTTCTTGTTGTTATTTATAGCGTCAGTGAAGGAAAGGAGGGCAGTTGTGCTGTGGGAAGGTCTAAAACCATGTTGACAATTGGCTAGAAGTCTGTTTTGTAGAAGGTAGTTGAGAATTTGTTTGTGTATGCATCTTTCCATAATCTTAGTTTGAGAACTCAGTAGAGGAGCCCCTTTATGTAGAGGAATTATATGAGATATTTTCCTTCAGAGATAGTCCTATTAATAAGTATGGCTATATGTAGCCACAGGTTGAATGTGGAGGTCCTAGAGGTATTACGTAAGATAGAAGTGGATGAGGGTAATGAATTAGCTAGGGTTTGACTGACTTCTGTAAAATAGTTGTTAAAGGCATCAGGGATCATTTATGTCCTGGTTTAAGAAGTGTGTTAATACCCCACCAGAATTTTTGAGGGGTGTGTTGACTGGTTTGTTGAAGGTGTAGATAAAATTCCTTTTTGTCTGTAACAGTGTCTTTCTTAGTGACATTTCTTAATTGTTTAAAGAGGAGGTGATCTGATGGACATTTGGTAGCTCTCCATTTATCCCAAATTTTATTTCTCAGGATCATTTTTTTCTTAGTTTGTTTAGTTAGCCATGGTGCTGTTTTGGATCTTATCCTAGTAGAGCATGAAAGTCAAGGATCTGTAGAAAGTTGGTGGAGACCAGTCACATGCTTTTAATTCAGTCAGGAACTTTTCAGGATTGAAGAATTTGCACAACAAATTAAATATTGTCATGCTGATTCAGTTGACATATAGTTTGGGACTTTGTCTGGGATTGATGTGACTCAAGGTGTTAAACAGATTCCACAGGAATGAGAGCACTAGTTTGGTAACAGTGTGGGATGCTCATGTCTGCGACCACCTTTTAGAAAAGAGTGGGAAATAGGACACCATCTGCAAGGGTATGTATATGTAGACAGGTCACACTGGTCAATGTCTATTGAGATGCAGATGAAAGCATATGCATGCTCTGTAGTGCATCTTGAGTGGTCCCCGCAGGAATGGATTTTACACAACTGTCATACTGGTTAGACGAAAGCCAAGTGTATGCTTATACTGTTCGTTCTAGCTATGTATCGGAGGATCAGAAGAAACAGAGCTGGAGAATGTGTTGACGGACTTGCATCCTACCTACCAAGATGCTAACAGAGAGTGGTTTCCAGAATTCATTCATCTTTGTAATGCACCCTACATCAGAGAGTCTTGGAGGGCATGTATCAGCTCCATTGTTCATAGTGTATATGCTCTAATGAAAGGATATCCTCAAGGAGAACATTTTAGCTTATTTTTTATGTTGATGATACCTAATTTTTAATTGACTTTTCCTCACGGAATGATGAATGTTCCTTGTACCCAAGACAATGGCATCCTTGACTGAAAGCCTGTCAGTATACTAAAGCTTAAAACCATCACAAGATGGGTTTAGAAATGCATAAGACTGTCAGGTACACTAAAGATTCTCCAGCTTAATAGCACTCTTCAAGAAAAATCTTGATGATTGGATGGGAAATAGGAAATTCACCCTAGGGATCACTTCTGTGGCTCTGCTCGACAGGGGCATAGGAAAATTATTTTCTTGGGTGGCGAAAGCCAGGGTACCTTTTTGGCAAGGCTTATATAGGCCCTTGGGCCAATAGCCTAGTACCTACCTATGAACCTATCAGGAAGAGGGTGGAGTCTGTGAAGACTGCAGGGTCCAACCATTCTTCTAGATGACTCACTGCTCCAAAAGGCCCAAGTGATGACGGTCTTAAAATGTACCTGTTTACATCTCAGGAATATTACATTGATAATCATCTCATTAAATATGAGGAACTTTCTTATTGCCTTTCATTCCCTGGGTACAGACTACATAAATTACTGTAATACCTCTTACCTTGGGTTTTCAGATTATGTGACCATAATCAGCACATTCACAACTGCATGGCTAGACTTCTGACAGGTGCCTCACCATCAGGATGATATAATGAGGTGCTGTGGGGTCTGCAGTACATGCAGGTGGAATGAAGGTGGGAGTATAATGTATTGTTAATATATTTTGCCCTATAAGACTTGGATCTTGTTTATCTACAGGAGTGGGTAGTACTGTAGAGGTGCCCCCTCTTTCTACTTGTAATCTAGTGAGAGGTTGCTAGTGGTTCCAATGATGGGCTTGGATTGCTCATGTAATCCATCCCTTTCTAGCCAGGCTGCTGTCATGTGGAATCTGCAGGCATGGCAGTGCAGGACTGTGGCCAGCCTGGGACTGTGTACTGTGATGTGGAATAGAGGCTTATAACGTTACTCCAGTGTAAATGAAGTCTGTGAAGTATTGCACAGAGACTTGTTGCAGTGCAGCACTGCTTAAACAAAAAAAAAAAAAAAAAAATATATATATATATATATATATATATATATATATATATATATTTGTGATGTCACCAAGATATTAATATGTTAATGCACTGCACCCAAACAAAAAGCTAGTGTTCATCTGGAGGATGACGGTATACTACACTGCTGTCCTGTGACCTGAACCTTTTATGGATGCAATGTGATATTGTTGTACTGCATAATGCAATGTTGTGATATAGCCTATAGTTCTTATGGGGGGGTTGCAGTATGACTCTTGTGTGTAAACTTTGCAAATTCCTGGCTATACCCCTGCTCTTTGGGAAGGCTGTAGTTTTATGTCTTGCCTTCTTATTGTAGTTTACTTAAAATAAGTTAGAAAATGTATTTATTTTCAGCTACATGGGTATATCAGATTGCTATTTCTAAATGCTTATTCAGTTTGCTGGCCATGGGCCGTGGCAAGTTTCATTAAATAGGCACACTGTAACTTGGAACAATTATAAGTCATGCCTTTCAACTGTCAGTAAACCACATTTTTGTATTGGCAGCAGTTTTGTTGCTCTTACTTGTGTGTTAGATTTTAAAAAAAGTTAGGTTATTTCCTTATTTCTGTTATTAAACTTAAAACTTCAGGAGCATCAGCTTGATCTACATTGCTGTGCCTATTTTTTCCTTAGCGCTTTTGGTGAATACAATGAATCACTAGAAATGGTTGTTTATTAAGGGAACAGTCAGTGAATGAAAGCAAAGAACTGTTAAGATGATGATGAAGTTGTCTCTGTGGCTTGATTGGGGTGGGGGATATCATAGTGTTTAACATTTCAAGCTGAAATGCCTTTGTGTTTTCACTTTTTCTGGAAGGTGTCTAAATAGATCTGTGGGCGGTGGTAACACTGCATACTGCCCACAGCAACACACTTTTATATATTTTTTTTAATTCTGCTTTTACTGAAGATGACATGGGCGCTTGTATCCTGTAGACACAAGCAAATTAGATTAGCCATTGTTTATTGTGCATATTTTCAAGTGAAGTGGATTGATGTGGCTGCTGTAGCACTACTTTTGGCAATAACCCTTAGAAGTGATTGTCATAAATGTATGTATGTGTCGGGGAACAAGCTGTATATGAATGCAAAGGGCATTTACACAAGTTGTGTAAAACAGTCAAATGACATGGCTAGTTTAGGGAAAGGATATGGGGTCAATGGTGGGCAATGGTTACTTGGAGTGAAGGGAATTGTCTGCATACCTTGGCTCCCCCTCTCCATAAATGGTATGACCTGGGAGGATGATAGGTGACATAGGGATGCAGCCACACGCAGCACCAAGGACAAACTTGAAAAAATTGTATGAGAGGTCAGCAAACCAGTTACAAAGGCAAAATATGCAGAGTAGTTGCACCGAATTGCTACAAGTAACCAATGTCAGTAACATGTTTATATGTTCAAGAGCCGCGCTATTTATTTGGTCAAAAGAGAGATTGTCAATTTTTAATAGATTCTGCATTTCATCAAAGTTATTTAGTTGATGTATATGCAGAATCCATTAAAAATAATGGGAGATGTGTATGTGTGTTGAGTGTGAATTTGAATGTGTGCATGTTTATGTATGCTTTGTGTGAATGTATTCATGTGTGTTTGCACTTGTGTGTGCATGGGATTTGGGTTTGGGATGACTTTATGGTGTTTGGTGCAAAATCGGTAACAGTGGGGTAAGGAGTTTTTCCCTTATTCACCACTGCTCTGTGATCATGGAGTTCATAGGTTCATACTAAGCTAACTGCCCTTGCGAGCCATTTTAAGCCTAGCCAATTATCCCTTGTGAGACTCAAACCCTGTACCTTGTGTTTGTAAGGCAAACACCTTCACCATTAGGCCACCCTCCCAACATAAGTAGAGAGGGTATTGTGGGTGCAGGGGGCTTGCTAGCTCCTTGCAAAAAAAAAAAAACACTGTTTTTGTTTTATTTTCAATGCTTAGCTGTTCTGCATTTTGGTTCACTATATAAAAAGTTGATTTGGTAAATTTCCATGTTTCAGTATAGACCCTTCAAGAGCAAGAGGATGAAATACATTGTGTTCATTTTTTTCACTTTTCTCATAATGAGATTTCAGAGGTGTACATAGATGATGAATGCTTTTATGGAGAGCAGCGGTGACAAGGAATGCTGTTTGCCAAAGCAGATATATAAATATGGCATTTTGGAGTCAATGTGCATGTCTTACAGCAGAAAGTTGAAATATGGTATTATCACTGTTACTTTTTTGTTCTCTTCAATGAAACATTAGATGAATACAAAATGTGGCTATAATTTTTGCTTGGCACATGATGTATGAAAGCAAATGGCAAGTTATAGGATGATGGCTGCTTATTGCTATGATTTGTTGGGAGACCGTTTCTGTCAAAGAGCCATATAGCCACTACATTTTTTGTAATTGCTTCACATTCAAAGACACTGTATCCTGTCAGAAGAGCCACATTCCATTGTGACTGTGTGTGTACTGTTTTCAGTGAACTGACATATACAGCCTCTTGTACACAGCTAGTAAGACCAGTCTTTTAAAGGACTTTTGTTGTTACTTTTGGAGCACTATGCTTTATTTCCACCTGGGTGCTGTATGACCTCAGCATAAAAGGCTGGTGGCGGGTGCTTTAGAAGAGAGTGGATACTGTTGGCTGTCGGGTAGTATTTGTAAAAAATATATTGAAACTATAGTCATGTGATTTCGTCACCGTCAAAAGTAGTGTAGTGTAAGGGAAGGCATTCTGCTAGGAGAGTTTTTGTTATGCTAAAAGTATCTTAGGAGTCCTTGACTTTTTATTGTGAACTGTTTTTGGTTAAACTGACTTAAGGGCTCTTACTTACAGTTGATGTATTGTTGCAAGGGGTTTTTGTTATCACCATCTAGCATTACGATTTTGCTTTCCAACTGAGGTCTATTTGACCTCTGGACAAAAATGCTGGGGGGCTGATGTATGAAAATAAATGGCTGTTATACGGTGACTTGTGATAGGTTATTAATATGGTTTGTTGAACTAGAACTCAGCAAACCACAGAATAACCAGAAGAACGTGAGCACTCCAAAGGACACCACCTTTTTTTTGTTCTGAGGAAGTCTCTGTAGTGGAGAGGAAAGCGCTTAAGATTATTTGACCATATTGTGCTTATTTCACAGTCAAAGGTACTGTAATTCCTCATAAGGGGCACAGTTCACTCAGATAGTATATATGTGCATTTTATACCAAAGTACCTTGTTACAAGTTCCAGAATATTTTTAATAGAGGACTGTCTTCAGGGAGCTGACATATGGCTTCATATTCAGACAGAATTTCAAAGGGCTTTTGTCTTCACAATCTGGTACTATGTTTGGTTTTCATGTGTTGGTTTTTGACCGCTGAACAAAAGGCTGAGTAAAACTAATGCCCAGAATGTATACTAGGTTCGCACTGTATCAGAAGTGAAAATAACACACATTTTTTTCTGAAAAAAAAAATCAGTTGTAACATGCAGTAGTTGCAATTTCATAATTTCAGGCATCCAAAGCTGTGGAGTCAGACAATGGTATGCACCACTGAAAAGGTACTTCTTTATTGAGTTGTCAATACATCACAGGTAAAAACTTCCCTGTATTTCAGCAAAACATATATATAGTAATATATTCTGGCTACAATGCTTTCAAATTGCTAAAGCTGTTAGGCCCAGATGTAGAGGTATGTTGTACTTAAAAACTCTAAGGCTAGACCTGCAGCCTTGGTAATATTATGTAGCTAAACACCCTGTTATTACCTGAAAGTACTATAATGAAATCTCAAAGGGAGACCAACCAGTATGTCTTCAAATTCTTTATTCTGTCACATTCTAACATTTTGCAATATGCTCTGTTCTCATTGTGGGTGTTTAGTGAACATCTGTCTAGTACTTTGAGATGATACTGAGCTCCAATGCCCAGTCATGAATCAGCAGCATTTGCATCCCTCAACCATACAGTCACTCATGAGTCACTCCATCCTTTGTGGTGATGAGGCTAGGAAAGTTTTTCACCTGCTCTGTATCCCTGAGAAGTGGGACTGATGATCCAGAGTCTATCATCTCTAAGATATACAAAGACAGTAAAACCTCTCCTTCGAACAGCTCACTCCAGATGACCTCTCCTTTAGAGAGCAACTCAGGTTTATGAAGCTCTGTTTGAGCAGAGATTTACCTCATTGCCTTCTCCCAGGAATGTCTTAATGAGTGGGTGAGAAAAAAGGGAGAGGAACCTTGATTCATGTCATTCATAAATACTACAGTCAAACACACTGCTTTCAATCTGGAAGGATCCAAATATCTGAATGTTAGCTCCTTAGGGAACAGAAGCTATCTAAGCTCTCAGATAAATGGGGGCAGGGTACCCAGAAGCCATACTGCCGCTAACTGGTTATGATGATCCCTCTTCAGTCCATCACAGGCTCAGACTACAGCTCTTCTGACACTTTATCACCTGATAAAGGAGTGTAAAGCATTAGAAAGTATGACTGACAGTGTCATTCTCTCCCAGGTGTGGAGCTAGATTGTTCAGCTGTTTCTCACCTATCCAGATTCCATTCCTTCTTTTGGTCTTTTCCAATTTTAGTGTGAAAGTTGAGTTGGGTAAGATCTTTATGATCTCTATATTGGGCTGCAATGTGGCCCAATTTAATTACAGCTGCAGTCATGCTTCGGCTAGGATATCAGGCATAGGTGTGGCTCTTCTGTTTTAAGGATGTGATTAGATGTCTTGGATGTCCCCTTTTTTAGGGGGGGGGTGCACTTAAAGCAGGCATTTTAACATTTGATTAAGGATATCTAGTGGAAGCAGGCAAACACACTGTAACCTCTGTGGAAATATTTCTATGCCCTTCCTTAGGCCTCTCCTCTATTACAAGATGACTTTGGAAAATAAAAAGTCTTCTTGCTGACTGAGAAAGGTTCCAAAGCATCCAAGAGTCCTGTCTTCGTTGGCTGTAATGGCTGAGTATCCCTGGAGGTTGACTCAAATGACATAGCAGTTACAGTTATGATTATCGTCTGGGGCTGCTCATTCAGGACCAGTTGTTAGCATTTGTGCCACTTTAGGATTTATTGCAAACAACCACAAGATTTTAACTGTAGTCATGTGTGTTCATATCTTAAAGTTCTAAGATTTTGACATGCAAAGAGCTCTGCTCAGAGACCAAGCCTCAGTGCTGTTGAGAATAGGGTCAGACTGCACTTCCTAAAGGGGCCATTGAGACTGTCCTTCCATTGGAATGAGAATTGGGCTTCTTCTTTTCCCACTTTCTGGCTCTGAAAGGAAAATTATATATTTTTTCATTCCTAGTCTTTACAGTTTCATTGAGCACATCTAGTATGTAAAGTTCCACATAGTGATTCTCCAGCTGGTCATGAGGTATGACTTCTGGCACTTCGCATTCTGGTATCCACATAACAGGTTTCTTGTTTTCACTTTTGGTGGTCAAGACTTTCAGGTCATTGTGCCACTTTGTTGTTTCTCCTCTACACCCAAACTGTTTACCAAGCTGCTGTCCTTTGTAACAGATGTCTTGCAAGATAGACTTTCATGTATTCTTTTACCTGCATGACTGATTCCTGCTGGCCCTGTTGAGGATCTCCTGGAAGTGTAGCTTGTTATTGCTCTGTGGCTGCAAGCTTTGTGGGAGTGTTCGCCAATTAGGGGGGTCTTTTCTGAAACCATCTCACAGGATTACCTTTGTTCAGGCACATTTAGACACTGTTTAGTACCATTTATTCATGTTTGCAAGGAGGGCTCAGGAGTTCATGATCTTTTGTAGCCTGATAAGGACGCAGAGTCATACACCTGAGAATGAAATCAATATCAGACAAAGGCTTATGACCAGAGATGACTACTCATACATAGTGTCTGACATTTGCCCCCATAAAAACTATCCAGATTCTTTTTAAATACTTCAACTAGCAAATGCCGCTGACATTTTCTGGAGGGGAATTTCATGTTTTCATGACCTTTCAAAGAACCGTTCTATAGTTCTGCTTTTTTTTTAAAGTGCATTTTCATTTTATAACATCTGATCTTGTTGTCTTGCTTATTGGTATATAAAAGAAGTTGATTTGGTCATCAAATGACCTTCTGTAACTTGGAGGGGAGGCCTACTTTCCCAAGCCACTCAAAATAAGATGACCAGACATGTTCTCAAGTTTTCTTGCTACCAAACACTAAAGATGCTCAGTTTGCAAAATGTCCCCTTCTTACTATGGCGACCATAGTATATCATCATATTTTAACCTGCTTCTAACCAAACTAATAAAACTGAAAACTGCCTTTGGGGCATCATGAAGTAATGAATTGCAGTACACAACTGTTTATTTAAGCCTCCTTTTGACACACATCTTGTATATTGATCTGATCAAACGGCTTAGCACTGTTACCATCATGACAAAGTCCTTAAACTCCCTAACTTTTAATTAGCATTATTAATAGTATATATATTATGTAGGTGGGACTTCCCAAACCTCATTAATTGGTTTATTTACACTAATACTTGGGCTGAGCCATAAATATTGTTTAGTACACTACCCAGATAAACTTGCATAATATTGTATATTGTAATATGATATGTAATGTACTATTATATAATATAAATACTCGGGTTGTTATCCTAGGGCTATTTAATAAATATGTTAAGGTTTCCTTTTGAGTCTTGTCATTCATGATAGCCTTGTATAGTTTAGTATTATCTGTGTCAATGACATCAGATCTAGAGCTGACATTTGGTTTAATCAATTATATATAAATTAGACAGCTATGGACCAATATATAAAAACCTGTGGTACACTGTTTGTGGAGTAGAGCCACTTGACTTTCAGCTGGTGTGAATGTCCTAAACTGCAAGTTTTAACTTGTGATGGTGAAGAGAAAGGATAGAATGCACAACAAATGTCAGTGCGAATCCAATAATTTATTTGTTTTATTTATATTTGTTTACCGGGAAATTCCTACTGGATGCAGGTCCTTTTTCAGCGGATGCCCGGGGAGAAAAGCTCCACATCATGTACATGATAAATAGAGATACAAAGTTGCAGCAATAGTAAACAACGTTACAGGTTCTTGGCTTTAATACAATAACAAGATATTGATTATCAACAGTATATACAGTAAATATTGCAAGTTAAGCTAGTTTCTTGTCATTTATAATATTAGTAACAAAGTTGTCAGACAAGATGTTAAAGTATGTAAAGATAACTTGCTATTTCTGACTTGTGGTTAGTAGTGGCAGTAGTATAGTTGTGTTAAGAGTCTAGGTGGGGGGGGGTAAGGGTGGGGGTGCTAGTCTGGATTAGAACAAGGACAAAGTCAGTGCAAATTTAAGTGGAATTTGAGCGCTGTCTTGAAAAGGCTGCTGGAAGGTAGAGTAGTTATAGAGGGTGGAAGATTGTTCCAAAGTTTAGATATGGTACATGAAAATATGGCTTCTCCTGCTGAGTTTTTGGGTTTGATAACAGTGAGTTGATTTTTGTTGCTTGATCTTAGGGGCCTAATGGGGTGATAGGGTTGGAGAAGGGTTTGAAGGGAAGGGATGTTAAGGGGGTGGTTAATAAGTTTATGAGCGAAGGTGAGTTGATTAAAGTGAAGGAGTTGTGGGAGTTCTAGCCAGTTTAGTTCTTTAAGGAAGATGCAGTGATTGCTGCGGTAGGCAGTTCCAGTGGCAAATTTAGCAATTTTGTTGTAACACGCGTCCAGCTTGTGTAGGTCTGTCTGTTTATGGTTGGTAAGTATGGGGGATGCATAGAGTAGGGTGGAGATTAGCTGGGAATTGGCTATGGAGATTCTAGCCACCTTGGTTAGGAATTGGCGGCTTCGATATAATGCACCAAGTTTCTTGTGAACTTTTTTATTGTATGAGATATGCGAGTGTCAAATCTAAGTTTGTTGTCTAGTTCAACAGTGAGTAATTTTGTGTGTTCTGATGGAGAGATGGTATTGTCTTTGGCAAGAATGTTGAAGTGGGGGGTGTTTTGGGTGGCTTTGGAAGGTTGGAACAGGCAGAGATTTGTCTTACTTGGGTTGAGTAGGAGCTGAGCATTGGATAGCCAGCTTTCTACAGAAGAGAATGATTCCTGTGTAATTTGTTGTAGTTCTGGTAGAGTGGGGGCAGAGCAGATGAGAGCAGAGTCATCTGCATACTGTATAAGAGATGCTTGTGTGGTGGCAGTATGTAGGTTGTTAGTGAGAATAGCAGAGGGTCAAGGATAGACCCTTGGGGAACTCCGAGAGTAACTGGGAGGCGAGGTGATATGTTATCGTCACAGATTACTGATTGCTGGTGTCTGTGTAGATAGCTGTGGAACAAGTTGCAGGCTGATTGTGAAAAGGAGAGGTTGGGGAGAGTAGAGAGTAGTAGCTCATGAGATACCATGTCAAAGGACTTTGAGAGATCTAGAAATACGGCAGTAGAGAAGAAGCCATAGTTTTTGTGATGAAGTATAGTGTTGGTGAAGGAGAGCAGAGTGGAGGTAGTGCTGTGATATGGCCTGAAACTATGTTGGGTTTTGGAGAATAGATTATTAGCTAGGACGTAGTTGGAGACCTGGGTGTTGATACATTTTTCAAGTATCTTGGAGAGAGGGGAGAGGATAGCAATGGGGCGGTAATTAGAGAGGTCGGTGGAGGGGGTGCCTTTGTGGAAGGGAATGATGTGAGATATTTTCCATATTGAGGGAGCATAGCTTTCTGTTATGGAACGGTTGATTAGAATTGAAATTGGGTAGGCTAGTGTATCAGCTGCAATTTTCAAGTATTCAGAGGGGAGGTTGTCAGCTGCGAGTTTGGTGGGTTTAAGTTTTGACAATAGTGGTTTTATGTTGGAGGTAGGTACTGAGGTGAAGAAGAAAAGAGGAGTGGGGAGTTTGGGGTTAGGAGTTGGGGGGGCTGTTGTAGGGAAGTGTTTGTTTAGAGATGTTATAGTTTCAGTGAAGTGTTTGTTGAAGGATTCAGCAATACTGCTGGAGGAGGGGGGAATGGACGGCTGGGGGGTATCAGCCTTCCCTGGGTGGAGGATAGTGTTAATAGTGGACCGGAATTGCTTAGGGTTGTGGTTGGTACAGTTTAGGGTGGATTTATAGTGGAGGGATTTGTCTAAGTTTATTTGCTTTTTGGCTTTATTGTGCAGTTCAAGGAATGATTGCCTATCTGAGTTATTTTTTGTTAGTCACCAGTGCACCCAGGCCTTATCTCTGGATTTCATTAGGGTTCTGGTGGACTTTTGTAACCATGGGGCATGCCTGGATCTGACGTTGGCATTTCTTACAGGAGCATGGATGTTTAGGATAGAGAGGAAGGTACTGTTGAAGAAGTGGACAGCCTCATCTAGGTTGAGGTATTTTATTGGTGACCAGTTAATTTTTTGCAGGGAGGAGATGAAGGAGTTGGAGTTGAAGTTGGACTTGTTCCTATTTACCTGTGGATAATGGGCTTGAGACTGTCTGTGTGGTGCCGAATTAGGAAAGTGGGGGAGTGGTCACTAAGACTGTCAGGTAAGCAGCCTGCTAGGTAAGAGTGAGGGGCTGTGTTGACTAGGATCCAGTCAAGTAAGGTATGATTGTTAGGGTTTGTGTTGATTTGGGTATGGGATTGAATGAGTTGAGTGAACCCGTGGAGATTGTTATTACAGGATAGCCAGTTGATGTTAGTCACAGAGAATGATGGTTTCCTGGGGTAGAGATAGCGTAGCCCAACTTGGGAGATTTTCTAGGGGTGTAATATTTTGCCCTGGTGGGAAATAGCATCCTATGATATTGATTGTTTTGTCTAGGTTTAGTTTGAGATTGGCATAAAGGATTTCTTCGTTGTTGTGATGAGGGGCTGATGAGTTCAGGAGTTGAATATTGAGATGGTGTTTAAATATCAATGCTACACCACCTCCTTTTTTGGACAGTCTGTCTATCTGAAGGATGTTGTATTCAGGTGGAAGTATTTCCTCACTTTTGATGTGAAATTTGAGCCAGGTTTCAGTTAGGAAGAGAATATCTGGGGAATATATGCTTATGCTGGCGTGTAGTTCTTGGATTTTATTGCATTTGCTTCTGATGTTTAGGGACATTATAAGTACCTCTGTTGTTTTCTTGTTGGCTAGGAGTTGAGTTGTGGTGGGGTTGCTTGGACTAAGGTTTGTGGTTGCGTTGGATTAGGGAGGACCAGGGTTTGTATGGATGTCTTCAGCGAGGGCTAGTTTATAGAGGGTGTTTAGGATATGTTTTATTTACATAGTAAATTGCTTATGGTATCTTAGGGATATTTTATTTTTGAGTGTGTTAGGTGTTTGTATAATAATTTAAATGAATGTTTTTTTACACACGTAATTGTTAACATATGGTCAGTAAATCCATGCTGCATAAAATGAGCTTCAAGAGCCTAACAAATCCATTAGTTGTTCCAGAACTACCTATGTCATCAATTTGCCAGTATTAGAAAGAAGGCTGTTTGGTTAGTAGTTCTTTCTGTGATGTATCCTTAGTTTATATGCCTATATAATTAAAAAGGATTAAATTCTACCCCATTTTCTATCTTCATTAAAAAAAAAGTTTGTGTGTGAGATTTGTTAAACATGTAGCTAAGTCACCATTAGTTCATTATGTAGTCCTTTTAAGACCCTGTTGGAAATTCTGTCAGTAATGCTGACTTTAAGATCAGATTTTCAATAATACTTTCCAGCCTGGTTGAGTCAGAAGACTGGTTTATTTATCTAGTTTTTGAAATTGGTAGTTTGACTAATTAATTAGTGGGGCTTATTTATACTGCGGTGGTGGTGATGCGGTAGTGTTGTCGCCTCACAGTAAGATGTTGTCCTGTTCAGTTCTCAGCTAGAGCGTCTTGTGTGTGGAGACATGCGTGAATGGGCGTAGCTTCGTTGAAGGTTGTGTGTCAGGGCCGGCAACTTGGCATGTAAAAATATGCCAATCATTAGCGGACTGGAGTTCTGCTGTGGCGACCCCTAACTGGGAAAAGCCGAAAGACACAACAACAACACAGTCCTACTTTCTTCCAAATTCTTTGAGGCAGTAATATGATGCGATAGGTGTTACTTACTTAACTTCCTTCCTAAAGTCTACTGTGTGTGTGTTTGGGAGCCCTTGCATTCTTCATATATGCATAATATACTCTTTCATTGTTTACCTGGAATGGTTTTGTTTAGCGTTTTCTTATGAAAAGTTGAGCAAGACTTCATCCACATTTTATATGTTATGTTTTTTCTCCCTAACACTATACCACAGACTTAGAGATCGTGAGTTTTGTAGTGCAATGTGATATGTCAATTCCTGTTTTTTTGTTAATGGGTCATCTGTAGTGACATCCTTCCTGCTGGACCCTGATGTAGTGGACAATTTCAACCGGTCCTGCCACAGGCCTTGATTTAAGGTGTTTCATTGCTGGGATGGGAAGCCCTCCTTAGTTTCTGTATGATTTTAGGGAAGTGGAATTTCTGAAGAGAGGAGAGCTTTATATCTGCTAACTGGAGCTGTGGGGCCTGGAAGGGATGGGGGACTGAGTCTGCAGCCACTTCTAATCTGTTCTGTTAGGTTTTCCAGACTCAACCTATGATACAGGCATTTATAATTCAGAAACTACATTAAACATAAGCAATGAAAACAATGAACAGAAGCAAGACATGCATTCTAGTAGCTCTGTAGTTTACTTGCTCAAACTCATTTGGTCACATGATTTATTCCCATGTAACCTTTAACCTTGCTTATTAAATGTATGCTACAGCCATCTTTTAAAATCTGTATACCATTTGGACTATAAACACATGAATACTGTACAAATAATTGCCTCATAATTAACTTTATACAATACTGGTGAGTCATGTAATAAATGGCATATAACATTTATGAAGTCCACTGAGTAAAATTCACATCAACTATAAACAGTCTATTGTCAATAACTTAGTGTTTCTTGACAAGCCTACCATGTCTAGTATAGTAGCAATTAGAGAAGGGTACTGAATTACTAATCATAGCAGCAAAACTGAAATAACTACGTACATTTTAGAACTCATTACACTTTCTGATGTTTATGAAGTCTGCTTTCTGATTAGCTGAAGACACTTTTGCAGGAATGTCAGACTCTAGAGACTGGCAAATCAGTAGCGCAGCTAGTGTGGGTGAAGAGGGCAGCCGCTCCTGGTGTAATGTGTTAGAGGGCATGTTTGGCAGCTCCATTTTTATTTATTTATTTATTTTAGCTCTTATGCAGTGTGTGTGCTCTCACACACACTGTCAGGATAAGGACAGGTTTTAGGACCTGAGGAGTGCCACAGCAAATGGACTTTTTTTTTTTTGCTGTCAGTTTGAGAATGTGTGGTGAATATTAGGAGCTGGTGCTCCTCTACTTTTGAGGAGTACAAGTTTTACTTTTTTTCTCTCAAATTGACAAAGTGAGAGGGCTGTATAACAGAGACAGTACCAGACTTTGATTAAATAATTTCTGCATATATGTCTGCAATTTCTTCAGTCTTACTGCTTGCCTTCACTTTGAATCATGCCTCTCAACTGCCCTGCTTTTTGCCTCCTATTTTTGGTCTGTTTCTCATAAAATTGTGTTTTTTCTGGCAAATATTTAGCAAATAATTAAAGAACTGAAGTCAGAAAATAATAACATATTTGTGTTTCAGACTTCATACTCTTCAGAAAATTAATGAGAATGTAAAACCCGTTATCCTATTAACTTTCAACGTTTGTAATAGTAATATTTAAAAATCATCCCTATTTTTGGGCCTTTGTCCTCCACCCATTTATTTATAGCTTTGTCCAGATTTCTTGTGTTAAGAGGTTGAGAGGTATGCTTTGAATGGTGTATTATATCAGACTTTGGTGACCGAAAACAGTTGCTTGGTATTAGATTTCAGCCAAAAATTCATATCGACTGCCTCTCTACTTGTATGTATATATATATATATATATATATATATATATATATATATATATATATATATATATATTTTTTTTTATACCATGACTTTCTGTTATTTCTATCACAGTATTGCATCTGTTTCAACTGTCTTTTTCTAAATAATTCTGAAGGTTTCGCCCTGCTTTGTGGTGCTGAGACACTGAAGGATGATGCCAGTTTGCTCTTACATTTCTTCCCATCAGTGACCATGAAGGCAATGAACTAAAACCTTGTAAAGACATATTTCTGTAGTTTAATAATGCAATATGAATGTATAGCTGAGTTGATGCATTGTAGTTTTTTCATTGTTTTTCACTTTCTGGACCATGCATTCGAATTGCCCATCAGTTTACAGATAAACTTGTAAGCTGGTTTGGATTCTTGGCTAACGACCGAAGATTGTTGTGTCACACCACTTAGGTATTCCATGTCAAACACATTCTGATTTTAGCATACTTATCACAGCACAGTACGTGCTGATATATCATCCTTTTGCACAGCTTGGAGCAATCAGCATATAATAATAGAAAGCTGAAATTATGATGTTAAAACCAGTCACTCCTAATTTTATCCAAACAAACTTCAGAATCTTGTGAGGTACCAGTTCCCCTCTCTAGTTTTTTTTTTTTTTTTTTATGAGTACAACACAGTGATCAGTTTTGCATCATTTGCTCTACCCATGCTGTCATGTTAGGATCATGCTTGTATTTCTTGTTCTTTCCTTGCACTTAGATATTCCCAAATAAGACTTGGATGTTCTGAAGCATTTGGTTTCTCATTTTTGTAATGGAATTATGACTTCTCATCGTTAGTGAATAGACCCTAAATAGGCAGGTTCTTCTGGAAAGTATAGTATGGCAGAATCCAGAATCAGTGGATAAAGGTGCATTGCACTGTTTGGACAAGCACCTATTATGGCTTCTTTTAACAGCTGCATTTCTGTATCTCCTCTGGTAGCTGTTTTCAGTTCTTGATTTTTTTCTGGAGTTACCAGGAGGTGTCACAACCCACAGAATATCCAGATCTTTTTTTTCAGCAGAGCCTCCTTACATTTACACAGATATGCAGTAGTTAACATGTTTGCAGTAGTTAACATGTTTGCAGTAGTTAACATGTTTGCAGTAGTTAACATGTTTGCAGTAGTTAACATGTTTGCAGTAGTTAACATGTTTGCAGTGTACACCGATCTTCCTGATTACTACTGCACTTTCACATCATATTACTGAAAGGGCAACATTCTTTACAATCTTGCAGGTGTTTTATGTATTGATTTTTTTTTTTTGCAAAAGCTCATAATCTGTGCCTACTTTGTGTACATTTCCCTGCTGTAACACAATCATAGAATTTGAAATCCAAAACACTTTGCCTACAGTTTCTTTCTCAGGCTGTGCATATTTGCTGTGTGAATCAGTCGGTGTTCTAGGCATCTAAACAACTGGACTGTTCTGCATTAGTTTTGCTCCTAGTTCTGTTTGGCTTGTATCCACTTGGAGCATCATTAGTACTGCTACATTAAAATATTTGTGTAGTTACTTTTTTATTTAATATTTCTAAACTCTCAGATTACTTCAGTCCAGTTCCAGACTATATTCCAAGCAGCTTTCTTAGATGTGCAATTATATCTGACACCTCTGTTATGAACTTGGAACAGGTATTGTATCATCTCCAAAAATTACATTAATGATTATTTGTATGTTGGAGTTTGCATATTTACAATAGCACATACCTTATCTTCATCTGGTTCTAGCTAATTAGCTGTAAGATCATCACCCACCTACGTTGGAGATGATGCACCTTGTAACCTTGGTCTGTGTAGTATCTTAGTCTGATATCATGTTGTTCAGTAGTACCCCAGGCCAAAATGGAAACCATTCAGTTGTATCCATTGCAGCTCTTTTAAAACACCTGGAGCCAGTGATAATATGGAATGGTAGTTCCAGAAATCTATGTCCTATGGTATGTTAAAGGTGCCCAACTTCAAACTAGCTTCATTTGCCAGAAATTCCTCAATAGCATGCAGCATTGAAAAGGAAGTTGCATTATAGCATAGCAGCGATCAGTTGTATTCTCTGGAGCCAGTAATGGTCCCTCATAATCCATTTTGTAATGTCTAGAGGATTAATATAGATTTTAAATTTGTCTTGCTTCACAAAAGGTAGCTCATTCGGGTGGTTCAATCGTTTAACAATTATATCCGGCTAGCCTATGCACTTAACCTATAGATACTCGGCCTGATGGGTGTATCACTAGTACAGCTTCAGGTAATTTGACAGACTTTGTGTTAGTCTTCAAATGACTCAGACCCTCAAACAGATCAGAATAACTTAGTGGAATATCAGTCTTGGTTTCAGTGCATTTTCAGTGCTGCTGATAAAAAGACACATTTTCTAAACATGCTTTTCAGTCAGTTTACGGGTTTTCTTGTCCAGATATGACGATTACTGAACTGATTTACACTGTGTTCATGTTGATTCGCTGCTCAAGCGTTCTGTCTGGCTTTGCAAATTATGGTTCACAGGTTGGTACTAGGGCCTATACAAGCCTAGCCATAACAATTCCCTGGCTATTTCTTCCCACAGTATTTGCTTCCCTAGACCCGGGGTGAATTTCCTATCTCCCATCCAATCATCAAGGTTCCTTTTGAAGAGGGCCAAAGAGGCGCTGTGCTTGACATGTATGGGCAGTCTATTCCAGAGTGTGGTGAGTCTCTGGGTCAGGAACCTATCCCTCCAGCATGTTTTGTTCATTGTGATGACAAAGGTTAGATCCCTGGTGCTTGTGTCTCTGAGGGATTGGGATTTCTTTAAGTATAGCATGTCCAACAGCTCTGGGTTTGACATGGCCTTGTATGTTAAGCAGAGATTGCCTCTGAGTAGATGATATGCGACAGAGTATAGCTGGAGTTTTTGCAGACGGTCAGCGTAGGGCATCTGCTTTAGGCCTGTGATTCTTTTAGTGATTCTTCTAGGTATTTCTCGGCCTTTCCAGTTGTTGCAGATGTCTTGAGAGGTACATACCAAACAGGGCGTTGTATTCTATAATGGGCCTAATGAGAGATGAGTACAGTGGGCAGTGCCTTCCTTTTTTCTGGATGAAAAGCCCTTAGTGATGAGGTGTGCCACATAGAAGGATTTCCTGACTGTTGTGGCGATTTAGTTATAGAAGGTGAGACCACTGTCCACCTGTGTCCCTGAGTCTCTTATCACACGTTCGGTGTTTAGTGTACTGCCACCTATATGGTAATTCATGGGTACATGTTTTTCCCCAAAGGAGATAACTATACATTTCTTGCCATTGAGCTTGAGCCCATGGCTCTGGCACCAAGCATCTGCTTCTGTAAGGCCCTTTTGTAGAATATCCACATCATTTGGGGATTCAATAATGGCTCCCAGTTTGCAGTCATCTGTGAACTTTGTTAGCCAGAGTCCCTTAGTGTTGGCCTGTACTTCAGAGAAGTAGATGCCAAATGAGCGGTCCCAGGACTGAACCCTGAGGTACTCCACTTATCACTTGTCTGGAACTGGATTTGGAGTCAGCTACTTTTACAGTGTGGGTTCTGTCAGTAAGCCAGTTGGCAACCCATCAAGTGACGTAGGGATTAATGCCCAGCTTAGTAAGTTTATCTGTGATTCCAGAGTTGGGGGATGGTGTCGAAGGCCTTGGTGAGGTCCAGAAAGGCTGTGTGGACCATTTTACCCTTGTCCACAGCTCTGGAGACTTGATTCGAAGAAGTCAGTCAGGTTCAGGAAACAAGATCGGCCCTTCACGGACCCAAACTGGGTGGGGTCCAGTGTGGTTGCCAATGTCTTTGTTTATAATTTCCATGATAATACGTTCCATGGCCTTGCAAATCAGGCTCGTCAGACTGATGGGGTGGTAGTTCCCAAGATCCAAGGTGGATTCCCCCCCTTGAGGAGTGGATTAACTGTAGCTGTGCACCACTCAGTGGGCACGAAGCCTGAGGTGAGGCTATAATTAAACATGACACTTAGGAGAGGTGCCAGTTCATGCAGTACACAACCTGGGATGTTGTCTGGTCCCATGGGTGCTGTATTCTTAGCTTTGGAGAGTGCATTTTTTACCTGTCTGGCTGTTATTACCGGAATTTGGCAATCTTTTGGTATTGTGATGGGCCCTTTAGGGGGTGAGAGGGGTGTGAAGTTTGCACTGAATTGATCTGCCAGGATATTGGCAATATCCTTGGGATCAGTATATTTAATGCCATTCTGTTGTAGCTCAGAGCAGGTCTGAGCATTGCCATTTAGATTTTTGACATAGCTATAGAATACCTTGTGGTTGTCTTTGGCAATTTTATTTTCGTAACTAGCTTTGGAGGATTTTATGAGAGATCTCAGCTTCTTACTGAGGCTGGTAAGGGAGTTTTTTGCATCCTGGGATTTTCCTCTTTTCTGCAACAGTTTCTTCCTTTTGTTGTTAAGTTTGTTTATGGCAAGGGACCACCAGATTGACTTACCTTTTTAGAGGAGAGTGTCTTGGTTCTATTGAGGATGGCACGATTCATGCACGAGTGGATGTGCTCGTACAGTGCCTTAGTGTAGGATTCAGCAGTCGAACGTTCATTTCCCATCTTCATGGGTGTCATGAAGTTTGTCACTTCTGACTTGAGTAGCATGAAGTTGGCTTTGGAGAAGTTTTTTATGGAGGTTTCCTTACTGGGGGGTGGGATGTGGATGCCAAGGGTGATTAGCTTATGGTCAGACCTGACCAACGAAGGGGATGACCATAGGTGTGGAGCATCAATTCCCCATGTTGGTAATGAGCAGGTCTAGCATATTGGAGCCCTGGTGGGACTAAGGATTAGGTGATCCAGAGCGTTGGAATTTATGAATTCCAAGAACCGTTGGGCAAAGGTGTTGGTAGTTTTCCAAGTTAATGGCAGGGTAGTTGAAATCACCCAGTATTAGGGTGTTTGGTTGTATCTTAATGTTTTCGAGTATGTTTAGAAAGGTGTAGTGAGAATCTTGGAGGATGGTGGAGATCTGTAGCAAGCTGCAATTTGGATTATAGTCTTACCTAGTGTTAGTTGCACCTGGAGAATTTCAGGCGCATTGTGTTGGGCAACTAGCCTGGTGTTGTGAATATGGATACTCCTCCACCTTTAGTGTTTTGGCCGTGGTTTGGTGGCCGAAAAGTGTGGTAAGAATTGTAGCCTGGTATTGCAGGGGTGCTCTCTGGAGCCTTGAACCAGGTCTCATTTACTGCACAGATATCAATGTACTCCATTTTTAGGAGTGCCTCGAGAGAGTGCATTTTGAGGTTTAGACTTCTAGCATTGAGTAGCATTACCTTCAGATTTTGCATGCTTGTGCCTGTTATGGTGGTGGTTGTGTCCTTTGAACTTTGCCTAAAAAAGGCACTATAGGGGTGGAAAGAGCCTTAGCCAGTAACCTGAATCCCAGGGGTGACAGGTGCAGACATCTCTGGCAAAGCATCGCTCACTGTCTCTGCAAAATGAGAATCATGCCCTCACATACTCGCTGTACTATGTAACAAAATCCTGTCCACAGTGGCTGTAGTTGTATTTATCACTATTTTCTGTTTATTTGGCTCAAATTCTTGTGATCATGTAAACGGACACACATGAATCTATGCTGTTGGCTCAGTTTGAGATTGTGGCACTATTATTCCTTCAAACAGCAGTCCGTGGACTTTACTTTTATAGCACAGTTCAAGTGGATTTGGCCCACAGGCTGCCCTTTGATTATAATATGACTAAAGCTGACAAGCTGAGTCACTTAATTTGCAGCTTAGCTTTAAAGCTCTAAATCTAGACGGAGGCATTATGATGCACACTGCACCTGTTTTAAGCCTAAACTCAAGAGATTTACCATTTATGCTGTTCTTTTACAGGCTTCATTTGACTTTTTATCATGCTTTATTGCTCCACAATGCATTTACCTAATGCTATTTCACATTATGGAAAGATCATACTTTTCCTTAGGATTATCCAAGTTCAAAAACTTTAAACTTTTATTCTCAAAAGACCTAACCCTATATTTCCTTGATGAATTTCTGACCATAAATGGAAGCCCTTAAATCTTTGCTAAAAGGACAACCTAGGGAAGGGACCTGTAACTCCAAACAAGAACAATGATAGCAACTAAACTCAAAAGCTATAATTGTCTTTTTTAATCTAACATGTTTTTAAAAAATCTGTATAAGATCTGTTGTATTCTGTGATTGCTATTGCTAGGATGTTTTGTTGCACTATATATATTTCATATTTTTCTCCTCATATGCATTACTAAATGAAATAATATGTAACCATGTAACATTTATGTAACTTACTGACTATGTGGAGCTTTTCTCCCCAGGCCTCCACTGAAAATGGACATGTATCCAGTCGGACCATCCCGGTCAACAAATGTAAAATAAAATAAATAAAAATAAATAAATAATTTTCATTATTCTCATTGTACCTGCACACACTTCAGGTTTCCCATCTTTATCAGCCTCCTAACATATTCATTTTCTGTTAAAGCACATTGTGACGTTGTTTCACATGCCCTGATTTTTAATTTACCGTTCCTCTCTTCACACTTGCTGACAAGATGTGCTTATTGGGTATGGTTCTTTGAAGCTTCTGTTACTACACACCATCTTGGACTTTGACACAAACTGGAAATAAGGAAAAAAGAAAGTTTGTACATGTCTGCTGTCCGAGACTTCAGCTACAGAATCAACAGTTCACTCACATAACACTTTTCAGTGTTTTTCCAAGTGTTGCGCTGTTGAGAGACTCAAACCTCTCTCTCGAAGTCATCATTATTTATGCCTCAAACGTGTTCTCTTTGGTTAATGAATTGCATCGCTTTTCAAATTCTGAGTCATGCACCCTGTGCCTCAAATTAGTCAAATATACATCAAGGGATTTTTTTGCAACACTACTTTTTAGTTAAAAAAAAAAAAAAAAAAAAAGGTCTGTCGCAGGGCAGATTTTCCTGTGTGTACTATCAAACTGATTTTCTCCTTCTTGCCTTGGAACAAAAGTATTGTGTAGCTGCTAGTGAAACATGGCACATTTCACTTTCCTTGGCCTGTCACTGTGCCTTTTAGCACTGTGATACCACTGTGTCTGAGACTTATAGATTACTGATGTACTTCAGTTTCAATACACTTGGAGGATGTATTGCCATCACTCTCTTCACTTTTTTGGTTTTGAATGATCATCCTCAAAATTGAAATTGTGCTTTCATGCACAGAACCGTGATGGAAATATGTATTGTCACAATTTTGGAACTTATCAAACTCTAATATTTCCAGGCACAGTGCTCACTAGACAAACTTATTTCATTATTTGCAATTAAGTGCAACATACTTGCCAATAAAAACAACGACCTTCAAGTTGGAGTAGACAGAGAAAGCCATGTGTGACTAGTGTCTGTGCAGCTGAAATTTTATTTTATTTGTTTATTTAACATTTGTTTACCGGGAAAGTCCGAGTGGACACAGGTCCTTTTTTCAGCAGAGGTCCGGGGAGAAAAGCTCCATTTGTATATAGTAAGAATTACATATTACAATAAGCACATAGTTTATACAATTAGGGATATTAAAGAAAAAGCACATTTTAGTTAGCAGGATATGTACAAGTAGTAATAGTTATAATTTACAGTAAAGGCAAGCAGTTTAACAAAGGTACAAAATGTATACATGTAGATATGCAGAGGAAAACCAACTTGGTGATTAAGATAGCTAAAAGTGTACTTGGAGACATTAACAATGCATATGGTTAATGCTGGAACATACTAATGTCTAGAAGTGGGTACGTTTGACTCATGCTTGATTTTGCATGCTTCAGAGAGATGGAGAGATAGGGGTTAGTTTAAAGTAGGAATGTTTGAGTAGAGGTACAATAATTGACAAAAAATTAGTAGAATTTGGTTAGTAGGGCTAAGAGTAGGATTTGCCAGGATAGTTACAAGGGCAAAACCAAGTGTCTATTAAATGTGATTTTAGAAGGGTTTTAAATTGTGTCCTAGAGTTGCTAGTGGTTATTGTAGATGGGAGTTTGTTCCAAATTTTAGAAGTATAAAAGGAGAAGAGTGATTCCCCAGATGATTGGATTTTGTGACATCAAGGAGGAGTTTGCTATTTGAGCGAAGGGGGTGTATGGTCTTACACGATTTTGGAGAGAACAAAGAAAATAATGTCTTCTGCTGTTCTGAAGAAATTGCCAGATGTTTCTTTGTTTATGACATGACAGGTCTTCCAAACTCAAATTCTGATTAAGGAGTTAACAGTTCCAACACCTCAGTAATAAGGCCTTACCAATGAATACGTTTTACACAGTCATCTTGCTACCTCAACAGTTTGCTTTTAAGTGCCCAGACCCATTTGGTCACATGAATCGCATCCTTGCATAACACTGCTTCTTAAAGGTATACTACATGGCCTAACAACTAGTACATAATGTGGTAACTAAACAAGTAGTGTGGCAAGTGCTTTTACTCCCTGAGCAAGGAAGAGATGCTGGTTTTGGTGGGGGGGGAGGGGTCAAAGATGCATTAGCCTTCCATTTTCTTACATCCTCTGAGAGATGATCATGCTGGCAGCACTCTGAGCTTTCTCCCCAGTCCAGTCTTTAAAATTATTTTGTGTGCATCTTTGTTTGGCCTTTCTTTAGGAGTGGGGCACCATGGAGTTCAGCCTCTTTCACCTCATGGGGGAAAAAGTGGTCCTTCAACTTTTTCCTGCTCACTGCAACAGTGCATTCTGGCAGTTGATGGCAAACATATTCTTCCTGCTCATTGCAGAGGAGATTTTTGTGACTATTTCCACCATTCCTTGTGACTGTATGCTTAATTGAAAAATGTAAATAAAGACCAAAGCTGATGCTGCTTCTCCGTTAATGGACAATAAGGCAAGGATTCGAGTATTCCTGATGCTGGAAATGCAGAAATTTTCCAGCCAAGAAATTCTTGCAGGTATTGGATGGCTGCTTGCTCCGTGTCATAGTATATGCTCCCAGGAGAAGCCTGTCATAAATAATCTCATATGGAGTGTGTATATCTGCCATTTCTTCTGGTTCAGTAGTAAAATCATTGATGAAGTTATTCATAACTTTTTCAGTGGTACCATATTCAATGACCAACAAATATTTTGAATTAATTATACCCTTTTTCAGTTTTCTTTACCAAGTTGTAATATGACTCTGCTGAAGCATAGTTAGGTTGGGAAGAAGGGGGCAGCTGCCCTGGGTGCGATGTATTTGAGTGTTGGGGGCATGATTTTTTTAAATGTGTCTCAGCACAGAAACAACTGAGGTCATTAGGACCTGACACTCCCCTTAGAAGGGCTGTCAGACTGTAGAAGTCAAGTGAGCTTTTTATTTGCTCTCTCGTTGAGCATGAGAGAGCATAGGTGTAGGGTATTAAGACATGGTGCTCCTCCTATTATGAAGTGCCAGATTGCAGAAGTGAGCTTTTCTGCTGTCCTCACACATAATGTAGGGTGTTTGGTCCTGTACCTCATCCTTTGTACAGGAGAAGTGCCACATTGGAAAAGGGACTTTTTTTTAATACTCAGTTTTATGAGTGTTGAGGGATGCTACAGTTCTGGAGCACCACGGGGTTCCAAATAATCCTGCTACATCTCTGGCCACCTGTTTCAAGAACTATCTTGCTGAAAGGGAGCAATCTATTGTTCCTGCTTCTTAGTCAGTGCTGTATTTGCTTCTTCTTCTGTTTAGGGTTATCCTTGACCCTTTCTTTTTTCAGTATTCAGAAAGGCATTACCTCCTTCACAGTCTTGCGTTCTTTCTCCATTATGCTACTGAGCTTACATTTTTGTATTATCCTTTAACTGCCTGTTGTTTAATGACTTTGTATTTCTCATCCAGTATTTTGAATAAACCATCTTCTTAAGTATTGCACTACTAATTCTGCTCTTTTGATTAAAAAAAATATTTTTCATTCCCAAACTAGAAAGTACAGATGAGAATAGGTTGTGCTGTGGTTGAGAGCAGTGTACACTTGCACATTAATGTCCCACATTTGCCATAGCAGTGTCTAATGTGGTACCCAGTAGTTTCTGCTCCACCCAGAGGTTCTGTATCTGCAAGCAAAATGAACCTGGAAGTGAATCATTTTAATGAAACACAAAAAAAAAATATTCAGACATGGTCATTTGACAGTATTTTCTGTAATTCTAAATATGCAGTATAAATTGGACAAGAAAGGTGTTTTTTTATAATTTGTACTTCCAACTTAAACACCTTTTTCTAAACCAGCTACTTAATTCTTTTGCATATGAAGGTTTTGGGCAAGAGAGACGAGACTTAAGGAGCTTGGTAAGGAATTTTTTGATGCGATTCATCTCTCCTAATGCCCCCCTTCACCAATTTTCAAGCACTTTAGTCCAGTGCCTGCTGTACAGGCATTTACAATTATGTATTGCATGGTGCCTGTATGAGTGTGTGCTTTTTGCATACCCATGATGCTCTTCTGGAATGCTGAAGCACTATTCAGTTTGCTGCACCCCTTTTCTGGGAGAGAGACATTTCTAGACCTAATTATGAATTTCAGTCAGGGTCACACCCCAGCGTCCACCCTAACATGATTGCTATTGAAACAGAAATCTTTTTACTAAATATTTATCTGAAAATACCTGACGTTTTTACATTAATTTTGTTAGCTGCTCCACCATTTAGCCTTCTCCTATTCAACTCCAGCCCATTCTTTCTGTATTGGCAGGGAATCTTACCCTCAGCTTCCCTAGGGCAAGAGTCATCAAAGTAAACTTTGAGGAGTTTGTGCTTTTGCTGACATCCCAGCTGTGGGAGCATTTTTGTATGAATGGCCCTAGAACCCTCACCTTTGGCTAGTGATGTGGGCACCTACATCACCAAAGAGACTATGTGCAATGTTTCCCAGTATCAGTCGCTGTCATGAACTACTGTTATTACCTTGGGTGGTCATGCCTACATCAGTGTTTCCATTGGACCCCTACCTGTTGACTCTGTCTCCATCTTCCCAAAGGTGTTTCTTCAAAGAGCATCAACATAGGTTCATAGGTTCATACTAGACTATCTGCCCTAGGGCATTTATAAGCCTAGCCAGAGTGTGTGTGGCTTTCACCACCCCTTAGGATGAGAATACTATACCCATTAGTTTGCTGTGCCTCTGTCCAGCAGTGACACAGAGATGATTCGATCTCCCATCCACTCGTCAAGATTTCTCTTGAACAGAGTCAGTGAGGGGCTCTGCCTCACATGGACTGGGATTCTGTTCCATAGTGTAGGGAGTCTCTGGGTGATGAATCTGTCCCTCCAGCACGTCCTATTTATATCCGTGTTGAGGTTTAAGTCTCTTGCTCGTGGCTCTGGTGGATTTGGATTTTTGAGGTGGAGCATGTCCATTAATTCGGGTTGGACATGGCCTTGTATGTCAGGCACAGATCACCTCTGAGCAGACGGTATGCGACTGAATAGAGCTGGAGTTTCTTCAGTCGGGCATCGTATGACATATGTTTGAGCCCCTTTATCCTTTTGGTGAGGAACTTTTGGGGTCTTTCCAACTGCTGCAGGTGTCGGGTAAGGTACATCAATCATTGGTCTGATGAGTGAAGAGTACAGGGGTACAATGACCTCTCCTGATCTGGATGTGAATCCCTTCATGATCAGGTGGGCAATGTAGACGGTCTTCCTAACCACTTTGGCAATGTGAGTGTCAGAGGTTACTGTCAACATAACTTCTTCCGTGTTTAATGGATTACCACCTATGTGGTAATTAGTTTTCCCAAAGGGTATGACTATACATTTTTGGCATTTAGCTTAAGGCCATGGCTCTGGCACCAGTTATCCATTTCTATGAGACCTCTCTGGAGGATGTCTGTGTCTGATGGAGTGTCAATTATGGTGCCCAGTTTGCAGTCATCTGCAAATTTTGTCAGCCACAATCCCCCTATGTTTGCCTGCACTTCAGAAAAATAAATGGAGTCTGACATGGCACCAGCAACTCTAACCCTGTGTGTTCTGTCCTTGAGCCAGTTTGCAACCCATCTTGTGACATATGGGTTTACATCTAAGCTGGTGAGCTTTTCTATGATGCCTGAGTGGGGTATTGTGTTGAACGCTTTTGCTGGTCAAGGTAGGCTGTGTGAACTGCCGTAGGATCCAGTGTCTGTAGGTCCCCAATGTCTTTATTTATGAGTTCCATTATGATCCTCTCCATAGCTTTGCAGACGGGTCCGTGAGAAGCACCGCCTTTGTGAGTGGGACCACAGTTGCCGCCGCTTTCCATTTCTTGACGATCCTGTAGTAAGGCTAAGATTAAACAGCAGCCTTATGTGTGGGTTTAGTTCCTCATTGAGAGCACACAGCCGGACACCGCCTGGTCCCATTGATGCTGTGTTTTTGCTTTAGAGAGAGCAGCTCTCACCCAGGCATCTGAGATGTTTGGGAGGTGATTTTTTTATCATTTTGGACTAATTTTGAGCATATCTGGTTTCACCCAGGTTTCTAAAACATACAAAAGAGGCCTTAAGATTGTGTTTGTGTGTCATTATTTATTTTCTTTCAAAAAAGGCCTGTTGGGATTTTTTATGAGTCGTAGTTTTTTTTATATTGTATTGATGCCTTCCTCCTTTCTTTTTGATTTTGCTCTGTCATGTAGTAGCTTTCTCCTCTTTGTGTAGAGTTTGTTTATGGCTGGGGTCCACCAGACCGGCTCCCTGCTTTGTGAAAGGGTCTTGTTTTGCTGGGGTGGGGGGGATGTGATCTCCAGTGAGATTAATTTATGGTCTGATCTCACCTGATGATCAGGTCTAGTATATTTTCTCCTCTTGTGGGAATGGTGACTAGTTGTTCCATAGCATTTGAGTTTATGAACTCCAGGAACCGTTTGAGAAGGTGGTCTGTAGCATGTTACAAACTAACCTGATAGTGCTGGGAAAATAGGCTAGGACTCCTCCTACCCTGTGCTTTTGTTCTCAAGCTCTCAACCACCAATTGACAACTCTAGGTTAGTTGGGTGGTATTCGGGGCTTTATTTCTCTGACATCTGCAGAGCTGTCTTTGCATTAAATGTCAGTATAATGTGTTCCATCCAAAAATTGGGAGGAAATCCTCACATTTATTGAAAAATAGGGAAATTATTGTCTTTAGATGCATTTAGAAATTATTGGAAATCAGAATGCATGGATTAGATCATACTGTTGTCCCTACTACTTACCAGGATAGCAGGAGTGACAGTAATGTTTACAACTTAAAATTCCATTGACATAATGCAGTAATAGCATGTTATTTCAGGTAGGGTACTTCTGGTATTTAATTACTGTAAGATTCATGTTTTAAGGTACTTATGCTTCAGCTACTTTTTTATAATGATTTTCTGCGGAATTTTTCAAGTAGTCTTCAGCTTCTCAAGTTTCAAAAGTAACATTAAGTGGTGATTGCAGCACAGTACCTTCCTCTTCTTCTTTAGGCATACATGGTCTCATTTCATTTATCATAATTATGAGGACTGAGATGTAATTTTATATCTTACTGCTGAAGAGCGCTCCGGTACTGTTTAGAACAGAGTACTTCATATTTGTAGAACCCACAATTCAGTCTAACAAATTAACCTTGCTTTTGCAGTGTTGCCAAAGGTGTTCTCTCCTATGAATTCTCTTTTTAGTCCGTCTTGCAAGTATTATTTAAATATCTTGTACAAAAGTATGCGCTGTTAACTTGTGCCAATGATTAAGTGTATAGTTCAGCATTTTATACCACTGCATGTGATACAGATCTGTAAATAATTTCCCCTTCTCTCATTCTAAATATATCAGGCTCATTTTTTAATAAACTTTTATATTTTTCTTATGTCTCAAATAGACATATATTGCCTTGGTAATGTCAATGTAGGGCTAGGATCAGAATGCATCCATAGACTTTAATGGATATCCTTCCACCCTTGTGAACGGGCACGTCCATTAAAGTCTACGGACACATTCTTAAGCTAGCCCTGTTGTGACATCACTGAGGGATAAAGTCAGGTAACCATTTTATTAAGAAAGGGAATTGCTTTATGCCACTTAAGCCAGCACGTACTGTGATACATGTATAAACTATATCAGAACACGTTACTTTTACTTGCATAAATCTGCCCTCAGATAGCTTCCATTATAAATGGCAGTTTTACCAGAGTTCAATTTTTAATGTGGCTGAAAACTGACTTTGCAAAGTAGTCTTTTATTCGCATTTTTTGTACTCCTTTACATTCAGATCTAATATTCACCATTTAGCAGTATGCATTCTTATGTGTTATGCATTTCCAGTAATGTTTAATACTCTGAAGATGCAACTGCCTTTTAAAATGTTGGATTTCTGCTAGACCAAGTCCATACTTCAGTGTATTTCTCTTCACAAGAGTATGGCAAATAAATGAAAATATCCATCCTCCCTTTACTTATTTTTCCAGTTTAGAATGTAACTGTTATAAAAGATACACGAGTCAGTGCCATAAAATTCATTTTTGTAAAATTATTATGGCAAGGACATTCTGCATATATTACATGGAAGTATGCAACACAAGGTGTACAAATATATTTGTTTCTTCCTAGTTCATACCACAGTACTATAGCCTAAGCCTTTATCAGTGTAATTGTTGTACCAAATCATGATTGTACTAAATTATCTCCCATCTTATGCAGTCTATCCCATCCTTTGCTCCTGCAGAAGTACTGGCAGCTAACCTGAAGCTCAATGATTATACTACCATTACTGTAGTAGCCATCTACATTCCACCAGGGGGCAACATTCCCCTGCTGGAAAACATTCTCTCATATCTCTCTCAAAACATCCCTAATGCAACCATCCTCCTTAGGGATGTAAATATTAATTGGCCAACCATTAGTAATCCTAACTTTCCACATCATATAAATCTATATGAATTTACACAATCTCTCAACCAACCCTATACACATATCTCTCACTCTCCTAGCACCCTAATAGACTGGATACTTGTTTTAAATCCCTCCAAATACCACAATCCAGAAACAGTTCTGACTCCTTGAGTGATTGCTCACCAATAAAAGTGCTCAGGTATACTTACCATCTCTCTAAACCACACAGATTCATCACCTGTCATAAACTTTCCAACTTCAACCCAGAAATATTTAAAACCCTCCTCTCTAGAGTAAATTGGAACTTCCTCACCCAGCTCCCACTTGATGAAGCAGTCCAAGCTTTCATCTCAACTTTACTTAGCATCTTAAACTCATTAGCCCCACTCTGGAAAGTATGGATAAAAGCTGGTATATCCCCCTGGCTATCTAAAACTGCTCGCACCCTTATAAAACCAAAGATAGGGCTTGGAAAATATGGGTACAATCTAAACTCCCTGCCGACTTGCAAAGGTATAATGAACTTAGAAATCAGACAAAAAACATCAATAAAGACAAAAAATATTTCTACTACAACCCCTAACACCTCTAAAATCTGATCCTAAAAAATTCTGGAATGCTATAAACCAAATACTGCACCCTGGCAACCCTACTTCACCCAATCCATGCCCATACAACCCCCCAGAAGAAACTGCCAACACCTATTTTATAGACTCAATATGCAAGCTATTTAACCCCAACTCCTCTAATGCTCCTAATCTCCCTGAACCTTCTCCAACTACCAACTCTGCAAACACTTTCTCCCTTAAACCTGTTCCCACTACCTACATGAAAACACTTACTCTCTAATCTAAAACGATGCCCTGTATCAAACTGACAACATCCCATCATACTTTCTCCAGATAGTAGCTCACTCTCTTGCCCTGCCTCTATCTATTATCAATCGCTCTATCTCTGAATCTAAAGTTCCATCCATCTGGAAACAATTCTACACCCTACCTGTTCACAAAGAAGGTAACTCCTCAGAAATCTGAAATTTCAGACATATTTCTATTCTTTCCCCTCTCTCTAAAGTCTTGGAGAAATGTATACATAAACAAGTTATGCAATATCTCGTGCAGGAAAAACTGCTCACTCCTACACAGTGTGGTTTCCAACCTAAACACAGTACCCCCATAGCTCTACTATCTTTCCTCAACACTATTTCGTTGGCCAGAAATGACCATAAACTTATCTCTTGTCTATTCCTTGACCTCTCTAAGGCTTTTGACACTGTTTCTCACTCTCTGCTACTGAAAAAACTGTCGGACTTTAACTTCTCCCCAGATACAGTTGCGTGGTTCTCCAGCTATCTCACTGACAGACTGCAATCAGTGAGATGGCACTCTGCACTATCTACACCCCTTCCAGTAAGAATGGTTGTCCTCCAAGGATCCATTGTTGGACCACTACTTTTTAATGTCTTCACCAACTTACTCTATTCTTCTTTCCCACATCTTCCATAGTCCAATACGCTGATGACTCTACAGTTATCACCATTGCCAACTCTCCCTCTGAACTCCTATCATCTGCCCAGTCATCCTTTAACTCAGTCGAGATATGGATCTCCAATAGTCGGCTGATCCTCAACCCTAAAAAAAAAAAAAAAAACTGTTACTCTTTCTCCCCAAAACTGTTAACCACATCAAATCTTCCTTCTCCATAATGTCCCTAAACAATACCCCTATTGAAGTCGAATCCAGCACAAAACTCCTCAGCGTTACCATCGACTATCAGCTAAAATTCAACCTTCACATAAATAATTGTATCAGAAACCAGGACCTATGTATAGAAATAAAATTCTCAGTGCTGAAGCTAGGATTACTCTCATGCATGCTTACCTTCTACCTTGCTTAACATATTGCTCCCAAATACTCACAGATCTTAACTCCTCTCTACTTGCTAAGACTGAGTCACCCTATTACAAGATAGCTAGATTCGGCAGCTTAACAAACCTATAAATTCCACCACTGTCTCTCCCTAAAATACTTAATTGGCTTGAACTACCTCACCCGCTTCTCCTCTCTCATCTCCAAATCATACACTCCATTCTATATCAGCCAGCCTACTGTCCAGCTGTATGCTCCTTCATCTCTCACTCTTACCCTGCAAGGCATCTCCAGAGCTTGACCCAAGATCTTTTATATATATCTATAAACCCAAGTCTAAATCTGGGTGCAACATATACAGCTATCACCCTCTCTATAGCATGGAACAAAACTTCCACTTGAAATCAGAACCCTTACACATCTTAAACAATTTAAACTGGCCAGAAAAGAGTACTTTAAAGGGCACTGGACCCGTCACTGTTCTCACCCTCCCTGAATATATACATCTAACAAAGTAACCCTCTTTCTCCTCTCTCCTTACTTTTCCCTCTCATAATCATCCTCTTTCCTTTTTAAACCTATTCCGTCCTTTTTTCTTCCAGCCACCTGCACACTACACTTACTTTCCCATTCCTTTATCTGTAAACACCTTTTAAGATACTGGTACAGTCCATGTATTACATAACATCTAGTCTAAATAACAAACTACTTATGCTTTTCATGTAACTTCCTATGTACTTATGTCTTTAATTGTAACACAGAACTGCTGTTTTCCTTTTGACTTTTAAGCATTCTGTATTACTGCGTGTGTTCTGAAATTACCTTGGAATTCTAAAATTGTTTGTATTATTTGGAGCTTTTCTCACTAGGCCTCTGCTGAAAAAGGGCTTTAGCTCAGTCAGACTTTCCCGGCCAACAAATGTAAAATAAATAAATAATAACTTATCTTTATTCACATTTGCAAAAGCTAATTTGATTCACAATAATTTCCAAAGATTTTATTTATTAATTTGCTCTCCTTTCACATATCTTTCTTTTATATACTATTGTTTAAAGAGCCATCTTGGCAACAGGGGCCTTCCAGCAACCTACAAGGGAACACATTGGGGATATCATGGGTATCAATATCACAGATCTTTAAAAAAGTTCCTTGACATTATGCTACAGCATGTGGATATGGAGCAGCATATCTAGGGCCACAGGACAGCATAGAGTTGAGAACCAATACTGTGTGTGCCTTGTATGGGATTCCCTGAGGTCATTGGCACCATAAATTGCATCAGTGTTGTTATGAAGGCCACACTTGATCCATATGACCAGAGATGCGTATAAATATATATACAAAACATTATTATGTATTTAAAAATATGGCTATGTATACAGGGATGGACTTCCACTTCCTGTACTGCCAGGTTGTCAGTAATTCTCTGAGCTTTTTTTGTCTGTACACTACCCAGCCAGTGCCTATAATTCACATATATGATACATCCAGCCTATACCATCAAGCCTTGTGAGGGGAGATCCCAACAGAGTTATCCGGTTGAAAGATGCACACATGTACTAGATAAACCTATTTACACAGGTATCATTTATGCTTGTAACAGACAATATATTATGTTGTTATATAATGATTTGTAGTGATGTCAGATGTGCTCTAGAGCCCTGGTTGGTGACCTCAGTACACAACCATTAGACCATGCAGGAAATGAGCTATAAAACAGCCCATGCTGGAACACAAAATGTAGTGGCATGGGTTATTTGGACAACTGAAAGGAAACCTCTGATCCTTTAGCACCTTTAAATGTAGTCCAGACATACACATCAAGATATTTGCAGTGTGTGCCATGCTCCATAACACAGTATTGTGTAAACAGATTCAGCACAGGTGAACATTTGTCAGGATCGGACATACAGGACAAAGCAGTAGCAGAAGACCAGATGGGAGAGTAAGGGCAGAAACCTTAACCAGCAGTACCAGATGAATGCTGATTCTGCATTTAGCAGTTGCAGTTTCTCGCAACACAGGCAGAGGTGGCGTTTGCCCAACAGCTATAGACTATGACACAGACAACACAGAATAAAATGATGCATGCAGTTTCACACCCAGACTACACACACACAGTCCACAGTTTTGATAAAGCAGTGTACTGAAGGCACCTGACTTAGGTTTGCTGCAGCTTATTTATAGTGATAAAGCATGCAAGTTCATTATTTACAGTTAAGGAAATGTAAAAATTCAGTCTTAACAGCACATAACATAACTGGATCATTAGTTTACAGATCAATTTAGTCAGTTTCAATTTGGCAAGTCAGTCACAGTCTTTAAATCCACAGCTCTAGCCTGTAGGTATTTTGTCCAGGTGAAGGCCCATCTGTTGCAGACACTTCAGTAAATCTGCATTGGAATTCCAATCTAATCTGCAGTCATCCATAGGCTCCTCAAAGATTCCACAGGTTCTAGACAACAAAAGTTATGTAATGATCCTAGTCCAGGCATCAGCTGCTCTTCACAAGAGGCAAGCCTCTCTATTTCTTAGGATCTTAGCCCTTTCTTTTAACAGTTTTTCTCACTCGAGTTTTCCTGATGATGAGCTTCATGTTCCCTAACTAGTGCAGTTGTCATATTTACTGTAATATGTCCCTCTATCAGGTTGTTTACCATATTCCCTAGAATATATGCAGTATTTATAACATTATATAGCAATTTTCCTGCATTAAACAGTGACTATACTGTAATGTATATAATGCATACATATTCTCACATATCGATATTAAAACTGTTCTAAAATTTTGATAACATTTCCTGGAAATGAATGTATTCATACAGATTGCACAGCAGTTTTGCTGTATATTTGTTTACCATAGTAACATATGAGTAAATTATCATTTGTTTATGTTCATTCCAGAAAAAATGCATTTACAACACTAAATGGCCTCAAAATGGGCAGACCTCTAACATGTTTATATAGTTCTTATCTTCTGCACTTTGAATTCTAAAATAATACACATTTTTGCTTCTCTGCAGGCCACCCTAGTACAAAGGTATTTGTCAGCCACTGTGGCTTGAATGGAATATTTGAGAGCATTTACCATGGTGTGCCTGTGGTGGGGATACCTTTTTATGGGGACCAGTATGACATCATGACCAGAATCCAAGCAAATGGAATGGGGATCCTTCTGGACTGGAGTCGAATGACAGAAGAGGATTTGTACCAGGCACTATCTACAGTCATCACGGATCCAAGGTATGTGACTCAAGCATTGTTTAAAAGCATACATTCTTGTTTTCCAGTTATCTTTGCTGCTGTTTTCTGTTCCCCTGTGATGACCATAAGTCTCAGCTGCTCTGGTATTGGAATGTTTTTTGCAGCTACACTGCTGCTTGACTTAAAGTCATGGCTGCCTCACTTTCAGCTGTCAGACTGGTTAAGTAGCAGTGTGGCTCTGTACCGGCTATTCTAGTGAACCTATCACTGCTGTTTAATGGTTCACATAAGTGCCATTACCAAGGGAAACTGTGCTTGGTGAGGATCATTTCATGTTACAAGTTAAACATTACCCTAGTTTCTGATAAGTGACAAAGTCCTTGTCTGATAAAACATGACAACTGTGAACATAAGGTTTGGACTTATCTGGTGGATATTGTGTGTCAGAATTTTGGTGAAAGTTTTGATTGATGGTCTTATTTTTTAACATCCTCAGGCTTCATGTTGCAATTGTTATTTATAGAGAATATACAGAACAATATCTTAGGTACCTTCAAATATATATATATTTTTAGTTTCCACATTTGATCATCAGCTGCCACTAGCTTTTTTCCTTGTTTATCAAGCGTACTTGGACCCTCCTTACTCTCTATTTCATGTTTGGGGCCTATGAGGGCACAGAGGAGTGCTGATGCAGTGTCTTACTGTTGCAGAGAGTTTGCTGTAACCCCATCACATTGTGACAGCCTTGCTGACAGCCTTGCAAACTCCACTGTGGCTACATGTTTAATGCATGTACAACATTCCAACCAGGCGGCACAGTTTGTGCAGTATGGAGCTTTTCTGACAGCCAGACTACTTGTCTTCCAACAGGTTGTGTGAGTCAGTGTTGGCTGGTCACTACCACCACCCTCTGTCCAGCCTGTCCAGCAGCCATGCCACTATTGGATACTGGTCATCTGGGGCACAGTCAGGTCTCAATCCTTTTATACTACAGAACCCTCAAAACACCTTAAGAATTTAACAAGTTTAATAATACCCAGAATTCAGCATAATAGCAGTGGCAAAATCAGTGCTATACCGTGGTGGTGAAGCGGTAGCATTGTTGCCTCACAGCAAGAGGTTCTCCCGTTCGATTCTCAGCTGGAGTGCAGGGAGTGCATTCTGTGTGGAGTCTGCATGTCCTCCCCGCGGTTGGGTGGGCATTCAAAAGACATGCGTAAATGGGTGTGCCTTCATTGAAGGTTGAATGTCGAGCTGGCACATCGGCATTCATCAAAATCTACTGCCAATCATTAGCGGACTGGAGTTCCGCTGTGGTGACCCCTAACCGGGAAAAGCCGAAAGACACAGCAACAACATACAGCCATTAATTATAACCACTTGCATGATTGTACAACTCTGATATCTCCTTGAGAACAAGTGAATGAATACATGCATAAATGGGTCAGAAATGTATCTCCGCTCACTGCTGTCAAAACCATACAGTGGAACCCACTGCAAAACCCTCAGGTTCTGCCCTCTCAAACTTTTTAGCTCATATTGGAGACAAAAAGAAAATCAGGAAAAGACTTTAAATCCTTCTCTTATAAACTTATAAAGTTGTTATAATAAAAAAAGTTTTCCATTAGCAAGCATTTTCTGAAGGATGCAAAGTCTAAAAACTCATTCCTGTTGTGATGTTGAGGTAGTGCCATCTGTGCCAGGGAGAGTAGGGCAGTACATATGCCAGCACAGCTAGCTGGAGTTTTGTAAAGAATTTTGTGTTATTTTGACAGTCACACTGATTTGTACAGATGTTTGAGTTAAAATATATTTGTAGAGTTACTTGTGTTAAACACGCATCAACAGTAATTCCTGCTGGACAGAACGAATATGTGCACACATATTAGACTGTATTGTTGTAACTGATCAAATGTGTATGCTTATCAGAGAACCCTGCAAGGGTGGAAACTTTGAAATTGTGTTGTAGCTTTCAGATACTGCCACAGATCTTAGCAAAGCTCTGTGTGTGTATATTGTACCAGAGTCAGGTGACCAGAGGAGATGTCATCCTCTAACCAGCATCTGGTTTCTTTGGAACTCTTGCAGCAGCACTTTGAAACCTGTCAGGAAATTTTAAATACCATTTTCTTTTATCTATTTGTTAACCAAGTGCAAAGTGTCCCTATTCAGGGATGACCTAGGAGCAATGTCTAACATACTCAGTACTCAAAGGCACACAGACAAATGAAGGTAGAAGGATTCAAACCCTGTTCTTTGATTCTTGTAATTTTGTAAATGAGAATTAATGTTAATTTCTGCTTTGTCTTATACTGTCTTAGCCATTAAAAGACTGCTTGACCTTGAAAATGGGCTGTTCCCATTATAAATCATGCCATGTTTTAAGGATTGTACACGCAGCTCTCAGCATTCCATCTATAAGATTTGGAACACCCAATAACTGCTTATTAACTAAGAAGCTCATAGGATGGCCAAAATGAGTTTCTTCACACTTAAAAAAAATATTTTGATGAATTAATATGATTCATTGGTATTTACCATACATATCAGTTAAAAGAATTCTCATCAATGAACGTGCAGTAGACCATTTCAGTGTGGTACAGCAAAGAACATAGACATTTTAAAACTCAAAATGAGGAATGTTCTTCATAATGAGGCATACTTGAGAGGTATGACTATACACAGATAACAAGAAATACACACACATTAACTACCTGTCATTTTAATAGCCACATTTCATAAGCTTGGGATGGGGGTTATTGCAGTGCTGCTACAAGTACTGTCTGTAGCTTTATAGGTTAAATGCTTATCCATAGCCAACATCTTAATTTTCAATTCAGTGTAAATGCCATTTCATCCTATCTGCAGGAAAAGGATACAATAGAAATGCCTTGATGTCAAGCAGACACAAACAGCTAGTCTTAATAACAGTGGACAGTGTGAGGTTTTCTCAGTAGCACTGCAGAAGCACAGCACAGTAACTTTTAGGGCTAGTTGGCACCCCCTCCCCAATGAGCTTGACCTGCTAATACATATATTATAAGTTCATAGGTAGGTACTAGGCTATCGGCCCAAGGGCCTAAGTAAGCCTAGCCAACAAGGTTCCCTGGCGTACGCCACCCAATAAAGTTAGTTTCCTGTGCCCCTGTTGAGCAAAGCCACAGAAGTGATTCCCAGGGTGTATTTCCTATTTCCCATCCACTCATTAAGATTTTTCTTGAAGAGTGCTAATGAGGAACTTTGCTTGACATAGATGGGTAGCTTGTTCCAGAGTATAGGAAGTCTCTGGGACAGGAATCTATCCCCCCAGCATGTCCTGTTTATTGTGGTGACGAGGTTTAGGTCCCTAGAGCATGTAGCTCTGAGGGATTAGGATTTCAAGAGTAGCATGTCCAACAGCTCTGGGTTTAACATAGCTTTATATGTTAGGCAGAGATCTCCTTGGAGTAGGTGATACGCTACAGAGTAAAGCTGGAGTTTTTTGAGATGGTCAGTGTAGGGCATCTGAGGCCAGTAATCCTCTTTGTGAGGTATTTCTGTGGCCTCTCCAGCTGCTGAAGATATCTTTTGAGGTACATTCCAAAAAGGGGGGGTTGTACTCTATAATGGGTCTAATGAGTGCCGAGTAGAGGGGAACAATGACCTCTTTTCTCCTGGATGAGAACCCTTTTGTGATGTGTGCCACATAGAAGGATTTCCTGACTACTGTAGCAATGTGATTATCACAGGAGAGACTACTGTCCACCTGGGTCCCAAGATCTCTTATCACACATTTGGCGTTAAGTAGACTGCCGTTTATGTGGTAGTTCATGGGTACAGAGTTTTTACCAAAGGGGATGACCATGTACTTTTTGGCATTGAGCTTGAGGCCATGCTCCTGACACCAGGCATCTGTCTCAGTGAGGCCCTTCTGTAGGATGTCCACATCATTTGGGGACTCTACTATGGCTCCTAGTTTGCAGTCATCTATGAACTTTAACCAGAGGCCTTCTGTGTTAGTCTGTACTTCAGAGAAGTAGATACCAAACAGGAGAGGTCCCAGGACTAAACTCTGTGGTACTCCACTTGTCACTGGTTTGAAGTCAGATTTGGAGTCTGCAACTTTTACAGTGTGGGTTCTGTCAGTGAGCCAGTTGGCAACCCATCTTGTGACATAGGGATTTATACCTAGTGTAGTGAGTTTAGCTATAATTCCAGAATGCGGGATGGTGTCGGAAGCCTTGGCAAGGTCAAGATAGACTTGTGTGAACCACCTTACCCTCGTCCACGGCTTTTGTGACTGCCTCAAAGAAGTTGATCAGGTTCAGAAGGCATGATCTGCCTTTCACAAAGCCGAACTGGGTGGGATTCAAAGTTTGGAGGTTATCAGTGTTTTTTTTATGAGTGCCATGATGATACATTCCATGGCCTTGCATACCAGGCTCGTCTGGCTAATAGGGTGATAGTTCCCAGGATCAGTGGAGACTATGATTGAACATGGTGCTTAGATGGTGAGCCAGTTCATTCTGAAGTTCATGTAGAACACAGCCTGGGATGTTGTCCAGTCCCATGGATGCTGTGTTTTTGGTTTTAGAGAGTGCAGCTTTTACCTGCATATATGTGATTACAGGGACTCTGCATTATTCCTGTATATATATGGGCCCTTTAGGGGGTGAGAGGAGAGTAAAATTAGCACTGAACCTATCTGCCAGGATGTTGGCAATATCAGTTGGTTCTGTAATTTTCGTGCCGTTGTGCTGTAACTCAGAGCAAATTTGGGTGTTGCCATTGAGATTCTTGACATAGCTATAGAATGTTTTGTGGTTGCCCTTAGAATTAGTGTCAATTTTGTTTTCATAGCTAGCTTTGCAGGATCTTATAAGGGATCTCAGCTTCTTACTGAGGCTGACCAGGGAGTTCCTCCACTCATGGAATTTTACTCTCTTTTGCAGCAGTTTCTTCCTTCTGTTGTAGAGTTTGTTTATGGCAGGGGACCACCAGATTGGCTTCCTTTTTTTGGAGGATAGCGTCTTGGTTCTGTTTGGGAAAGCACGATCCATGCACTTGTGTAAGTGCTTATAGAGTGCATTTGTGTAGGATTCAGCAGTTGTAACTGTATTGTCCAGCTGCATGGGTGTCATGAAGTTTGCCTCTTCTGTCTTAAGAATGAAGTTGGCTTTGGAGAAATTTTTTACCGTGGTTTCCTTAATGGTGGGTGGGGGCGGGATGCGGATATCTAGGGTGATTATCTTATGGTCGGATCTGACCAATGAGGAGTTGACTTCAGGTATGGAACACCGGTCACTCATGTTGGTAATGACTAGGTCTAGGATATTGTTGCCCTGATGGGGGTGTGGATAAGTTGATCCAGGGCATTGGAATTTATGAATTCCAGAAAGCATTGAGTGAAGGAGTTGGTACATGAGTAGTTTTCCCAGTTAATGGTGGGATAGTTGAAATCGCCCATTATTAGGGTGTTTGGTTGACCCCTAATATTTTCCAGTATATCAAGAAAAGAGGAGTGGGAATCCTGGGGCATGGTGGGGGATCTGTAGCAAGTTACAATTTGGATTGCAGTTTTGCCCAGAGTTAGTTGCACTTGGATAATCTCGGATGCATTATGCTGAGCAACTAGCCTGAATGTGTGGATATCCTTAATGAATATCAACACATCTCCTCCTTTGGTGTTCTGGTCCAAGTTAGGTGGCCAAAAATGTGGTATGAGTTATAGCCTGGTAATGCAGAGGTGCTGTCTAGAACCTTTGAACCAGGTCTCCGTCACTGCACAGATATCAGTGTTCTCCATTTTAAGGAGTGCCTCGAGTGAGTGCATTTTGAGATTTAGACTTCTAGCATTGACTAGCATTACCCTCTGTTTTTGTTTGCCTGTTCCTGTTATGGTGGTGAATTTGTCATTTGAACCTTGCCTAAAAAAGGCACTATGGGGCCTGCAAGACCCTTAGCCAGTATCCAGAATCCCAGGGGTGACAGGTGCAGGCCATCTCTGGCAAAGCATCGTGGTCGACCATGTCGTCCCAGGCAGACAGATACTGGATCCCCTTAGAATGACACCAGAAGCTTAGCCAATTGTTGAAGTCAATCATTTTGTCCTTGTACTGTGTATCATTCTGGGCGATGGCATGATGCTACTCAGCACTAGGGTCATATCTGCCTGGGCTACAAGATCAGAGAGCTCTTCCATGTCTCTCTTCATGTAGTCCAGGGAAGTACTTCTCAGGTCATTCACACCAACATGAACAATGACAGAGTCATATCTGTACTACTTGGGGAGTTACCTGAGTATGTGGGTTATGTGGCAGATCCTGGCACCTGACAGGCAGCTGACAGTAACCTTCTCCTTGTTTAGCCTGGTGAGTGGGACATCAGTGTGCCTGACTATTGAGTCGCCTATGACTAGTGTGTTGGGTATGTTGTTTTGCCTTATGGGCTGTGGTTTATTGGCACACTGAGTCTGTGGGCTGTGTGTCATTTGGGTTGTGTTGGGGGTGGAGGTTGCTTATGTTTCTGCTTTGGAGGTCTCTCTTGCTTGAGCAGATAACTATTGAGAGCCTCCACAAATGTTTTTATGTTTCTATGTGTGGATTTTGCTGTTGTAGGTTTAGTGGGACTATGTGATGAGTGTGGTATGGTGCAAGTGTTTACCTTCTCCTCTTGACTGTCAAGTCCAGTCTTGGTTGGAGAGAGCTTTACCTCCAGTTTGGCTAGATAAGTGCATCTCTCAGAGGTTGTGGTGTTGAGTGGTAGGAGGAGTGGGTTGTCTGTGTACATGAGGCAATTGCTACATTGCCACAAGATGCCCAGATTCATCAGATAGACAGGAGAGAACAGTGGGAGCTGACCCTTGGACATGTCTGAATAAAAAAACTACCTTCCTCTAGACAAGTGACTATAAGAGCTGTTTTTCTCTAGGTAAAGAGGAAGGTTGAGTGCTGTAGTAATTTGTAGCTTATTTAGTGCTAACAAGTTCTGAACAAGTGCTGAGCACAAATAAGCAAATTCAAATGCTAAAACTAAAAATCTGTACCTGGATCTTGTGAGTAGATAGGCTTACCTAGTGCTTACCACTCCCACTGATAAGCTAGAAGGCTTCCCTCCAACACAGAAAGACTTGGGGGGCTCAGAAGCTTACAAGCAGTCCTGGATACAGCAAATCTGTATCTGGACTAGACTAGTTACAGGAAAGGTGGAAACGTGCAAATGTGGGCTTTTAAACCAGAAGGTTGAAAGAGCTGGAAAAACTGCCCAAACGGCCAATAAACTACAATTTCTGAGCCAGAAACCTCTCTTGTAGTAGAGAGGCTACGTAGTGCTTACCACTCCCACTGATAACCTTGAAGGCTTCTCTCCAACACAAAAAGGCTTGGGGTGCTCAGAAGCTTACAGACCATCCTGGATACAGCAAATCTGTATCTGGACTAGTCTAGTTACAGGAAAGGTGGGAAACAAGTGCAAAAGCAGGCTTTTAAACCAGAATGTTGAAAGAGATGGAAAAACTGCCAAACGGCCAATAAACCACAATTTCTGGGCCAGAAACCACTGATGTGGTAGGCTACCTAGTGCTTACCACTCCCACTGATAAGCTAGAAGGCTTCCCTCCAACACAGAAAAGTTTTGGGGGCTCAGAAGCTTACAAGCAGTCCTGGTTACAGCAAATCTGTATCTGGATTAGACTAGTTACAGGAAAGGCAGGAAACAAGCTTAGAATTTTTTTTTTTTTTTTGGAAAGTGGAAAGGGAGAATGGAGAAATAGAAGATAATTCAAAATTAAGTACCTAAGTGGCTTGCCAGTCACAAATGTTCTTCTCTGTATTAGGTAGAATGAGCTAGTGACATTAGACTGGAATAGAGTTGGGATAGAGCTGAGCAGATGGGACTGGTAGGAGTGTCTGAAGTCAAAATATGATCTTACTGTACTCAGTTGAGTGAGCAAATGAGATAGACCCAGCATACATTCCCATTTTAACCCGATGTGTATAAGTATGCCCAACCCATGAAATGAATGAACATCAAACAATTAAAAAAAATGCCATCTGCTCTCTAGACCAGTAATATTTATTATGTATTAAATACTTTCATCCATTAGTATCTAGGACTTCAGAACCCATTCTGAAGAAGTCCTAGATATTATTGGGCAAAAGCAATTAATATGTAATTAATATTATTTGATCTAGAGAGCAGACTTGTGTTTTTCAATTTTGCCATTCTTCAGTGCTGAGTCCTCCTATATTTTTGATTGTTTTTGCCGTAAACTCAAACCTAATACAATTAAATTTAAATGATTGATTATCAAAACTTCATAAAAAGAAAAAACTTTTTTTTGCAAGGGTGGGGCACACCCCTGATAAATGTATATTCCAACTCCACAATTGCAGTATAGTAGAAAACGGGCAATTTTCCCAGTCCACACTGTTCATAATCTTACTCAGGAAAAGACTATAATGTTCACTCAACTGATTTTTGATCAGCTGTACTGGCTTGTCACACTTTCAGATGAATGCTTTCTTGATTAAAGAAATGTATCCCAGATAGATATACTTCGCAGTAGATGGGGTCTATGCCTAACGATGTATGCAGTCAAGGTTAACCATTTTATATAAGTTACTGCAGACTTTGTTTACAAATAAAATACAATGGTGTTTTTTTCAGTGATTATGCTTGTGTCTTGTAAAGAAGGCTTTCTGGATCTAAACTATGCAGTTTTTACTTTAGTTTCATCACTGGAACTATATTAACACCAATAAACTTGTGTCCATTTCCTATATGTTGAGTAGCACCAGCAGGCTACTTCCTCTGACCAAGTTGTCATCTTGCATGTTGATGTAATGGTTAGGGTTGGGGGTGTCTTGTCTTGGATAAGCATAGTTTCAGTAGTCTGCAGCAGATTTCAGTGCATAGTGACACAGACTCTGTCAATAAATCAGTAACTAAATGCATTTATATTCAAATAAAAAGTAATAAATTAATGGAACAGGATAATATTCCTACTAAAGTGTATAATGCTTGCCTGCAGTGAAATTACATAGATATTATCAATGTAATAAATTGTTTTCTAGCGTGAATTGTCTCTGAGAGGGATACTGCAGGTATGTGAATCACTACAGTGATAGCTTGCAGTAAAGTATGTTTGTTGTTTGGTTTGTGTTATATATCATTCGGATAAGAGCTGTAATTAAAAATGTTCATTGAACTGAATGACTTTGAGACAGACAGAAGCTCCACCCATATTTGGGTTTAGATGCTGCAGAGAGTATGTGGTGGAAAGGCACACTGCTTGCAACACTAGGTTCCATATACAACTGGAGCTGTATTTCAGGCTTTTAAAGTTGTGGAGGAAAGCTTGGGCTTATGCACATATAGAATTCGGTATAGTGTGAGCCATTCCCAGACTCTTGAGAGGATGGCTCCTAATGTTCTGTTTAAAAAAAATAGATTTAATTCCCTGATGGACTAGTGGCTGTGCAAGCCTGTTCCTCATCTTACACAGATAGAGTGTAGTTATGATAAACAGTACTACCCTACAGGTGGAGCTCCTGCACTAGACAACTTCATGGTCATGAAGCTCCACCTGTATGTCAGATCTGGCTCCCTGATAAAAGCGTTGTGTATGGCATACAGGTGGAACTGCTGTACTGGAGAACATTCCTTGGACTCGGCTCCCCACTGAGTTCTTGGCTTAGTTTTGGCTGTGCTCTAAATAGATAATGACATCCAGTGACATTTGTAGAATCTTATTACTAGTTTCTGGCATAGAGAGACTCCCTTCTATTTAATACCCTGAGGTATTGAACTACGCATTGTTTCTCTTGTGACATCATTAGAAAGTGCCAACAGATGACACAAAATCAAAATAGTCATTGGACAGGCACTCAGTATTCACTGCATAAAGACAGAAGTTTTTTAAATGTATGAAATATAATTCCACTCATGTAACCAAAGTAAAATATCCCTACTTCAGAATCAGAAAGCCTACTTTACTTGATTAAAGCATAATTGCAACAAAAAGAGGTGATTAGGGGGCAGAGCCAAGATGGCCAAGTGAAGACAGCAATTTTTTAGAGATTTTTAGAGCTCTGTATAACTATATTCAAATACAAGAAAATAATTATTTTTTAGGAAATTTTTATCCTAACTTATTAATAGTCTTGACTTCATTATTTTCAACTTTGGTGGAAAAAATTCAAAAATGTTCCTGTCACTATTATCTGGAGGGTAGTTCAACAAACGAAGATAAATAGCTCTAAGCACTCTCGCACTGACTCATCCTTGAGAAAAGACTTGCAATTAGTAACTTCTACTGTACTGGAATTATCCTTGAAAATTGATGGTTTCCAAGAGAACTTAGAAAATTTGAGAGCGCTGTCTTAAATAAATGTTTTCAAAGAACTGCTTCAACAACAACCAACTAAAATTTCCGATATGGAAACTGCTTTAAATGACATAGAAGGAAGGCTAAAAGGGGAAGAATCCCAAACAAGACTTTCTTCTCAAACAGAATACTTGGCTGCTTAATAAGATTAATGACCTAGAAAATATAGAAAGAAGATGTAATATTAGAATCTTTGGTCTTCCAGAAAAAATAGGTGAGAATATAATTTCTTTCCTAAATACTTGGATCCCAGAGTTTTTAAACTTACAGGAGGATTGTTCTTATGGTATCGGAAGAGCTCACAGAACTATAGGCAAATATCTGTCCTCTTCTTCACCAAGATCTATTGTAATAAGATTTTTGCATTGACAAAGAATTAGTACTTAAAACTGCTTGGAGAAAAGCCCTTTTGAAGTACAAACAGAATTCAGTTAGATTATACCATGATTTCTCAAGCAGAGTATTGGACATAAGAAAGAGATGTTGGCCCTTTGTAAAGACACTTAAGCAAAATAATAAAGCACAAATAATTTATCCTGCCAAAATTAAATCCACCTCTCAAATGAAACAAAAATCTTCAGTAACTTACAAGATGTTTCATCTTGCATGAAAAACCACAACAACATTCCCATCCTAGAAGACATGGACTGGTCATCTTCTTACCTGAAAAAGCTTTGGAGAAAAATTCCTGGACTGATTAAAAAAAAAAAAAAAGAAACAAAAGATAGATTCTACTCTTGTGAAATTAGATAATTCTTTAAGATCATCTTCATGTAAGTGAATTCTATTTCAGTAATTTTCTTAAGCTTACAATACTTTTTCTGAGTTCATAAATTCAACACACAAAATTTACACATGCTAAGAAATTGATAATAATCAGACAAATAACAAACTTTCTTTTCTTGTTTTTATCAAATAAGTTTCTGGTCATTCAAGTTTAGCAGGCATAGAATGCACCTCTACCTCAGTCTCATTCTAATTCTTACAGGTAAATAGCTCTTGTTTTACAAGTTAAACAATTGGTTTAATTGTCTTCAGTTATTTATTTCCATTTAAATGTTTAGATCGCAAGGCAGTATATGAGGGTACATTTGTTTTGTCAGCTCGTTTCTCATGTTGGGTCTTATTTCTGCATATTCGGAGGTGAAGCAACTGTTTTGTTTGCACCGTTTGTGGAAATGTGCTGTAACCATTTTCTGCTTTGAGATTTATTGAACAGGTGAGTGTGCGCCAAGGAGATGTAAATGGTGTGGGAATTTGTACTGATGAATTCTCATTTTTCACTCTCTTTCTTCCTTTTTTTTTCTCCGTTTCCTTTGCTGACAATGCTTGTTGGTTCACTGTTTGGAGTTGGAGTGGGGGGAGGGAAGGAAGGGAAAAAGAAGAGGGGGGGAAGAAAGTTTGTTTTGTCTCAACTATTATTCCTTGAAGAGAGTTTAGTTGTAAAATCTCTATACTTACCTCGGGACGATTTGAGTGCTGCCTGTGCATTTTCTTTTTTTTCCCCCTCCTGTTAGCTGTAGACTGTGTGAGATTCTTTGGTCTTGCAATGCTTTCAATGGGAAACCATAAGTGCTTCCATTATAATGCTTCTTCCTGTGTGAAGTGGTCCAGGATCATCTCCTTCCCCCTATAAACGAGCATTCTTAGCAGCATAACAACTTGCAAGCTTAACAGCTTATTTCATCAGATAACAGAGTTTTTTTTTTAATTTAACATATTTTACAGATTGGAATTTGTGTGATGGTCTGATATGGGGAATGTATGAACATTTATGTGTACATGAATTCATTATTGAGGACACTTTTAGAATTGTATAGTACAAAAGAAAAAATGAATCCATGCCCCTATCATAACTTCCAACAGTATATGTAAAGTGCTCTAAGAGTGGAGTTAAGGGAAAGTAGCTAAAGTAGGTGTACTTGGGAAAGCAAATTGAATTACAGTTTTGTTAGTGTGACTCTGAAGGAATTGATTTTAAAGAATTCTCTTTGTAGTAGAAACTTAGTGCTAAGAAGGGACATGTGCAATTCATCTGCAGGACAACTGGTTTGTATTCTTGATAAGTCACTTTATACCATTATGTTATGTGAGACTGCCATTGAATAGGTTTGAAATAGTGGATATCTATGAGTTCAGAATGTCCAGGCAATAAGGTTTTTGGAAGGAGATTTAAATAATGTTCACATATCCAGTTACTTTGTTTTCAAAGTCAAGATTTACTAAGAACATAGTGAGATTGTCAGGGAGCTGCTGTGGTCACGAACTTTGTACATTTAGTGATGGCTTAACAGGAAAGAGATGATTATTGCTATGTTTAGTTTTATGCCTGTTTAGTTACAAGTACTTTGTAAATAGCTCATTGATTCATTATACAGTCTTGGTGAAACATGTTTGCTGTATTTCATCCTTATTATTAGTAGTAAACACACTCAAAGCAGTTGTATGTATTTCTTCAAAAGTTTTACATGGTAAACATTCAAAGATCATAGCAGGGGAAAAAGTAACCACAATTTAAAATGGCTGCTGACAATTGTATGTTTTTGTTCATGAGTTGATTCGGACAGCTGTTTAATACACTGTCTACCATTGAAGATTAATAAGATATAGCTTGCTTCACGAATTTGTTATATATTTAAAAAATGGTATCTATGTAAGTATAAATGATATCTGCAAAATGAGGATTGCAATAGTGTCAGACATAGAATTGGAAATAAGACAGGTTCAGTTTTTATGTGGCTTGTAATTATACTTGATTCCAGTTATTTTTGCTGTATTTCAAAATTCAGCTCCTAATAAGCACATACACACTTTTCCATGCACACACACAAAATAAAACTGCTTGCAATTCAATTAAAACAGCATTGCAGGCACCTATGTCATCTCCTCACTTAGTGAGGCTTTGATCTGACTGTGTTGGGAACTTGAGGGTATGTTGAACATTAACTTATAATAGTTAAATTTTGAGAAACACTTTATATATATATATATATATATATATATATATATATATATATATATATACTGTTATACATTGAGTAGGGTTTTTTAGTATACGTTTATTTTATAAGTTATCAAAAAGTACAGTATAGCAGACATTGTTTTAGTCTCATGTTGTTTTCACAAGTTAATACACATTATCATTAACAAAATAAATAAAGGCTAGGGAATGGGCAAGGAGAATAAGTTTGTAATTAGAAGTTGTGAATATAAATTTAATTTCTCATAGGTTAAGACTTGCTAATAAAGTTAATTAATAAATATAAGATGCAGTCAAGTAATACTTTTGTTTAAATATTTTTGTAACATATCTTGGGTGGTACCTTTTAATCAGTTCTCATTTGTCTTAATGTCATCAGCTGCTAGTGTTAATGTTTTAACTATATTTATACAATAATACCATTTTCTGTTATGTTTGTTAGTGCTGTATCATCTTATAATTACCGTATTAAATTAATATTGTCTCCATTAGTTCTTATTTGATAGAACTCATATTTGCATAGTCAGTCAGTTATGTTGGTTAGTCTGATAAGATCTTTTGTTATTCTATTGGGCTAGGAATTTTGATAATTCCATGTTTGATGTTAAACTTCTATATTTTCATTGTATTAGAGTTTCACTTATTAATGTTATGATTCCTTTTATTATTAGGCC
>NC_056748.1:850249599-850254599 GCF_019279795.1 Protopterus annectens | reverse complement strand
TCGGACACGGATATCCTTCAGAAGGGACTCACGGAAACAGATAGCTGATGCCAGAGCCATGGCCTGAAGTTAAACGCCAAAAAATGTATATTCATACCCTTTGGGAAAAACAAGGTAACCCCAGGCTAACATATAGGTGGCAATCCACTAAGCACAGAAGAGGTTATCAGGGACCTGGGGACCCAGGTTGACAGTGGCCTTTCTTTTGACACTCACATTGCTAAAGTGGTTAGAAAGACCTTCTACATTGCCCAATTGATCTTGAAGGGATTCACATCCAGATCTAGTGAGGTCATTGTTCCCCTGTACTCTTCACTTATCAGACCAATGATCGAGTACAATGCCCCATTCGGGATGTATCTCACCCGACATCTGCAGCAATTGGAGAGACCCCAAAAGTTCCTCACCAAAGGATAAAGGGACTCCAAAATCTGTCATATGCTGCCAGATTGAAGAAACTCCAGCTCTATTCAGTTGCATACCGTCTGCTCAGAGGTGACATGTGCCTGACATACAAGGCCATGTCCAACCCGGAATTAATGGTCATGCTCCACCTCAAAAATCCAAATCCACCAAAGCCACTAGAGCAAGCAACTTAAACCTTAGCACGGATATAAATAGGACGTGCTGGAGGGATAGATTTATCACTCAGAAACTCCCTATGCTGTGGAATAAAATCCCGGTCCATGTGAGGCAGAGCACCTCGCTGGCTCTGTTCAAGAGAAATCTTGACCTGTGGATGGGAGATCGCAAGTTTATCCCAGGAATCATCTCTGTGTCACTGCTGGACAGAGGCACAACAAACTAATGGGCACAGTATTTTTTCATATAAGGGGTGGCGTAAGCCACAAAATTTGGGCTTATAAATGCCTTAGGGCAGATAGCCTAGTATAAACCTATGAACCTATATATTTATATATATATATATATATATATATATATATATATATACATATACATATACATATCTATATATCTATCTATATATATATCTATCTATATATATATATATATATATATATATATATATATATATATATATATAATATATTAATAAACAAACAGATCCACCACAGTCCACCAAGCGCAAATGAATCCAGTCCTTGGAATACGTAAAAATGAAGTTTTAATCAGGAAATCAGTGAAACACAGCAAACAATATAACGCAAACAGGACGTTTTCGTCTTCAACTTTGTCAATACACAATAAAACAACTTCTCAGCCAGTGTGTGTATATATATCCCAAAATTCCCTCCAAATCAGGCTAATTAACCAATAAAAACTTGTCAGTATTAACCAATGGGTTGTGTGACTAGTCAAATGAGTTAATAAATAACCACAAATATTAATACATAAAATATTAATACATAAAATATCCTGGTACTACCTATAAATACATAATAAATATATGTGTGTATACATTCATTTTATACGTGTAAAAACTATGTTAAAACCGTCCATTAAAATACAAATGTAAAAATGAAATAGCAGCAATACAAGAGCACCATCTAGTGGAATACATGGACACTAAATTCATATGAGAAGAATAAGTAACCTTGTGAATTAATGAGTAAATAAAATACTAGAATAAATATGTAATGTGTTGAATATAGAATAATTCATAAAATAGTTGAGTTGAATAACAAAACAAAGAAAATTGAATAAAATCACTAACTAAAGTTTTGCAGCCCTCAGTTTTAATACAGGTGCAATTGAAATCATTTCATTGAACCCTGGACTTCTCCCAGCATCTAAAACTACTTGCCAGTATAGCTCTCTATACTCAATTTGGGTTTCCCACATGCCACCTCTTGGGTTCATAGGTACAACCTCTAAAACAAAGAATCCAAACTTTTGACACCCACACTTTATTGAATGTTTATATAGTGCATTCCTGTCATTTTTAACCCTAATGTCATAAAAATGTTCGTAGATTCTTTGTTTAAGTTTCCTCTCACTTTTTCCTATATAAAAGGAGCTACATTTTTCACAAATCGCAATATAAATAATTCCTTTTGTTTCACAATTTACATAAGTATCTAAAAACAATTTCCTTTTTCTACCATCCAAGAATATATGGTCACCACCTATTAAATATGTACAATATTTACACCTACCACATTTGAACAAACCTTTCTTAGTGGTTCTGTTCAACCTATCACCACCTTTAGTCCCATGCCTATTTTCTACTATATTCTTAATTGTTTTTCCTTTACGATATGTGTAAGTTGGCTCATTATCAAAGATACCCTCCAGGTCAGAAATCTTGGAAAAATTGTTCCATTCCTTTAGGAAAACCTTCCTAATCATGTTTGAATTTCCATCAAAGGTAGTTACTATTCCAGAGTCGTATTTAACTGTGGGAATATTCTCCAGATTTTCCTTATCTATAATGTCAGTTTTGCCCAAAATGGGTGCAAATTTATCTTTCCTTTTTTCCTTTACTTCTCCTAAAATGGAATCGAACAATTCGTACCTTGGGTTTGCCCTCTAGCCCACTCAAAGATCTCAAGTATTTCACTTGCTCCAAAAAATACTAAATTCTATCTAGTATGCATCCTCCTTCCTTGCACGCACCAATTGTCCTTTAACCACCCCCTTCTTCTGATGAAAGGGGTGGCAACTGGAAAAGTGCAAGTAGGAGTTAGAGAATGTCTCTTTTCTGTGAATCCCGGAGGTAAAATTACCATTTTTCTTACTAATTTTCACATCTAAGAAATGAAGCTCATCTTGGTTATAATTGACTGTAAATCTTAAAAAACTAGTGGTATTGTCTAAGTATTGTTTAAAAATATCAAACTCATTCTTGGTTCCATTCCAAAAAAAACATAAATCATCTAAAAATCTAGTATATAAAACACAGTTACTGTAATAGGGTGAACTTAAAAGGAATTTCATTTCCCAGTATGCCATAATTGTATTTGCAAATATTGGGGCACAATGAGCCCCATTGCTACTCCCTTAACTTGCTTAAAATATTCACCCTGAAAATACATAAAATTATTTTTCAAAATGATTTCCATGAAGGTTAAAATATTTCTGAATTCATTGTGAGTAAACTTCCTACTAATTATTAGCATTTCTTCGAACCACAGCATGCCTGCTTATCATGTATGGAATACTTGTAAAAAAGATCTAGCCATCCTTTCTAGTAGCAAAAGCTATATTTTCAGAATATAAATTAGCCTTCAATCTTCTCAAAAAATCCCAAGAATCTTTTAGAATATTTGTACTAGTTTCTAAAATATTTTTAACCTTTTGGTCAACATATTTTAGCCAGTGATGGTGCTGCTTAACTAGAGGCCTTAACGAAACAATAGGCCTAAAAGGTGGGTTTGTAACATCTTTGTGTATTTTCGGGATACCAAAGATGCAAGGGATTTTAGGTTTTTCTACAATTAAATATTGATAAGTTTCTTTGTCTATAGAGCCTTCCAATAACATGTCATATAACATAACATGAATTTTTTTTATAAGCTATGTTAATTTCGTTGATGGAGGCTCTAGAGTATTTATCAGTATCATTAAGTATTTCCATCATTTTTCCCTCATAAACTATAGTATCCATTAGGACAATACCCCCACCTTTATGTGGTTTCATGACTCTCAGATTTTTGTCACATATTTCTTTTAAAACAGTATTTTCAGCTTGTGTTAAATTAGAATATGTCCTTTGTTGGGACAAAATCCTTCTGATTTCATTTTCAACCTTATTTTCAAAATTTCGCAATTGTGGGTGTATGGGTGGTTAAAAGTGCTTTTTCTTTTTAAACCTTCTTGACTGTAACCAATATTTTTATCTTTGACTATTAACTCTAAATTCTTTTTCCTAATAAACAGTTTAATGTCAACCAATAATTTAAAGATGTCAGTTCCTTTTTTAGGAATGAAAGTAAACCCTTTTGAAAACAGTTGGAACCACCCTATGTCCAGTTTAATATTGGTAAAATTAAAAATATTAAAGTCACCAAATGTCCATTTGTTCAAGTCCTGAACAATACTTAACTCAACTTTGTCATTGTTTAGTTCCAAACCTGTTCCTTCCTCGAGTAAGGTTGCCACCCCCTCCCCTTGTAGTTTTTTGAATTATATACAACCCTTTCTTTTTCCATTAACCTTTCTGACCTTCTAAGTGGAGGGAATTCTTCATCTAAAATGTGTTGATCTGTATTCTCTTCATCATTAATACACATAACATCATCTCCCTGTTCTTTTCTCCAATTACCAAATTCTTTTCTATACAACTTTTTGGGTTTAGGGTATTGAACATTGTTGTTATATTTCTTCTTCACATCCTACTGATTTTACTTACATTTTTCCTAGCATGTACTTCTTTACACTTTACTTCCACATTCTTTAATAAATTATTATATTTTTCTCTTTCACTTTCCACTGTATACTTTAAATCACCTAAACAGCTTTGTTAATATTGTCATTATCCACTTGTAACTTATCCATTTCATTTTCATTATTTTTAATAATTGCCTTCATTATACCAAAACCACAATTATCAAACACAGTGTTTAATTCACGATGGAAGGCAGTACCCTCAAGACTTCACACATTGTTCGGGTATTTACATACTCTAAGCCCTTTAGGGACAATGTTAATAGATAGACAATGTTTTAGGTAATAATTGTCCATATCCAACAGTTTATATTTGTATAGATAAAAGTCCAGATCATCCAACATAGAGTTGTAGCTCTTGTAGTATTTACTTTTTCCAAGATTTCTGACCTGGAGGGTATCTTTGATAATGAGCCAACTTACACATATCGTAAAGGAAAAACAATTAAGAATATAGTAGAAAATAGGCATGGGACTAAAGATGGTGATAGGTTGAACAGAACCACTAAGAAAGGTTTGTTCAAATGTGGTAGAGATGTAAAATATTGTACATATTCTAATAAATTAGTGATACATATAATTCTTGGATGGTAGAAAAAGGGAAATTGTTTTAGATATACTGATGTAAATTGTGAAACAAAAGGAATTTTTTA
>NC_056748.1:850220582-850245582 GCF_019279795.1 Protopterus annectens | reverse complement strand
AATGTCAGAGAAGCCTTCAGGGTTCAAACGCTTCTCGGAATGTCGACACAAAATTCCACATTCTGACATGCACAGCAGGTGTGTGTATTGTTTAGGGCCCGAACGTCTCAGATTTGCAAGGAGTTTCATTCTAGAGTGATCGTTGATGGCAAAAACAAGCGTATTCTTAAGGGCCTGTACCTGCTTCAGATACTTCCTCTCCAAGGGCTCATGACCCCATGAAGCACTCTCAAGGCCCCCAGGGCTTCATCAGAGCCTCCCACCAAAATGTCAAAACATTCAGATCTGACATTGTCAGATTTGAGACCTCATCCTGCTCTGATGGATCTGTGGCATTCCTTGGATCTGATGGATTTTTCAGTGCTGAGGTCCTCTCTCAGGCCTTCTACCTCCGATACAAATCCATTGGATCCAACAGCAAGGCGCTGGACCCCGGACTTCACAGTTAAGTTGGTATCCCCTACAATACCGTCCAAGATGCTTCAAACCCAGAACTGACACTCCTTACCAGGGTCTGTGGGTTTCTTGAGGTCTTCTAGGAGCCTTTTAGAAATTGATGTGGATAGGATGAGTAAGATCCTAAAGACTCTGATCCAGATGGAGGTATTGCTCACTCCACACCCCTCTGGGATCCGTGAATTCTCCTGTTACAGTACAATCTCTCTTTCTCTGATATGAACCTTGGTATTGGAGTCTCAGTATCTTGGCCACCCAGGAGAGTTGGTGTCTGATCCACGGAGGCTTTCTTCCTAGACTCCTACAGTCACCTTGATCACCTCTGCTCTGATGTCATTGTAGCAGAGTGGGTTTCAGATCCAGAAGGTCGTTGTCTGATCTGGGGGGGGGTGGGGCTAGGCTCCAACTCTGTTGGAGCCGTCACTTCCTGTTGGCGCTTTGTCACTTGGCAGCTCAGGTCTGAACCTATCTAGGAGCTACAGATTCTGTGGTTCTGCCTTTTCTTCCTTGGTTGCTTTGGCTCCGGGGGAGTTGAAGAGGGACTCTCCTGGGTCTGTCAGTGTTCCAGCTTGTGGAGAGGATTTTCTCTTCTCACAGTGACCTGACCTCCTTGAGCTATGATCCTCTTTATTTTCCCTCTTTGGATCAGAGAGTTGAGCCTGTCATGCCTGTCCAAGGTCAGCCTTCCACAAGGCGTCTCCACACACTTCCCTTGGAGGAAGCTCCCTCTTCTTCCGAGACCTCCCTGAGCACCTCACAGAGGAGGTTCCTCATAAGAAGTTGTGCAAGAGGAGGTACATAGTCTTACTGTTGAAGTCCCTCACTGAGGACATGGACTTTGAAGGAGAAGGATCCCCAAGATCGCCTTTGGAAGACGTCTCCTTTGGAGACATTTTAGAGATCCTGAGGCAAAGTGATGGTTTGTTAGCCCAAACTCCTCCTCCAGAGGAGTCTCTATTTTTGGATGCTTTTGGGGCAGGCCCATCTACTTCATGGGTGACCTCCCTGCAGACAAACGTATGGATCTAGTAGCCTGCTGGGAGTGGAAGGAGTCATACACGATCAAATCAAACCAATACCCAAATGGCTGGATAGGTTTTTTAACTCCGCAAGGACCATCCCCCACTGGAATAAAGGTATACCAGTAGATGCCATGATTGTGGCAGCAGTGACCAGAAAGGAGCTGGCTGGGAAGATCTCTTCTGTCCATCCATCAAACAGGAAGTCCAGAGCGATGGACTGAGTTGGTAAGTGCATTTATGCCTCTGTCACTTTCTCGCTGAAAGCGTTGAACAATATGGCACACTTTACTAGATTGCAGAGAGACCTGATTAAGGAACTTTCTAACTCTTTCACTGAGACCTTGTCTGCAGAGGACTTCGAGAAAGTATCTTGCTGACTGGCAGCTTTTTCTTCCCTGTCTAATTCTTCCATGAGGCTCATCTCCCATGCTGCAGAGGGTGCCTCACAGGCAGCTGGCTCAGGCACTGCAATTAGAAGGCATTCCTGGATGAGGCTTTGTGATTTCGCAGAGCCCTTCAAGGCATCGTTTAATGCCCATTTTAATGGCTCCTCTTTTTTTCAGGCCTTCAGTCAGAGAACCTAACCTGCAGTGAACAGGAAGGGAAAACCCTGTCTGGTGTTGGAGGCAGGTTTTCTATCCCTCCGCATACCTTTTCGTGAAATCTTATTAATACCTGGCATGGTGGTAGCATTCAATAATATTTGCCATCTCACCTCCTTTTCACTCAATAATGCTTTCATATTACCCCCTCTATGGTGAGGGAACAAAACTTCCAACAAGGCAAACTTAAACATATCACATTCAGGATTATCCCTAATATGCCTATATAGGGCGTTGTTAACATCCTCTTTTCTAATGGCATATAAGTGGTCATATATCCTATCTTTCAAGTGGTGTCTGGATTTACCCACATAAAATCCGGGACACCTTGTACACTGAACAAAATATACAACATTCATGGTCTGACAGTTGCCTTTCTTGAAATTTAATATTGTTTTACTCTTATTACCCACACATCAGGTGGCTTCTTCTAATGGCATATATATCCTATCTTTCAAGTGTTGTCTGGTTTTACCCACATAAAATCCGGGACACCTTGTACACTGAGCAAAATATACAACATTCATGGTCTGACAGTTGCCTTTCTTGAAATTTAATATTGTTTTACTCTTATTACCCACACATCAGGTGGCTTCTTCTAATATGGCAAAACACTGTTTGTGTTTACCACATTTAGTAGTGCCAGTCTTACATGGCTTTATAAACATGTTGCCTTTATATAATCTGCTTTTCATATTACACCCTATTTTATGTACAAACCTAGGGCTATCCCCCACCAATCCATAGATGTCAGGATCGCACTTTAAAATACTCCAGTTATTCCGAGTGATGCTCTTAACATCTATCGTTTTCTTATTATAAGGCAAAATACAAGCTTTGCTCAACTCTTTGGTGGCTAACTCCTTTCCATTAGCAATACCTTTACTCAAATCCATACCTGGTAGTGGCTTATAGGTTCATAGGTTCATAGGTTCATAGGTTCATAGGTTGGTACTAGGCTATCAGCCCTAGGGCCTATACAAGCCTAGCCATAACAATTCCCTGGCTATTTCTTCCCACATTATTTACTTTCCTGGACCCCTGTCTAGCAGGGCGACTGACATGATCCCTGGGTGAATTTTCTCCCATCAAATCGTCAAGGTTCCTCTTGAAGAGGTCCAAAGAGGCACTCTGCTTGACATGTATGGGCAATCTATTCCAGAGTCTGGGGAGTCTCTGGGTCAAGAACCTATCCCTCCAGGATGTTTTGTTTATTGTGATGACAAGGTTTAGATCCCTGGAGCGTGTAGCTCTGAGGGATTGGGATTTCTTTAAGTGTAGCATGTCCAACAGCTCTGGGTTTGACATGGCCTTGTATGTTAAGCAGAGATCGCCTCTGAGTAGACGATATGCGACAGAGTATAGCTGGAGTTTTTTAAGGCGGTCAGCGTAGGGCATCTGCTTTAGGCTGTGATTCTTTTAGTGAGGTATTTCTGAGGCCTTTCCAGTTGTTGCAGATGTCTTGAGAGGTACATACTAAATGGGGCGTTGTATTCTATAATGGGTCTAATGAGGGATGAGTACAGTGGGACAATGACCTCCTTTTTGGATGAAAAGCTCCTTCGTGATGAGGTGTGCCATAGAAGGATTTCTGACTGTTGTGGCAATGTGGTTATCGAAGGTGAGACCACTGTCCACCTGTGTCCCTAAGTCTCTTATCACACATTCTGTGTTTAGTGTACTGCCACCTATATGGTAATTCATGGATACATGTTTTTTCCCAAAGGGGATAACAATACATTTCTTGGCATTGAGCTTGAGCCCATGGCTCTGGCACCAAGCATCTGTTTCTGTAAGGCCCTTTGTAGAGTATCCACATCTTTTGGGATTCAATAATGGCTCCCAGTTTGCAGTCATCTGCAAACTTTGTTAGCCAGAGTCCCTTAGTGTTGACCTGTACTTCAGAGAAGTAGATGCCAAACAAGAGCGCCCCAGGACTGGAACCCTGAGGTACTCCACTTGTCACTTGTCTGGAGCTGATTTGGAGTCAGCTACTTTTACAGTGTGGGTTCTATCAGTAAGCCATTTAGCAACCCATTGGGTGACATAGGATTAATGCCCAACTTAGTAAGTTTATCTATGATTCCAGAGTGGGGATGGTGTCAAAGGCCTTGGCAAGGTCTAGATAGGCTGTGTGGACCACCTTACCCTTGTCCATGGCTCTGGAGACTGATTCAAAGAAGTCAATCAGGTTCAGGAGACAAGATCGGCCCTTCACAAACCCAAACTGGTGGGTTCCAGTGTTTGAAGGTTGCCAATGTCTTTGTTTATAAGTTCCATGATAATACGCTCCATGGCCTTGCAGATAAGGCTTGTCAGACTGATGGGACGGTAGTTTCCGGGATCCAAGGTGGATCCCCCCTTGTGGATTGGGATAACTGTAGCTCTGCACCACTCATTGGGCATGAAACCTGAGGTGAGGCTATGATTAAACATGACACTTAGGTGAGGTGCCAGTTCATATTGTAGTTCATGTACACAGCCCGGGATGTCATCTGGTCCCATGGATGCTGTATTCTTGGCTTTAGAGAGTGCGTTTTGTACCTGTGTGGCCATTATTACTTGAATTTGGCAATCTTGTGGTATTGAGATGGGCCATTTATGGGGTGAGAGGGGGGTGAAGTTGGCACTGAATCGATCTGCCAGGATATTGGCAATATCCTTCGGATCAGTATATTTAATGCCATTCTGTTTTAGCTCAGAGCAGATCTGAGCATTGTCATTTAGATTCTTGACATAGTTATAGAATGCTGTGTGGTTGTCTTTGGAATCTTTGGCAATTTTATTTTCGTAACTAGCTTTGGAGGATTTTATGAGGCATCTCAGTTTCTTACTGAGGCTAGTAAAGGAGTTTTTTGCATCCTGGAATTTTCCTCTTTCACAAAAGTTTCTTCCTTTTGTTGTAAAGTTTGTTTATGGCAGGGACCACCAGATTGGCTTCCTTTTTTGGATGAGAGCATTTTGGTTCTATTTGGGATGGCACGATTCATGCATGAGTGGATGTGCTCGTACAGTGCCTTAGTGTAGGATTCAGCAGTTGAACTTTCAGTTGCCATCTGCATGGGTGTCTTGAAGTTTGTCACTTGACCTGAGTAGCATGAAGTTGGCTTTGGAGAAGTTTTTATGGTGGCTTACTGGGGGTGGGGGTGGGATGTGGATGTTAAGGGTGATTAGCTTATGGTCAGACCTGACTAACGAGGGGTGACCATAGGTATGGAGCATTGATTTCCATGTTGGTAATGACCAGGTCTAGGATATTGGAGCCCTGGTGGGACCATGGATTAGTTGATCCAGGGCGCTGGAATTTATGAATTCCAAGAACCGCTATGCTAAAGGTGTTGGGACATGAGTAGTTTTCTCCAGTTAATGGCAGGGTAGTTAAAATCATCCAGTATTAGTGTTTGGTTCTATCTTAATATTTTCCAGTATGTTTAGAAAGGTGTAGTGAGAATCTTGGGGTATGGTGGGGGATCTGTAGCAAGCTACAATTTGGATTGCAGTCTTACCTAGTGTTAGTTGCACTTGGAGGATTTCAGACACATTGTGTTGGTCAACTAGCCTGTTGGTGTGAATATCCTTGGTGAATATTGACACTCCTCCACCTTTAGTGTTTCGGTCCTGGTTTGGTGGCCGAAAAGTGTGGTAAGAGTTGTAGCCTGGTATTGCAGGGGTGCTCTCTGGAGCCTTGAACCAGGTCTCAGTTACTGCACAGATATCAATGTTCTCCATTTTTAGGAGTGCCTCGAGAGAATGCATTTTGAGGTTTAGACTTCTAGCATTGAGTAGCATTACCTTCAGATTTTGCATGCTTGTACCTGTTACGGTGGTGGTGTTGTCCTTTGTAGTTTGCCTAAAAAAGCCCCACTCCCTGCTGACATATGTAACAGCGTCTTCCACCACTAAGGGGTGATATCCTTATTCCTTAAATAATGTTCCTATATATTGTAACTCCTGTAACATTTCACTATATTCTGATGTCATACGGGCTGCTCTTATACATTGCCCCTTTACAATATTTTTCTTCTGTATGTGGTGATGGCAGCTACTATATTCCAAATAGGAATTACTAAAGGTCTCTTTCCTAAAAAGTCTAGACTTAAATCCCTTACTGGTGTGGGAAATGTAGGTATCTAAATATGAAATATCTCCTTTATTTGAATGATAAGTAAATTTGAGAAAAGAACTGGATGTATGCAGATATCTAATAAATTCATCCACTTCCTGATCACTTCCCTCCCATAGAATAAACACATCATCTAAAAATCTAATGTAATATCTGATATGTTCCATCCACATACTCTTTAAGAATAAAATCCTCTTCCCAATCCAGTAGGACTAGTTTTGCATATAACGGGACACTGGCAGCTCCCATCGGGACCCCTTTATTCTGCCTATAATATTCTCCTTCGAAATATATGAAGTTATAATCAAGTACGATGCTCATAAGTTCACTAATGAGCGTTGTCTTCTCCCAATCCAAGTTACCAAATTTCCTAATACTGTTTACAAACCTATCCATTCCTTCATCCCTTGGGATACATGAAAACAAGTCTACCACATCTATGGTAACTAGAATCTGATTCTCTTTCCATAAGGTGGAAGTCAAACGGCTTAGGAAATCCCAAGATTCTTTAACTATATGATTTATCTTATCATAGATAGGTTTTAACCATGTATCCACAACCTTCCCTAAAGGAAAAGTCTTCGACTTGCTTCCTGAAATAATGGATCTGAATGGTGGCTGTAATATGTTTTTGTGTATCGTAGGAATTCCTATAATTGTGGCCAATATGGGATGTTCCACTTTCAAAAATTTATATAGATCGCCATCTATTCTATCTTCCACCAGATATTCCTATAATAAGGCATCTATGCGTTGATAAGCAATATGTACCTCATTGATGGATGTTGTCTCATATGTGTCTGTATCCTGTAGAATATTGTGACTTGCATTCATATAGTCATTGTTCTCAATTTGGACTACACCTCCCCCCCTTGTCAGGTTGCAGAATCCTAATATTATTATTAGTGCTCAATTCACATAGTAAGTCATGTTCAATCTTACTAAGATTGTATTGCATCCACTTTTGTTTGCTGTTGTCTGATAATTGGTACAATTCATCGACAACTACCTTCTCAAAACTGGCCAATAAATTGATCCTTTAGTCAGAGATCTGAGATCCTGTATCGAGAATGAGCTATCTTTTGATCACCACGTATCCACTATTGTAAGGAAGTCTTTTTTTTTTCATCACACAGGTTGTATCTAAGATTTGGTGTCTAGGTCCAGGGATTTAATCATTCCACTGTACTGGGCATTCATTAGGTCATTCACTGTGTATAACGTCCCTTTTGGTATATACTTGTCCAAACACTTGTTACAACTAGAATGACAACAGTGCTTCATCGCTAAGAAAATCAAGGTCCTAAATCATGAAAACTATGCAGACAATGTTAGACTTGCCCCTCCTGTCGGTATTATACAGGTTACTGAGAAGTGAACTCTGCCTAACGTATATATCCTCAACAAATCCTATCTTGTCAGATCTAATACACTTTCAAAAGTCCAGTGGTGGTATAACCACTCACTCAAGGGATCTCAATTTTTTCTGCAACGTAAATCGAACATTTTGGAGGGATAAGTATGTATCACCGAGGATTCTGCTTCTATGGGACTATTTCCACTCTGCATAGAGTAAGCATTAGGGTGGCCTAATGGTTTAAGGTGTTTGCCTTACAAACACAAGGTACAGGGTTTGACTCTCACAAGGGATAATTGGCTAGGCTTAAAATGGCTTGCAAGGGCAGTTATCCTAGTACTAATATATGAACCTGAAGTAGAGTACTTTATTCAAATGCAATTTAGATAAATGGATGGGTAATCCAAATTCACCTCCAGTTTAGCATCCTTGTCCCTCAGGAATGGGACAACATGTGCGTCCTCAACATATCCTTTTTTTGCCCATCTCTTGGTTATTTGTACAGAAAACATATGGACTAAAAATTGCCATGAGAATGTAAGGCTAAGCTTCATAAGATGCGCACAGATCAGTAGCCTAGTAAGTATCTAAGTATCTATGAGCAGAAGTTAAGGGCATTTGTCTTAATGACAAATCTTTAAGAAGAACATGGTCCCCTCACCTCCTGTACCTTCTTTTTTCATTTCTGCCTTTTCTGTCTGTTTGGCTTTTTGTTTCTACTAGTCTCAGAACTATAGAAAGTTGATGGGGTGCATGATGAGAAGGCGTAAGAAGTGAAGTCAGTCGGGAAAGATTTATCTTCTGAGTGGTCCCAATATGTGTGGCGCAAGTCCTAAGGATTAACAAACATGGAACTTCTTACAGGCCTATCATATAGTAAGTGTTTAGAATTTTCGTAGTCATCAGGGGTGCTTTACTGAAGTCAGCATAGCATGCAAGAGTGGAATGAGTTCAGTAACAAGAAAGACTGCCCATTTTCAGCATTGAGTTATATACCTCTTATTGTACTTCTGTATGCCCAGTCCGATGTCTCCCTTACAGCCTGTACCGTTGTCTTGTTTTCAGTTATATGACTTGTTATTACAAGGGAATGTTGGAAAGGATAATGGGAAAATAAGCCAGATAAGTACTGAAGTATATTGTTTGAGGTTAGATCAGCTGTCTGTTTCACTGGAAAGCATGGATATTTAGTGTCCCAGGTATGAGCATAGCTTTTTCTCTGGTATGAAATTTTACTGCATAGAGTGACAACTCGGATCTCTGAGAACAGAGTATGTGCTTTAATGAAGTCCTTTTGATGCAGAAGAATAACTTGTGCTCCCAGACCTACATTTCAGAGCTGTGCGGACAGCATATCTGATTTAATGCAGTTCTTCTGATGCTGGAAAAAAAATGGGTGTCCATAAACCCACATCTTAGAACTAAATATTTGCTTTAATGCAAAACAAAAAAAAATCTGCACTTCGTGTGTTTTGTATTTAACTGACACTAGAACATTTAACTGTTTCTGTCTTCATTATGATTATAACTGCAAAAAAATCAAAGTGGTGTTTTTCTTATAATTTACAGCATACTAGGTGCCTTAAGGACAGGCTGGTACATGTGGCAAGTTCTCACAACCAGTGGGTTCAAGCAGTCAGTGTGTGACCGGAGTTTCTACAGTGCACCAGTGAGCAAATTCTGGGCATATATGTTTGTTCTGAGCAAGGCTCCAGAGCTTGGTAAGTCACAAAAAAGATTGCTTGTTTGTTAAGGTGGGTAAAATGTTGACTGCTGTTTGCTAGATCTGCCAAAGGTTCATAGATCTGAAATGATCTGATAGGTATAGGGTACACCCAGTAACCTCTTTGACTAAAGGAAGTAGCCTTAGGACCACATGGCACTCCAAACATTCCCAGACTGCTGACCTTCTCCTTTCTTTTCCATAATACAGTATGCTAGGCCCCTTCAATAGATGTTTTTTTTCAATTTCGGTTAGTGTTTTTCTCCAAAAATGTCCCAGGGTGCTTTGCATTTTTTGTGGATATGCTACCTTTTAAATGTTCCTTGCTGTTTTTTTGGATTTTTAAGGCTGTAAGTGTTTTGTTTCCCTTTCTTGGTTGTTCTTTCTGTTGTTGGAAATTTTAGTTGCATATCTATTCTTGGGCAGATATTCATTATATCGATCTCTGCTGTAGTAGCCGTAGCTATGTGGGGGTTATATTCTGTATATGATATAAAACCATCCAGCTTCCAAAGCTTCACCCTAAGTTCAATTTCTTCTTGATTTGTGTGCTCCTGCATTGTTCTTGCGTACTGTGTCTAGGACCAACAGGTTTAGGAAATCCTAAACCTCAAGTATGAGCACTGTAAGATAATCAAAAGCAATGGCATTAACTTTCTGAATCTGATCCATTCTCTTATGTTATGAAACATCAATTTAAGAAGATGATATTGAATGTAGTATATTTGTTGATCCACAGTTCCCCTTTTCCTGTAGCTCTACATGGTAATCAACAGGCTTCCACGTGTCTTCTGGCTCTGTCCCCTACTGACACAGTTTCTGATAGGGAGAGGAGGATTATTTCAGTGATTTCAGTTCCAAGGGCACTGCCATTGATGGCAGATCCTACTTAACCCCTGTGGGATTGACCTCCAAGTTCCCTGGTGTGATCCAAACCAGGAGGTTCTCCCACTGGGTATAAAACAAAAGTATTGGTTCACCACTACTATACATAGCCACAGGAAGGAGGAGATATGCCAAGGTAAATGGATTGAGATGAGTTGGGGAATGTCACACAGCATGCTAGGGTGTTATATAGCCCTGTGATCCTCCTGTATAAGCTGACATTGCTGTCAGGCTGAGTGGGCCATGAGGAGACTCTCAAGCTCTTTCTCCTCCTCAGGTCCTAAAGGGTAGATGCATCTTATTCTGTCCTGCCACCACTCAGACCTACATCATACCTTTGCTCTCCAACATCTTGTACCAGAGAGAGAGAGAGAGACAGTCATGCCTCATCCCCAGTAAGCATGCCCATCCACTCTGCCAGCAGTGGCATATACCCAAGCTCTTAATCAAACTCTGATCACGTGGGTATATAAGGGCTTTATCTCTTGACACCTATGGCCTGGCTTAACTTGCATTGTAGAAAGCTAGTAGCTGTGTTGGTACAGCAACAGTTGGCTGGGGTCTTTGCTTCCGCAGGTCTCCAGGCTGGTCTTAAGTGTCCCTGTGTCTTCAACACCCTTAGTCCCCATACCCTTACACTCTGATTTCAGCCATGGCTCTTTCAGCTCTTCCTTTGTGGTTTATTGTGTTATTGCTCATATGACTGTTTGCACAAGCTTTGATGTCATCAGTTTAGTGTTTAGCATGCCAATATCTATTGGTTTCCTCTTTTCAAATGGGGCTGGGGTACCTGGCATTGCTATAGGCACCTTCCCTATTGATGTTGATGTTGTTTTTAACCTTTCCTGCCTTGATGGAGGAAATACCCAGATTTCTGGCCTGAACATTAAATTAGACCTGGAGATTGATTCTGTCTGTTCAGCCTTCTACTGTTTTAGATGTTGAAGCCACCCATTCTACCATGGCTCAGAGTTTATCCTGAAACCCAACCTTTTCTGCTACTCTGTCTGTCCTTTGGCTCTCCTGTAAAGGCGAGAAGGTGAAGTGCTACAGAATGTAGGTGTAAGACCGTATGAATGCTTGATTAAACATGATTGTGTAAACAGTTGGGATACCAGGAGAAGGATAATCAAAGTAGATTGGGCTGTTGTATCTTAATTATAAGCTCACAAATGTAGTAATTTATGTTCTAACTTAAATACAAGTATGAATATGCTATTATGTTTCATAATATATACAAAATATATGTATTCTGAGCAAAATAAGACTGTAGAGGCATATATTTTATAAACTAATAATAGCAAATGGAGAAAATCGAATGATTTATCTAAATTTTAAAAGTAAATGAAACCCCAAAACATCCATTGTAATGCATAATGATAATGCAACCACCTAGCTTCCTTAGATCTCATTTGCTGCGTAGAGAAGAGGTTGTTTGGCAGCTCTGGGCTGTGTTTTTCATATTTATATTCTTATTACCATAGTTTTTCTGATTTTAATATTTTTCATATTATTCGAAAGACAGTGCGTGAATGGGCGTGCCTTCGTTGAAGGTTGGACATCGAGCTGGCACCTTGGCAACATAAAAATCTACTGCCAATCATTAGCAGAGCGGAGTTCCACTGTGGCGACCCCTAACCGGGAAAAGCTGAAAGAAGAAATATTTTTCATATTGTTCCTTACTTAATATAATTATTCTGAATGAATGTTTGTGAGTTTCTTCCTTTTGCTATCTTAATTGCTGGCATCAGTTTAATTTGGAGGGCATCTAACTACTCTGCATTATGTCCGTTTAAGTTAGAGGATGTTTCTTTTCATCCCTTTAAAAAAGAAAAAAAAAAGGTATATAATACTATATCACTTTTATTCTTTCAGTTTTCCCTTTTGGTTCATGTAAGTTAGAGGACTGTTCCAAGTGTTTTGTGTGTGTGTCCTGTTCTTCTCCCTTTTTGGCTTTATTAGGTATGTCTCAAAAGCACGAAGGGAAGCCTCTGGGCTTCAAAAAATGTGAAGAATGCAGAAAAAAGATGCCCCTTAGTGATTCACACACCCTATGTGTGTATTGCTTGGGGCCTGTTCATTTACAAGAATCATGCTCCATCTGCCACGGATTTAACCAGAGGGCATTGATGGAGCACAAGAATAAGTGTATTCTAAAAGGTTTGATTAAGACCCCTTTTTCTGAGGCTATATTGCCAGAATCATCAACAAAATCTGACAAATCGGGCAAGCCACAAAAACAAGCTTCTTCGGAGCTAAAGCAGAAAGCTCCTAAGCTGCCGTCTCCAAAGGAAATATCAGAGCAGACAACTCAAGATGTATGCAAGGCTTCTTCGGAGCAACAAGCCATCAGATCCGAAATCAACTTTACCCTTTGAGTTCAGATATAGGAGCCAATCACCTTCCCTCGAACCGGGGCATTCTCTGCCCCCTTCACCCTTTCTAGCAAGATCAAAAGTCACATGAACTCTCTACTCGGTCTGCCAGGAGTCTATCTGATGAAGACATGGATAGGGTAGTGGAAACACTGTTAAAGACACCAGCCTTAGCCAAATTATTGTTGGGTCCAAGCCCAAAGGAATCCGCTCAGACACAGTCTTCCCCCTCAGCACCTGTTTTTCCTCCAATCCATCCATCGGCTTCAGAGCAGGAAGATTCTGACATCTAGCTTGTCTGTATCGGGTCCGGGACTCGTAGCTTCCTTCGGATCCGGCATCTCCCCCGAGTGTCTCTGCCCAGTCAGAGCAGTCGACCTCTGGGAGCCAACACTCTCTGGTCGAGTCTGCGGAGCTGGCTTAGATCTCACCGGATCTCAACCTGCCTCTGGGGCCTTGGTGTAGGTGAGTTCAGCTCCTACCTCTGCTTCAGAGCTTCTGTCCTCTGCTCTGGTGGTTCCGTCAGCTCCAACAGCTCATTTGTCGGATCTGGGGAGCTCTTTGAAGCAAGGACGGACTGCCTTTGAAGTTATGAAGAGGGTTCTGACTACTTCTCAGTCTGAGACACAATCTCCCTCTGATCTTCCTCCCAGTTCTGTCCAGGTGTCTTTATCTTCTCACCTACCCTCTCCACAGGTCCACACAGACCCTAGGCCTCAGGAGGTTCAACAGGGGACTCCCTCCTCTTCTGAAACTTCCCCGGAATATCAAACTGAGGAGATCCCTTGGAAGAGGACATGCAAGAGGAAGCATCTGGACTCCCCAGAGGAGTCCCATCACATCTGATACCGACCTCGATGAAGCAGAAGGGTCCCCGTGGTCACCTCTTGAAAATGTCTCCTGTGGAGTCATCCTGGAAATCTTAAAACAGAGAGGTGATTGGCAGTCCACCTCCCCTTCAGCCGAGGAGATGGTTTACCTGAAGGCCTTTGGATCTCACCCTTCAATCCCTTGGGTGACCCCTCCTTCTGATTAGCTTATTGAGCTAATCTCTTGGAAGGCTTGGGAGACTCCAGACACCATAGAGCCTAATTCTAGGAGGCCAACTAAATATAATACAGCCCCTAAGGACAAGAACTTTTTGACAAAAGGTGTAGCAGCTGATGCCATGGTTGTGGCAGCAGCCACTAAAAAGGAGCTCTGTGAGACCAGGTCCTCTATCCATCATCCAAATAAGGATTCCAGGACCATGGATAGATATGGGAAGCGTGCCTTTTCATCAGCAACCTTTTTCCTTGCGGTTACTGAATTCTTACCCACTTCACTAGATTGTAGATGGACCTGCTAAAGGAGTTGTCAGACTCCCTCCAAGGAGCTATAGCTAATGCACCAGCAGATAAGGTCAATGCTCAGCTCACCACCCTAAATTCAGTCATGAACTCACCCATGAGGCTTGTATCATATGAAGCAGATGGAATGAGTAGGGCAGTGGGTTCCTGCATCTCTCTCAGGAGGCAGGCCTAGATGCGCCTTTGCAATTTTGTGGAGCCCTTCAGGTCTTCCTTTAATGCCTCCTTTGATGGCTGCTCTCTGTTTGGGCCCAAAGTAAAAGAAACTCTCACCAGGTGTGAACAAGAAGGTAAGACCTTATCTGCCACTGGAGTACATTTTTCTACACCTACTAGACAATTTTCCAAAGATCAAAGAGGTAGTGGGAAGATGTGGTTCAGAAAATCTCAGAGGTCTTTCCAAGACACAGAGGGTGAACGTTCCTCTAGAGGTAGATGGGGGGAACAGTAATGGAAGACGCTGCCCTCCTGGCAGGGGAGGCCTGCAGAATCATGGCTCCAGAAAATCATTCTTTGGTAGACCCTTCAAGTGCTCCTGAAGGATTGCTTGATTGCTTGCCTTGTATCTGCACCACGAGATCTGGCAAAAGATAACAAATGACAAATGGCTGAAGGTCATAATATCCTGAGGATGTATCATTCCCTTTTCCATCCCATCTCCCATAAACAAGTAATTTCCAAACATTCCACCCAGTCAAAAGGAACAAGCAACATTAGAAGTCCAAAAGTTGCTAAGAAAGATTCATCCAGGAAGTCCCCGCAGACCAGCGAGGCTCCAGAACTTACTCAAGATTCTTTTTAGTTCCAAAGGAAAACAGAGGACTGGAGACCCATTTTGGACCTCAGCAATTTAAACAAGTCTGTGAAAAAGGCCAAGTTCTGGATGGTGACACTGCATTCGATACTTCCATTCCTGGAAAAAGATAGTTGGATGTGCTTTATAGACCTTCAGGATGTGTACTTCCATATTCTAACGGAAAGGCAATTCAGAAGGTTCTTGTGCTTCTGGCTAGGAGCCAGTAACTTCCAGTTTTGAGCTCTGCCCTTTGTTCTCACTACAGCCCCCAGAGTGTTCACCAAGTGTATGGCAGTAGTGGTGGCTCACCTGAGATGCAGAGGATTCCGCGTGTTTTCATATTTGGACGACTGGCTCATAACCTCCCCGATCGGGCATCTTCTGCTTCAACCAGGGACTATACCCTTCAACTCTGTTCCTCCCTAGGTATTACCGTAAATTACGCAAAATCTGCTCTAGACCCATGTCAAAACTTAGTCTTCATAGGAGCAGAGATGAAAACAACCACACTGGTAGCAAGACTCCTACAAGACAGACTAGATTATCTCCACCATTGTTAATCAGGAAGATTGGTTCTTTAGGTACTGGGGAAAATGGATGCGTCAGTCATACTCATTCCCTTAGCTCATCTTCATATGAGAATACTTCAGTGGTTACTTTCGGCACAATGGTCAATCTTGGAACTTCCAGTATCGCACAAAATCATGATAACCAACTCCTGCAAAAAGGATCTTCAGTGGTGGATTCACTCCCCATTAGTATCTCAAGGCCGTTACTTCAACCCTAGGCCACTGTGACTATGGACGCTTTCCAGATTGGGGGGGGGGGCATTATTTGAGGAAGACGGTCCAAGGCATCTAGCAGGAACATGAGGCTCACTTGCACATAAACATTCTAGAGATGAGAGTGGTGCTTTTAGCATTGCAAGCATGTCAAGACACTCTCCCTCTAGGAATGATAACAATTCAGTCAGACAAAATGCCTGTAGTCTGGTACATAAACAGAGAGGAACCAGATCTTACCCCTTTGTTGAAGCTCTGAGAGTTTGGCAATGGGAAATGGCTTCCAACTGCTTTTTGATAGCAATGCACATCCTGGGGAAATCCATCGTGATTGCAGACAAATTGAGCAAGGCCATACTATGACCACATGAGTTTTCCCTGGGTCAAAAAGTTACGGAAGAGAGCTTCTGGAAATTGGACCAGCCTTGCTGTGATCTCTTTGCAATGCCCACCTATTCCAAATGCAGTGGCTGTTTTGCCCTGATCCCTCCCACGGGGGAGTGACCAAGGGATGCACTTGTTCATGATTGGCCTCTGGGTCTTCTTTATGCTTTTCCTCCTATCCCACTAATTCCCAAGCTTTTGGAGAAAGCAAGTTTGTTGGACACAGCAATAATCCTGATTCCCCCTGTTGGCCTTGTCAGATCTGGTTTCCCTTTCTTCAGCCTTATCTTCGGGATGAACCATGGATTCTGGACCCTGCTCTGGACCTTCTGACTCACCCGTCAGGGGTAGTTCACCCCAACCTGGACAATCTGAAGCTAACAACTTGGCTGCTTCAGTTCCCCTGATCGCCAGGTTTCCTCTGCTTTACTCTTCAGTCAAACATATCTTGTTATCCTCCCATAAAACCTCCACACGAAAACTATATAGGAGTAAATGGCAGAGATTTGTTACATGGGCCAACAGTAACCAGATAGACCCCTTTTCTGCGCCCATACATTCTATTCTAGAGTACTTGGCAAAACTTTTCATTGAAGGAGCTGCTGCAGCTACTATTAGAGTCCAGTTGGCAGCAATTTCCAACTTCCATATAGGATAGAATAGTGCTGGAATCATGTCGCACAAACTTTGTAAAGCTTTTTTGAAGGGAACTACTATGATGAGACCACCTTATAAAAATCCAATCCCCCCTGGGATCTCCACTTCATTTTGTCTAACATTTGTCCCCCTTTTGAGCCTTCTGTGACATGCAACTTGAAATACCTTTCCTGGAAAACACTCTTTAGTGGCTGTTACTTCAGCCAGAAGTGTCTGAATTAGCTACCCCCCATACCTAATTTGTCATATGGACCGAGTTTCTTTACTCACCAACCCCTCTTTTTTACCGAAAAGTGTCAGAAAGTAACCTCAAGCAATCTGTAGATCTATCAGTTTTCTTCCCTAACTTCCAAAATAAAGGAGAATATTCACTGCATCTCTTAAATGTTCCTAGACAGTGCATTTCTATTTACATAGAACTTCCGATATTAGGAAATCAGATCAGCTGTTTATCTCTTACTCTGATGTTAAAAAAGTTCAACCAGTTGCTAAAGTTACCTTATCGAAATGGCTTACACTATGTATATCTTACATTTAGAAGTCAAGAAACAGACCACTGCCAAATATTGTTAAAGCTCATTCCGCAAGGTCTGTAGCTACGTCTGTAGCTTTTTTTTAAGCTAGATGATCATTGGACAACATCTATGCTGCAGCAACTTGGGAAAAACCTCATACCTTTTAATACTCATTACAAAGTGGATTTGGCCTCTAGGAGTAAAGCCTCTTTTGGTTCTATGGTAATGAGGAACATTCTCCCATGAACCACTCAAGAGTCAGGTTGCTTGGGACGCGGTCCCATCAGTGAGAATAAAGGCAAGATTGACAACATCACATAAAGAAGTTATGTACTTACTGTAATGTTCTATGTTTGTTGTCCATCTCACCCTTTATTCTCACAATCCTCCCATCATACTCCCTAACGATACTCCTGGGAGACAGAGTAGCACAATTTGCATATTACAGGGCCATATAGCCTCAGAATTATTTTTCTTGTGTATGTTTTGAGGGATACATTTACATGTATACAGGTGTGTGTGTGTGTGTGTGATGTGAAGAGATACCATGAAGACAATTTATCAGTTATTTCTTGTGATAATTAGCTTACCACATTTTATGAACAAACTACTGCCATTTCCAGAAGCGCATGAAAGTGGAGATTTCTGATTTTAGTCCTGTTTTTGTAATCTTTTTGGAGTTCACTTCTCAGTTATTTCATGCGGTCCTTACCAAATGACATGAAAATTGTTTTCCAGAAAGACTCACATTAATATAATTTAACCATTTAAGTCTTTCATTCATTTTTTATGTGTTCATATCTGAAGTAATTTTCAAGCTTTACTTCAGTGCTGAATAGTTGGTGTTAGCTTATGCATAGGTTCATAGGTTCATACTAGGCTATCTGCCCTAGGGCATTTATAAGCCCAGCCAGAATGTGTTTGGCTTTCGCCACCCATTTTAAATTTATTTTGCTATGCCCTTTTTCGAGGTTAGTATACTGTGCCTCTGTCTAACAGTGACACAGAAGTGATACCCGGGGTAAATCTATGATCTCCCATCCACTCATCAAGATTCCTCTTGAAGAGAGTCAATGAGGGACTCTGCCTAACCTGGACTGGGATTTTATTCCAGAGTGAAGGGAGCCTCTGGGTTATGAATCTGTCCCTCCAGCATGTCCTATTTATTTCAGTGCTGAGGTTCAAGTCTCTGTGTAGCTCGATGGGATTTGGATTTTCTGAGGTGCAGCATGTCCATTAATTCCGGGTTGGACATGGCTTTATCGTCAGGCACAGATTGTCTCTGAACAGGCGGTATGCCACTGAGTAGAGCCAGAGTTTCTTTAACCGGGCAGCATATGGCATCTGTTTGAGCCCTTTGATCCTCTTGGTGAGGTACTTTTAGGGTCTTTCCAGTTGCTGCAGGTGTCTGGTAAGGTACATCCCAAAGGGGCATTGTACTCAATTATGGGCCTGATGAGGGATGAGTAAAGAGGCACAGTGACCTCCCTGATCTAGATGTGAATCCCTTCATGATTAGGTGGGCTATATAAAATGTTTTCTAACCACTTTGGCCACGTGGTTGTCAAATGAGAGATTGCTATCAACTTGGGTCCCCAGGTCCCTAATTACTTCTTCTGTACTTAATGGATTACCACCTATGTGGTAATTTGTGGGCACTTTGTTTTTGCCAAAGGGGATGACTATACACTTTTTGGAATTTAGCTTGAGGCCATGGCTCTGGCACCAGTTGTCTGTTTCTATGAGGCCCTTTTGGAGGATGCTTGTGTCGGCTGGAGAGTCGATTATGGCACCCAGTTTGCAGTCATCTGCGAACTTGGTCAGCCACAGTCCTTCCGTGTTGGCCTGTACCGCTGAGAAATATATACCGAACAAGAGAGGTCCCAGGACTGAGCCTTGTGGGACACCACTTGTAACTGGTTTGGAGTCTGACATGGCTCCAGCAATTCTAACCATGTGGGTTCTGTCCTTGAGCCAGTTTGCAATCCATCTAGTGACATAGAGGTTTATATTTAAGCTGGTGAGCTTATCTGTAATGCCCGAGTGGGGTATTGTATCGAAGGCTTTTGCGAGGTCCAGGTAGGCTGTGTGGACCACCTTCCCCTCGTCAATGGCCTTGGTGACTGTTTCAAAGAAATCAACCAGGTTTAAGAGGCAGGATCTGCCCTTAACAAAGCGAACTGGGTAGGATCCAGTGTCTGTAGGTCCCCAATATCTTTATGTATGAGGTCCATGATGATCCTTTCCATAGCTTTGCAGATCAAGCTAGTCAGGCTTATGGGGCGATAGTTTCCAGGATCCGTTGAGGCACCACCTTTATGGAGAGGGACCACTGTTGCTGTACGCCACTCTTTGGGCACATATCCTGTAGTAAGGCTGAGATTGAACAGTAGTTTTATGTTTGGGTTTAGCTCTTCTTGGAGTTCATGTAGGACGCAGCCTGGGACACCGTCTGGTCCCATTGATGCTGTGTTTTTTGCTTTGGAGAGGGCGGCTCTTACCTGAGCATCTGAGATGTCAGGGGTGCAGCACTCTGCTGGGATAGATATTTGCCCTTTTGGTGGGGAGGGGGGAGAAGTTTGCGCTGAACCTGTCAGCTAGGATGTTGGCAATGTCTGTGGGTTTAGTGTATTTTTTGTCATTTTTGGACTAATTCTGAGCATATCTGGGAATTACCACTCAGGTACCTAACATAACTAAAGAAAGCCTTGTGATTATCCTTAGTGTCCTGTGCAATTTTTCTCTCGAAGCTGCCCTTAGATAATTTTATGAGTGCCCGTTGTGTTTTGCTAATACTGATCAGAGATGCCTTCCCTTTTTGGGATTTTGCTCTATCATTTAGTAGCTTCCTCCTTCTATTATATAGTTTGTTTATGGCTGGGGTCCACCAGACAAGACATCTGCCTTTGGAGGATTGGGTCTTGGTTTTATTTGGGATCGCATGATCCATGCATTCCTGAAGGTGTTCATAGAATGCGTTTATAAAGGATTCTGCGGTCTGGGCCGTATTTTCCACAGGCCCGGGGTAGCTTTGAAGGATTCCACCTCGGTTTTGAGGAGTGTGAAATTTGCTTTAGAGAAGTTTTTCACTGTGGTTTCTGGGCAGGGGTGGGGTCGGGATGTGAATATCCAGTGAGATTAGTTTATGGTCTGATCTTACCAGTGAGGGATACACTTCTGGTCTGCATGTTGGTGATGATCAGGTCCAGTATGTTTTTCCCTCTTGTGGGAGTGGTAACAAGTTTTCCATAGCATTTGAGTTTATAAATTCTAGGAACCTTTGGGCTAGGGTGTTGGAGCTAGAGTAATGCTCCCAGTATATGTTTGGGTAGTTGAAGTCACCCAATATAATGGTGTTTGGAGAGACCTTCATATTTTCCAGTGTTCTCAGGAAGGCCGAGTGGGTTTCCTGGATTTGGGAGGGTGGTCTGTAGCAGACTATAAACTGGAAGGCAGTTTTACCCACTGTTAGTTGCACATGGATAGTCTCTGATGCTTCATGCTTTACCACCAACCTGGAGGTGTGGGTATCTTTGAATATCGATACTCCCCCTCCTTTTGTGGTTCGGTCAAAGTTTTGGGGCCGAAAAGCATGGTATGAGGTTTAACCTGGTAGTGCTGGGGTGCTATCGGGAGCCCTGAACCAGGTTTCCGTTACTGCACAGATATCGATGTTCTCCATGCTAAGGAGAGTTTCAAGTGCGTGCATCTTGAGGTTTAGACTTCTGGCGTTGAGTAGCATTACTCTTAGTTTCTTATCCCTTGTGATACCTATGGAGGTGGGTTTGTCTTTTGAGCCTTGCCTAAAAAAGGCACTATGGGGGTAGCAAGAGCCTTTGCCAATATCCGAAAACCCAGGGGTGACAGGTGCAAGCTGTCCCTAGTGAAGCATCGTGGCTTGTCGAGCATATCATCCCAAGCTGACAGGCATTGGATCCCCTTTGAATGACACCAGTACTTAAGCCAGTTGTTGAAATTGATCATCTTGTCTTCATATTGTGGCATCATTCTTGGTGAGGGTAAGATGCTACTCAAGGTCAGGGTCATACCGGCCTGGGCTACATGCTCAGAGAGCTCCTCTATGTCTCTTTTCATGTAGTCCAGGGAGGTACGTCTCAGGTCATTCACACCAGCATGGACAATGACTGAGTCATATTTGTACTTGCCTTGGATTGACCTGAGTGCTTGTGTTATGTGGCGGATCCTAGCGCCAGACAGGCTGCTCACTGTGACCCTACATATATATATATATATATATATATATATATATATATATATATATATATATATACATGTATGTAGAGGGCTTTACATTGAAAGCAGAACTGAATGAATCTTGATGCATTAAACCCAAATCATGAAATCCTGATTCATCGAGAGTACAGAATGATACAATGGAAATAGTCCTCACACCCATGTACCTCTAAACGTACTAATTTGGTATTCAGCATTCGGTGTTATAAAATTCAAACTCTTAGCCTTAATAAGCCTTCTATGAGCTTGTCACATCAAGGTGTGAATCAAATACCCTAGCACCAACACGCTATTGCCTGTTTAAACAGATTAATATTCTCAGCTTTCTAAGTCTAAGTGGTAGAGAATTCTACCAGTAACCAGCCTTAAAATTGAAATAATTTTGCTTTATCTTAGTTTTTCAACAACCCTTTTGTACAGAATAATTGTTTTCTGATTCCTGAATGGTGATTCAGTCTTATAAAAAAAATATTAACCCTATAACTCTCTGAAAGTATACATTTGTGCACATGTAACCACCCAGAAAGAAAAGGAAGGGGAGAATGGAGTCCAGAGATGTTTTTCAGATGGCAGAGGTTCTCAAAGTGTTGAAAATAACACTATCCCATGTGCACAATGTTCTGTTTCTCCTGATAAGAATGTTGGCAGCACTGGACTTTGAGTCATTTTCTTCACAAAGAAATACACGTTTGAACGAGATAATGTTAACAGCGCAGAGACGAAGGTCGGCCATTGGATTCTCTCTTGGAAGGGCCCTTCAAGTTTGAAATAGTGACTGCTGCCTTTTCCGGTTGGTCTTGTCCCAAGTGTTATTTTTACAGCTCAGGCTGCGGATGTTATGCACTCAAGGTGGCTGCTCGGCGACTACCATTTTGTTCCCTTATATCACGTACAGATATTGTGAGACACTTTTATTTTTTGCTGGTTTGTTTTAGTTTATCAGTAAATTGAAGTGGAAACTATAATAACCAGCAGTGGTCATTGATTTGGACAATCAACACACATTGCAGGACACTATACTATTTTCTGTCTTTATATTTTGAACTGATTTGAGCCATTTATTCCTACAGCCTGGGTTGCTGGTATTATTCATTCAAGGGGGATGCTCTGTGACTACCAGTCATGTTCTTTTGAATCTATTCCTTCTCGCTGGTTTGTCTTAGCAAACTGCTTCAATTTATAAATTGTACTATTTGCCAGCATTGGACATTTTATTTATTGTTTTGGGCTATTAACAATCATTGTGGGACATTATGCCATTTTTTCTTGTCATTTTTGAACTTATCTAAGCCTCATTTTTTGCCAACATTTACTAACTAGTTAATTTTATGATGACAGTTAATCATCAGCATTGGGCATTTTAGGCCTTGAGTGTTTGTGTCTATTTGTTTATATTCTGGTGAAGCCATGTCTGGTTTCTTTTTTTTTATATAGATTTATCGGATATATTGCAGCAATATGCTTATGACATTACTTGTTTTGGACATTATTTACAATTTTATATTTTTGGTTGTCTATCATTAGACACATATAAACAGTATTGTTTATAATCAAGATTTGTATTTTTGATTGTTTTTGCTAACAAGCTAAGCTATTTGGGTGTATTCAGGATCTGAATTATTCTATGGTTATAATTTTTATTTATGGATGAATACCTCACATTGGACTATACATTTCTTTTTATAATTCTATTCATGTATCTGATGTGGATTGTGCTTTAACACTTTTTGCCATTTAGATTAATTTTGCTGCAGTTTTTAGTATTGTTCAGTTCCCGTTTTCCTTTTGTCGGGGCTATTGTACATTGTACCTTAGGGTGGTCCAAACAATATTGATACTAGGTATTTCACCCCCTATACCATGATATCACCATCTCAACCCTCACACACTCAACTCCTACTGTATACCATTTGCATCACTTTGCTCACTCTGCTAACCACCATTACCAGTTACCAAACACCATTTACTTACACACTATTCATTCCTTATAAAGGAACATCCCCCAGTACTCCAAACCCCATACCATATTTACAACTAACCCCATACAACTATCATACTACCATAATCCACCATCTCAGACACAAGCTATGCCCATCAAATAGCCAACCCCACACCACTCTTAATTACACAAAACTTATCAATAAACTAGCCAAACTTTATGTACACCTGAAAACAGCACTAGTATGCTGCGGTAACATACACCCCAACCCCGGCCCACTCAGTCCAGATAGACCAATCCCAGACCTAAATACAACCCTACTCGAAAGGCCCACAAATTCACTCCTCATCATAAATCTGAATATTAGAAGTATCTTAAATAATGTCCATGACCTCCATGCCTTAATCTCCTTTTACCATCCAGATGTCATTCTGACAGAGACCTGGCTTAAGCCCCTAATGCAAGATAATGAAATCACAGCACCAGGCTACAATATAATCAGAAATGACAGAGTAGGAAAAAGGGGTGGAGGAGTAACAATACTATATAAAACTCACCTTATCTTAGAAAAACTAGACATAACCCCAGACTTAGATAACACTGAACTCATCCTCACTAAACTGAAACTTAACCCACATAAACACATCAACATTATAGGATGCTACATCCCCCCAGGGAACAAAATTACCATCGCAGAAAAACTACTAGAATGGATAACCAACACCCTTCCCCAAGAAAACATCCCATTAGGTGACCTTAGTATTGACTGGGACAACTGCTCCATTCTAAACCCTATCTCCCATATCAACCTACATGGACTAACCCAACTAGTAACTTTCCCCACCAGAACAGACAAAAGAACCAAACATCAATCTATACTAGACTGGATACTAGTATCTCATCCTTCCCATATATCTCACACTGGGTGCCTGCCAGATGCCCCCAGCGACCACCTACCTACATTTCTAATAAGAAGCAAAACCCCCAAATGACCCAGGAAACTGTCAGGGAATGTAGGAATAGAAAAAACTTCAACCAACTCAACTTTAATAATGACCTAAAACTATGTAACTGGACCCCCCCTAAAAACTTTGGACCTTGATGAAGCAGTACTATACTTCAGTACTACCTTCATTAACATAATTAATCACTATGCCCCTCCTAGAACTTACAAGAATCAAAACTAAACATGCACCTTGGCTAACTTTAAATACTAAGAATAAAAAACACAGCCCAGCAGTTCAGGACCCGTAATTGAAGACACTATTTTTAAATACTGGCCCATTCTGAGTTATCATGAGGATTTAAAAACTTTCATTCCAGAAAGACCACATTTCGTCAGGAAAAGAAACAAAAATTTGAAAGAGATCTTTGAAATGAACACAATTTAGAGAGTAACAAAAACAAAAGGAGAGTAGGGACCTATTCATGTGGTAATTGTAAGCAATGTCATGCCATGATTAACCAGGAACAGATTAGGATTCCCTCAAGGAAATTTAACTTCACTGCTAGGAAATACTACAACTGTGCCACAAAAGGGGTAGTATATCTAGGGATATGTTTATCCTGTAACAGTTTTTATATAGGAAAAACTGAACGACACATCAGGAGAAGAGTTTATGAACATTTTAATGACGTTGTGAAACAAAGAGAGCAATGCTTTTTATAAACACTCCCTGGTTTGTGAAAATATGAATTTGAAGTTCTTTGTATTAGAACAAGTTACACAAGACATTAGAGGTGGCAACTGGGAGACAACCCCTGGAATGCTCGTTAGTTAT
>NC_056748.1:850191491-850216491 GCF_019279795.1 Protopterus annectens | reverse complement strand
TGGAGACATGTCTGAGGGGTTGTACAATGAGGTACATTATGATGGCCTTAAAACTATTTTAGGAATGAAAAACAATATGGTAAAGTAATTATTGTTGGAGGGGTAAATGGTGTTGGAAGGTGTAATATTTCTTTATTTACTTGTTATATTCAAGATATTATTGTTTTAATTAGGAAAGAAGTCTTTTTAGTTATTTTATTTGTGATGATATTCCTGCTCAATGGGTATGCATTAACTAAAGTGGCCAGAAGATTTACTAATACCTTAAGAAGAATTTGTTTTGAGGGATCCGTTGGAGTTATAGCTCGATGGGAGGATGGGATTTATAATTCTACTTATTTTGTTAAAGTTACATTTAAGTTATGTAGGCAGCAGATTTCAAATTATGGCGTCTGTATATTCTTTTTTAGAGCAAAATGGGTAAAATAGATGTTACTTATAGAAAATAATGCTAGCTTTTAAACTTCTTTGTGTAAAACTATAAGCCTTAACTTTTTTTTTATTTTTAGAGGCAAAAAGAATGATGTTGCTGCTGTATTTTTAATAACAGAAACTTGGTTTCTGATAGGAGCCCTCCACTATGTTTGCCACATTATAGGGCATATCGCAATTTTAGATAAAAAAGGGAGGCAGAGTATCTAGGTGAATAATGTATCTAATTTAATAAGCAATAGTATGAATGAATTTATTTTAATAAATTGTTGATTAGGGTGTGTTCATTTTATAAGTCTTGTTGAGAACAGGAATTTAGCATTATTATTACTTCTAATTTTAATAATAATTATGGGTTTATTGCTTGTGATTTTAATGCACCCATGTTTAGTGGGAAGGTTCTACAAGTGGTGCATGGGTAACTGATGATCTTGTAAAAGGGTCCATATTAGAACATCGAAGTTTCAAAACTTCGAATGTTCTAATACCGACCCCTATTCAGCGAAAGCTGAAAATATCGAAGCAACAGAAAACCGATTTTTTTTCCTAGGGAAAGAATTAGGTTGTCCGTTTCTGTTGCTTCGGTATTTTCAGCGCTGTGGTGGAAAGTTACGGGTCGGGTTCAGGTAAGTGTATGATTGAGTGCAGGTTAGGTTAGTTAGAGTTAGGGTGCGAGTTAGGTATGTGTGCGAATGTGTGGACATAAGGGTTAGGGCGGGTTAGGTGAGTTAGGGTTAGGGCGTGGGTTAGGTATGTGTGCGATTGTGTGGACATGAGGATTAGGGCGGGTTAGGTGAGTTAGGGTTAGGGCACGGGTCGGGTAAGTGTGCGATTGTGTGGATGTGAGGGTTAGGGCGGGGTAAGGCGAGTTAGGGTTAGGGCGTGGGTGAGATGCGTGTGCGATAGTGACGGACCTTAGGGTTAGGGTTTGGGTTAAGGTAAGTGGATAGTTAGTGGTGTGTGTATGGTTTAGTGAGGGGTTAGATGTAAGATTTTAGGTGTGTGGATTGCTGTTTGTTTGGTGTGCTTGTGTTGTGTGTATGTGTTTTGGAACAGCAATTTTTTTCCCCTAGGAAAAAATTCACTGTTCTGTATGTTCGATGTTTTCAGCTTTTGCTGAATAGGGGTCGATATTAGAACATTCGAAGTTTTGAAACTTCGATGTTCTAATATAGACCCTTGTAAAACCAAGTCTGGAGCATGGGTATACACAGTTAGTGCAGAAACCTACTAGGAATAATAACACACTGGATACTATTTTGAGTAACTTGGATATAAAATGTACTAGAATGTATAATTGAACCGAATTGATGGGATCAGATCACTGTAGCACTGGATGGAAATATTTATCAGCCTTGGCTCAGTCACATGCAAGGAAAGAAAATAATAGATATGCATCTTATAGAACTGACTTCCTAAAGCTCAGTGAAGAAATAAATAATTGGAATTTGGAGGAAGCATTATATTCTGTTGATAGTTACTGTATGGAAAAAACTGTAAGCATATACGAATCAAGTTATTGAGAGATTTTTCCATTAGTACCCAAAAGGTCAACATTAAAATCCAGTGACGAGTTCAACAATGCTAACAAAGAAGCAGGTACCTTTTGAATATGTTTAAACAGTATCCTAATGATTGTAATAGGATATAAACAAGTTAGAATTAAATTTAATAGGCTTATGCGGCAAGTTAGACAGGATTATAACAGGAAATTTGCTAGATATACTCTACATAACAAGAATGCATTTTACACTTACATAAATTCAAGTTTTTGTAATATCCTTGATTACAATATTATGTGAAATAATAAATTAATAACTGACGTGAAATAATAAATTAAAAACTGACTTAAGGGACTTGCCCAATTTATTTCATGATGCTATATAGTTGCATTGCAGGGCAATAATCAGTTAAACATCAGTTTCTTTTTAATTTTGATGGACAGTGCCCTAATTTATTTCAAAATGATAGGGAGAAAATATCGGACAAGATCAATCCAAGTTCTGCAGCTGGGCTGGATGGGATCAATAAGTATTTTTGAAAGCTATTATTGGTACCATTACACCTTGTTTATTAAATCTTTTTCAGAGGTTACTGTAAATATGTCATCTCCCATGCCTCTGGAAAGAGTTATTAGTACTTCCATTTCCTAAGGGTGGCAATCTGTTTATTATTGATAATTTGAGACAGACTAGCTTGATGTGTATATGGGAAAGTGTTTTGAGAGACTTGTATTAAAATAGTCTAGAGTCTATGAATCTAAACAAGGATATCAGTCAGCATAGATTTATCCAGGGGAGGTTACGTTTGACAAATGTACTGTCTTTTTACAAACCAATGTGGGAAGCCCTGGATGAGGGGATGCTAGAGGTTATTAATCTGGATATGGCAAAGGCTTTCAATAATACTATTTCCCATCATCAAGCAATTTCTATGATGCTAAGGTATGACTCGAGTCATTATGTTATAAAGTGGGTGAAGACCTGGTTATTGCATAGAACATGTCTAATAAGATTAGGAGACATTTTCTCTGTAATGAAATCAATCCACTCTGGTCTTCCTCGGGGATCTGTATTGGGGCCTGTCTTATTTTGCTTATTTATGGCATCTTTTCCGACCTATAGTAGGTTATGGTTTCTCACAGTTTAATTTCTCCAAGTCTTTAGGTTTCTAATAACATTACAGGAATGGGCCCCATTCCTAAGTCAGAGTATGATGATATTTTATGAGATTAGTAATGTTTCAGTCTTTGAGGTTAAGTATTCTTTGCAATACCAACAATGTACCCAGAACCAACTCTTCCTGTAGTTCATGCAGAGTTGCATTAAATAGGACTGTAAATTTGCTTTCATTAGACTTATTACTCCTAGCATGGTTGGAACTGTCTGGGTATCTGTCTTCCACATTGCTCTCATCCCTGAGTGCAAATCCTGGTATTTTATGACTCTCTCTCTCTCTGTGTATGTAAGACACTGTAATCACTGGGTGCAACAATTTCAATGATCAATGCTACTTTTGTTTTATTTATTTATTTTTTTTTTTTTTCCCCTGGATTACGATATTTGGTTTTCTCGGCTCTGTTTTTTGAACTGTTGGTAATGGGTAATCCCATGTGAAATAACATCATTCGCTACAATGCTTTGTGGTTCAAGTTTCCAGTTCTTAACTACTTTAATTCTGTAGTGTTTGCAGTGCAACAGTCTTGCCACATTATTATGACTTTCAGTGTACAGGCCCTCTGCCATGAGTGTATCACAAACTGTAAAAACTCAATGAACGGCCAGGGCTTAGACTAAACTTTATATTTATTACACCTGTGAAATAAATATAGAGTTTAGTCTAAGCCCTGGCCGTTCACTGTTTGTTACAGTTTGTCGTTGGTATTTTAACTTTTGGTGATAAGTGTATCACACCCAGCAACAAGATGTGCAAGTGTTTCCAGCTTTTTTTTTTTTTCAACGGAACATGCACTTGTCTGTTTCCCCAACACGTTCAATGGACTTTGTAAACCAATGTGCATGTAGTTTACTATCTTAAGATGCTATTATTAACCTTTCATCTTTTGGTTTCACTTCACCTCTCCTTAATCATTCGTGTGTCAAATCCTGATATACATGAGGTTGTTCAAGGAGATCTCTGCACTTGCTAAACTATGTATGCCTTTCCAATATTTCTTTCTTTTGCATCTGATCCTTCTCCACATATTCTTTCATTTTTAAGCACATTCAGTTGCTGTCTGATTTTTTTCTACTTCTGGTATGATTTTCATTCCAGCTTGATACCAACATGCTTCTGCTAAAGTAAGCACAGAAGTCATCTTACCTCTGCTTCTCCTTATGTTTTAACATTTTCACTATGGTTGGATCTGGTGGGGTCAGCAGATATACATCCAGTTCCATGACAGCAGATCTATACATGTAATTTTGAGATGGCTGTTAACTCCTTCAGAACGAGGAATATACAAGCTTGTTATATGCCAGTTTTTATATATCATTTGATAAATATGTTGCGTTTTTCTTATTTTCCTGTCCAAATGATCCAACACCTTATGGAGCCAGTCAAATCAACTCAAAACTATAAGTTAGAACAGGAAGAGCAAATTGGCTTATAGCTTGAACTTTATTCCTGGGTGCCAAGGTAGTTTTCAGTATTAGTTTTTGTCTTCTAAAGTATTCCCTGGAATATCCCACTTTATTTTTTATCCCTGGAATAATAATTTGTCCTTTATCATGGCTTAACTGAAAAGTGGTTTGCCATCGCTATGTAAATATGCTGATGATACCTAAGTAGGTTCAGTAAAAAGAAGTTATGTCTTACCATAATTTTCCATCTGTGTTGTTGATCTTCGTTCATTCATTACTGATGAGTTATCGGTTCCATTCTCGGAACCAAGCCGGCCAATATCAAGTTCGCGTCAGCCAAAAACTCTCAAGCCAAGGTCCTACCCAGAATGCTCTGCACCCTGTTACCTCAGATCGAGTTTGCAAGTTGACAGATAAAAGTAGAGGCTACCTCTGGTCATAACAGATCTACAAGAAAGGAGCACATGAGATCAACCAAGAACCTCCGGAAAGGGGACAGAGGACAGGAAGTAATGAATGAACGAAGATCAACAACACAGATGGAACGCTATGGTAAGACAACTTCTTTTGCTGTTGTTATTCATCTTCATTCATTCCTTACTGATGGGACAAAGTCCCCAGCTAGCTGTATTTCTGGGTGGCCCTCATTGAAGGACGTTCCTGAGCAACATGGAGCCAAAGGAAGCTCTACCTCTGGTGGCCAAGTCCAATTTGTAATGAAGAATAAAGGTATGAGGTTTGGTCCAAGTCGCAGCTGAGCAAATATCACTGAGGGAAGCCATAGCATGGAAAGCTGCTGAAGTTGCCATAGATCTTGTAGAATGAGCTTTGACTCTATGAGGCAAGATGAGATTGTATCACCTTTATCTACAACAAAAAAAATTTCTCAACCATGAAGCCAATGTAACTTTTGATAAAGGATGACCCCGCCTAGGTCCAGAAAAAGCCAGAAACAGTTGGTCTGAGTTACGGGTAGATTTTGTTCTGTCCAGATAAAATTGTATTTGCCTATGAACATCCAAGGAGTGCAGGCAATACTCTCCCTTGTTAGAATGGTTAGGAAAGAACACTGGGAGATCAATAGACTGGTTGATAGATCGCTCTGATACCACTTTTGGTAAAAAGGGAGAATTGGTTCTCAATGATACCCTAATCCTTATGGAATATAAGATAGGGAGGCTTGATGCATAAGGTTCTGACAATCGCCTGGCCTACATGATTGCAATCAGAAACAAAGTTGATGCTTGATGCATAAGGCCTAAAGTTCTGACAATCGCCTGGCCTACGTGGTTGCAATCAGAAAAGAAGTTTTGCAAGAGAGATATCTTGCATCACAAGAAGACGCAGGTACAAAGGGTGGAGCTGTTAAAGCTTGCAGAACCAAAGTCAAATCCCAAGGTTGTATGGGTTCTCCAAAGGGAGGTTTTAGGTGGATAACCCCTTTCAAGAATGCCTTACAGAGTCTGTGTGACATAAGTGAAGAATCTTGAAAACGAATACGAAAATTTGAGATGGCAGCTAAATGTACATGGATAGTAGTGGCAGACACTCCAGAGTGAAAAAGATGTGATAAGTAATCTAATACCACCGAGACCGGGGCTGACAAGGGGTCTGTTTGCTTATCTGCTGCCCATAGAGAGAACCTCTTCCATTTAAGATAGATTAGTTTGGTGGGCAATTTATGAGATGAAATAAGAATATTGTGCACAGGGGACGAAAGGTTTTCATGCCTGGCAATCATAGGAAGTGGAGAAACCAAGCTGTCAGTTTCAGGGTTGTTAGACTGGGGTGAATAAGACCCTGTTGATGGGAGATCAATGATGGGGATGGATTGAAGATCCACAGTTGATCAAGCAGGTGAGGCCAGAGGAAGGGAAACCAGACTTGTCGAGGCCAATATGGAGCAACGAGGATCACTTTGCTCTTCAACTGTCGTGCTTTCTTTAGAAATTGGTTGATAAGGGGGAGAGTAGGATAGGCATAAAGAAGACCTGAGGGCCAAGCGTGGACTACAGCGTCCCTTGGTGACTGTCCCCGAGGGTGGGATTAGGGCAAAGTAGTTGCTGCACTTGTAGTTGGTTGGGGAGGCAAACAGGTCGCAGCAAGGCTGGCCCCAGTGGTTGAAGATTTTTGCCGCTATCAGAGGATTGAGGGACCACTTGTGAGGCTGTAGAATGCACCTGCTCAATTTCTCCGCTATCACATTGTAGCTCCCGGGAATGTGCGTTGCAAATCAGAAAGCAGTTGTGAGCTGCTCCCAGGAATGTGCGTTGCCATCAGAAAGTAGTTGTAAGCTATCGCCCACTGCCATATTCCCAAGGCCTCTCGGCATAATGAGTAAGATCTGGTGCCCCCTTGTTTGTTGATGTACCAGACCACTGACATTGTCTGACTGGATCGCAATAGTCCCTGACAGAAGAATGGAGTGAAATGCTTGCAACACTAGAAGCACCACCCTCAGTTCCAAGACACTGATATGCAAAAGGGCCTCTGTCTCCAACCAGGTGTCTTGGACTGAGTTTCCCTGAAACAGCTCTCCCTACCACATCAGGGAGGCATCCATGGTCACCGTGGCTACTGGTTGCTGGGGGTTGAAAGGGCAAGACCATTGTTGGGGATTTCAAGATGTCCACCAGAGTAAATCTCTGAGTTACACTTATTTGAAAAGACAAAGGATGTTGTAGAGGGTATCACTGAGTGAGAAGTAGCCACTGATGAAGTCGCATGTGGAATCTGGCTAGAGGAACAATGGTAATCTAAGCTGCCATTGACCCCAGTAGCTGAAGTACAGATTGAGCTGGGGATTTGTGGTGACAGAGCAGCGGTTGAACTTGTCTTATTCTCTGAAGTCTGTGTTCTGGAAGGGATGCTGTGCAATTTCTTGTGTCAAACAGTACCCCTATAAATTCCAAAGACTGAGTTGAGGCTGTGCTGGATTTCTCCCAGTTTATAGTGATTCCCAGGGTTCGAGCAGTTAAGAGAGAGTATACCTGCAGAGCTTCTTCTGCTTGGTGGGGGCGGTAAGGAGCCAGTCATCTAGATATGGAATTGCCTAGAATCCTTGAAGTCGCAAGTGAGCGATAACCACTGCCATGTATTTTGTAAACACTCTGGGGGTTGTAGAGAGACCAAAGGGCAGGGCTCAAAACTGGTAGTGACTGGCTCCTATACAGAAGCAGAGGTATCTTCTTGAGCATCTGTCCTTTTTTATGTGCTAATACTCACCTTGAAGATCTACAGAGCACATCCAATCGTCTTCTTCCACAAGAGGAAGGATAGACTGAACCGTGACCATCCGGAATTTCTCTGTTTTTACAAATTTGTTTAGTGTACAGAAATCCAGAATTGGTCTCCGGTCCCCTGTCTTTTTTGGCACTAAAGAACCTTGAGTAAAATCCAGATCCTATCTGGTCTAAGGGGACCATCTGGATGACTCTTTTGTAGCAACTTTTTGATTTTGTGTGCTGCTGTTTCCCTTTGACTGTGTGGAACGTCGGTTAACACTCTTGTTGAGAATGGGCAAAGATGGAAGGGGATGTGATAGCCTCTGGATATAATCCATTGTACCCAAGAGTCTGTTGCTATCTTTTGCCAGGCAGCGTGGTACGAGGAGAAACAACCCCCGACTGCTTCCAGAAGTGAGCAGTCGGGCAACGCTTCAGGAGCACTGATAGGGCTGGCCAGAGAAAGAATCTCTGGAACCCCGATTTCATGGACCTCCTCTGTCCTGAAAGGAGTGTCTTCCATTGGAGTTTCCCCCTCTGCCTTTAGGGGAAAATTCAGCATGTGCATCCCGGAAAGAACCCTGTGATTTCTTGTGCCAGATCTTTCCACTCCTCTGATTTCTGGAATAGAATCGCTGAGAAGGGGAGTGTCTGCCACTAATGGCAGACAAGGTCTTGCCATCTTATTCGCACCATGCCAGCGTATCCTTGACTTTAGGGCCAAACAAAGAAGCAGCCTCTGAGGCATTCAAAAAGGAAGCCTTAAATTAGTCCACAAAGTCACAAAGGTGCATCCAAGCATGTTGTCTGTCAATTATACCTGCGCCTTCCACTCTAGCAGACCGTTCCGTTGCGTGAGAAATAAGATGCATGGAGGAGTTGGAAATGGACTCTAGGGTGGCTATCTGAGAAGCCACATTATCACGGACTTCATCAGAAACAGCTCCTGCAAGGTTTCAGAGAGATGGTTGATAAGATCTCGCTGAAGCCTGGTAAAATGTGCCATATAATTCAAAGACCTTACGGCGAAGGTCGATGAAGCAAATGCATGCTTCCCTAATCTGTCAATCGCCCGGGACTCCTTGTTGGGCGGATGGACAGTTTGGTTCTCTTCTGCCAAATCCTTCTTAGTAGCAGCTGCCACATCCATAGCATCAACTGGAAGACCACATGACCAGTGGGGGTGTTCAGCGGGGGGGGGCATAATATTTTATCTGGCATCTTAGGTATTGCTTCCATGGTATCAGGAGCCTTCCATGCACGCTACACAATGAGCTGGACGAGCTCATTGGCAGGCGGGGTGACCCAGGAAGTAGGGGGCCGAACACGAAAAGCCTGCAGGCATACGGATTCCTGAGAGGAAGGATTAGAGGGCTTCCAGTCACCCGTCTAAGGAACTTGGATATTTTAGTGCATTTATTAAAACTGTATTTGCCTTAATATTGCTACAACTCAAGTGCTCTAGGTTGCACTGCATCTGAATTGTTTTAGTGTGTTTTAGCTGCTTTTCTGTATATGTAGACTAGCTACTTATTATACGGTATTACTGCCTCAAATCATTTTTTAGTTGTGCACTTGCCTTGCTTCATTCAAAAAGTTTTAAATTGCTAATTTTGTAGAGTTTTAATTGCATTTACTGTTTAGGGATACACACTCAAGTGGGTTAGCTTTTTCTGTGTTTATTTACTGTATTATTGCATTGTTTAGCCTGTTTTAACAAAAAAAAAAAATTACATCTTGTTTGCTCATTTCTCACCTTTCCTAGCTAGTATAGTCCAGATTGCAGGCTTTGCTGGTTTCAGGACTTCATTTTTCTGTATTCAGAGCTATCCAGACCTTGCTATGGTAGAGGTAAGTCCTACTGCTTACCAGTGGGAGTGGTGAGCATTGTACTGCCTATCTAACACTAGAGGAGTGGTTTCCAGCTCTGAAATTGTAATTTTATTAGCCATTTTGGGCTGATTTCTATCCCTTTCAACTTTCTGGCTTAAAAAATGTGTGTGTTTGTGCATTTTTCACATTGTGCAGCACCGCGAGGCTATTGTTAAACTATTTCAGGTGCCAGAAAGTGTGCTCTTCAAATTTTCCCTTAGAACTAGCTGGTTTCTCAGTAGTAGCAGCACTAAAATCTGAACCCCTGTGACTAGCACTTGCTCTAGAACCTGCTGGAAAGCACTAGGAAGCCTTAAACTGATACAAGCACTCAACTCTCCTTGTTAATAAGGAGAAATTAATCATAGGCACTAAACAGCCTATAATTGCAAAGTACCTTGCAAAGGTAAGGGAAAACAGCTCTTGTACTTTACAAAAAAAGCACCTAAACAAGCATGTCCAAGGGTCAGCTTCCGGTGATTTCTCCTGTCCACCTGGTGAATCTGGGCATACTGGGGCAATGCAGCAACTGCCTCATGTACACAGACAACCTTCTCTTCCTACAACCCAACATTACAACCTGAGAGAGAGATCACTTACATAGCCAAACTGGAAGCAAAGCTCTTTCCAGCCAAGATTGTGCTAGGCAGTCAAGAGGAGAAGGTTAACACCTGCACGACACTTAAAGCAACACATAGCCCTTCACAACCCACACCATCAACACCCACACATAGCAACACTAAAGCTACATATGCGGAGGCCCTTAACATTAACCTGCCCAAGCAACAAGGACCTCCAAAGCTGAAACGCAAACAAACACCAGTCACAACTAAAGTGACACATAGCTCACAACACCAGTGTGCTACCCAACAACAGCCCCTAAAGCAAGACAAAGTACAGTTTTGTACCTACCATAAATGTAGATGTCCGATAGATATGCAACTGCAGTCCTAACATATGGGTTGTCCTGCCTCGGGCAGCCCTCGGTTGGCCGGATTCCAAAGTCTGGGTCCGACGTCGGCTGATGTCGCATTTCTCTCCGACGTCAGAGCGGCTGGAGTATATAAGCATCAGCCGACGCCATCTTCTTCAGTGTTTCTTGCCCCAGATGCCGGGTGCCCTCCAAGGAAGGCTTGTAATCAAATTGGAAGAAAAACAGAATTCCAGACAAATAAACAAGCAATAAACAGATACACCATAACAGATATCCCCAGCTAAGGGTGACAGGGATAGGAGTGGACCCAAGGCATAGAGGGGAAGGAGGGAGGGAAAACCCGACTGCAGTTGCATATTTATCGGACATCTACATTTATGGTAGGTACAAAACTGTACTATGTCCTTCAAGAATGCAACTGCAGTCCTAACATATGGGTTGAATACCATAGCTTAGCTGGGGGAGGTGGAAAGCTCTAAGAAAAGGATGGTGTAGCTATCAATCCCTGCAGGACTGCAGAAGCAAAGCCTGCTCTGGATCTGGAATATAGAGGAAGGTTGTAATGTTTGGAAAATGTATGCACGGAGCTCCATGTATCAGCTTCAAGAATGTCTTTTGTAGGCACCCCTCTTAAGAATGCTGTTGAGGTGGCTGTAGCTCTGGCGGAGTGTGGTCTGACATTGACTGGTACACTCTTTCCATGGAAGGAATAACAGAATCTGATGCAATGTCCAATCCATTTTGAAATAGTCTGTTTTGAAATTGCTTTTCCTTGTACTCTAGGGGCGTAAGCTACAAAAAGCTGATCAGACTTCCTACTGGTCTTGGTTCTGTCCAGGTAGTAGCGAAGTTGTCTGTGAATGTCCAAGGTATGCAACAGTCTTTCCCCTTTGTTCTCAGGATTGGGAAAGAAAGTAGGCAGGTGAATGGCTTGATTTAAAGAAACCCTAGATACCACTTTTGGCATAAAGGTAGGGTTGGTTCGTAAGGAGACCCTGTCTCTGTGAAAGATTATGAACGGTGGTATTGCCATTAGGGCCTGTAGTTCTGAAACCCTTCTTGCTGAGGTAATTGCCAACAGGAAAGCTGTCTTCCATGAGAGAAATTGTAAGTCCACAGAAGCTGCTGGCTCAAAGGGAGGTAGAGTCAGTTTTTCTAGGACAAAATTGAGGTCCCAAGCTGGTACTGGAGCCTTTCTTGGTGGCTTTATATTCTTGATTCCCCTAAGGAATTGCCTTAACAAAGGATGTGAAAACACAGGTGGATCAGTGTTATATCTAGCTGAAATAGCTGAAGCATGTACTTTTATGGAAGAATATGAGAGTCCATTCTGTAGCATATCTGCCAAATATTCCAGAATGAGAGGGATGTTCAGTAATGATGCATCATGACCCTTGCTGGTATTCCAAATGCTGAATCTCTTCCATTTTGCTGAGTAAACCTTTCTGGTGGATGGTCTTCGGGCTTCTGTAAGTATCCTCTGAACCTCCTTGGAGAGATAGATTGAGGTTATTCATGGGATCTCCCAAGCTGTTAGCTGCAGCGTCTGAATGTTGGGATGTACTGTCTTGAAGTTGTGTTGAGTCAAAAGTTGGGGCCATTGGGGAAGGGCCCATTTGTTGTGACATATGCTCCGTAGTAGTGGGTACCAGTGCTGTCTTGGCCAGTCTGGAGCTATTAGGATCCCCTTGGGCTTCTCTGCTTTGATCTTTAGTAATACTGTGGTCATCAGTGGCAGAGGTGGGAATGCATAGATTTTTAGGAAGTCCCAGTTGAATGAGAGAGCATCTGTTTTCCATGCTTGTGGATGATATGTCCTTGAACAGAACTTTTGTAGATGATGATTGAGGTGGGAGGCAAATAGGTCTACTTCTGGCCTGCCCCATGTCGAGGTGAGTCGTATGAAGATTTCTGGATGTAACCTCCACTCGTGGGGGGTCTAGGAAATTCCTGCTTAGGCTGTCTGCCAGCACATTGTCTTTGCCTGGAACAAACTGGGATTGCAACTGTATGTTTAGGCTCAGTGATTTTTCCCAAAGATTCATTGTCAGTCTGCAAAGGGGGTAAGAATGGGTGCCCCCCTGTTTGTTTATGTACCACATCACAGTGGTGTTGTCTGTCCTTATTAGCAGGTGGCCTTGCTGAAGTTGTTGTCGAAAGGCCTCGATGGCATGCATTACTGCCAGCATTTCTTTTGGTTGATATGCAGATGTGTTTCCTTTGGAGACCATTGTCCTTGAATACATCTGCCCTCCATGTGCGACCCCCAGCCAAGGTCTGAGGCGTCTGTGGTCATGGTCTGTGTTATCTGAGGTTTTTTGAATGACATACCTGTGTTTGCCTGGCTTACCGAGGCCCACCATAGAAATTCCTTCTGTAGGCATGGAATGAGCGGTATGGTTGTCTCTAGGTTGTTGCTGTGCTGAGACCATAAGCTTTTTAGGTACCATTGTAGCTTTTTCATGTGTAGTCTTGCTAATGGAACCAGGAGAATGCAGGATGCCATGTAACCCAGGGCCTGTAGGAATCTCCTTGCAGTCATCTGGGTGAGCTTTGCCAAACCTTTGAAATAATGAGTTAACTTCTTTTGTTTGTCTTCTGTCAGGTAAGCCATTTGAGAGACTGTGTCTAGTTTGGCTCCTAAGAAGGTTATTTGCTGGGATGGCTGAAGTCTTGACTTTTGGAAGTTGACTGTGTATCCCAGAGCCTGTAGCAATTGTATGACATAATTCAAGTTTTTTGTCAAAATCAGTTTGTCATCCGCTTGTATGAGGCAGTCGTCCAGGTACGGGTAAATTTGGATCCCCTGGAGCCTGCAATGAGCAATTACTGAAGCCAGGCATTTTGTGAGTACTCTGGGCGCAGTAGATAAGCCAAATGGCAATGCTGAGAATTGATAATGCTCTGGCCCTGCAAGAAATCTGAGGTATCTTCTGCAGCTGTGTCTGATAGGGACATGCAGGTATGCCTCCTTGAGGTCCAGAGTAATCAGCCAAGACCCCTTGCCCAGCATGGGAAGGAGTTGCTGTAGAGTCAGCAGTTTGAACTTTGGTACTATGAGAAAGGTGTTTAATGCGGACAAATCCAGTATTGGTCTCCATTGAGTTTCTTTTCTTGGAACAAGGAACAGTCTTGAGTAAAACCCTGGCCTTGTTCTTGTTGTGGAACTTTTTCTATTGCTTTGATCTGAGCAAGCAGAGAAATTTGCTTGATAGCCTCTGCCCTCTGGTTTTGTGGTAGGTTTGGCATGCCTTGTTTTCTTGGTAAGGTATGAAAGTGGAACCTGTAACCTTGGTCTATAATGTCCAAAATCCATTTGTCCTTTGTCAATCTGTGCCAATTGTCTGAAAACAGAGATAATTTTCCGCCCAACGGAGCTTCTGTTTGCTCCTTGGTCAGCGGAAGAAGAGGAAAGTCATTGAGATTGTCCCTGTGGGGCAGGAGAAACCCCTCGCCACTTCTTTGGTTTGTTGGTTGCCATTGTCGCCCCCTGTAGGAACCTCTGTATTGCCCTCTTCCTCGGCCACGCCTGTTTTTACCCCTTTGAAATCTTTCAGGATTAGGAAAGGACCAGTTTTTAGAAGGCCAATTTCTGCTGAATCTGGGAGGCTGAACCTGGAGGAAATCTTTGACTGTCTGAACTGACTTGGCTTTTTCCTCAATGGACTTTAACACATCTTTAGCATTAGCACCAAAAAGCTTGTTCTTTTCCAAGGGTGCATCAAGAAGTTTTGCCTTAACATGATCTGGTAGAGGTTGTTCTTTTAACCATGCATGTCTACGAATGACCGCCCCTGTCATAGCTGCCCTACATGAAGCTTCCAATGCATCATATCCACACTGCAGAAAGTGATTGCTAACTTGCTGAGAATTATGCACAGCCTCCTGCAATGCTTTCCTATCTAAAGGTTCAAGAGAGGCCAATGTTTTCTGTAAATCATCTAACAGGTAATCCTGATATTGAAACATATGAAAGAGACAATTGAGAGCTCTCATAGATAAAGTAGTGGAGATGTAGACCTTCTTCCCCCATCTCTCTAATGACCTAGCTTCCCTGTTGGAAGGTAAGGGATTTTTGGAGGAGGTAGTTGAAACCCCTTTCGGTCCCTGTGAAATTGTTTCTAAATCTACAGTATGGGCCCTAAAGAAATGGGAATGTGTTTCTGGGACCCTATAGTATCTGTCAGGCTTGGCAGGAGCAGGGGGAAGAGTATCAGGGGTAACACTGGAGTCAGAGTATAAATCATCCAAAACATCAAGCACAGGAGGTATAGCTAGGAGCCTGTGTTGGGGCTTTTTAAGGAAGGTTCGAAGGCGCTTTCTGGAATCAGAATATTCCTGGCCTTGCCACTTAAAATGTTCCCTCATGGAATGCAGAACTTCCCCAAAAGAAATATCCTCAGGAGGGGAGGCCGAGGATGGAATCCTCTGCATCCGAGTCCTCATAGGTCTGGAAGGGCTCTTCCTGGCTATCAGAGTGAACAGAGTCCTCAAAATCTTCATCTGAAGGGAGAGGGTCAGAGGGTTCAACCTGGGGCCTCTTATCAGAAGGGGGCTGGGATCCTCTCTCTGGATGGGCCTGGGAACCTCTGATCATGGAAATTAAGCCTGCGGCCATAGTCATGATTTGTGTTTCTGGAGTAGGCTGAGGTAAGGCTTTAGCAGTAAGGTGCCTGGTCTTGCTGGCTGCCTTAGCACGTGTGTAGGCCTTGATGGACATGGACATAGGAGGCCTAGCAGCTCCACGTGCAGGAGTGACCTTATCCACAGTAATGGTCTCGGGCATTTCCTCGGTTTCAGTATCCGGAGGAAAATCAATAACTGGCGTCGGTGTGGTCTCCGGTATCGGAGGATTCGGTAATGCGGTGTCTTCGGTTCGGAGCGGTGAATTAACCGCCTCAGAGGGAACCGGGGCACTCGCGGTAGGTTTTGGCGTGGAGTTGGTGGAAGTCGCGGGCCGAGGATGTCGGTCCCGGTCTTTTCTTTTCTTGGGAGTCTGCGATGTCAGTAGTTCCGACAGCATTGTATAATCGAATTTTTCGCCGAAAAAGTCTTCAGCGAACTCCGCCCGGTGTCTGAGAGTGCGCTTATTGAAGCGAGCACAGGTGGCACAGGCCGAGACGTCGTGGTCTGGGCCAAGGCAAGGAAGGCAGTAAGAGTGGAAATCCTTATGAGGTATTTGTTTACCACAAGACAAACAATTATTTACTTTTTCAGCAATTTCTGACATCGGCTGAGGGAAGAAAAGGTCCCCAACGGGGTACTTAGCTTTTTTGATGACTTCGGATTCGAAGAATACAGGAGCTGACCGACCGGCACTTGCGAACTGCTTCTGCTTCGGGCACCGCGCGGCAAGAAAGACTGGAGAAGATGGCGTCGGCTGATGCTTATATACTCCAGCCGCTCTGACGTCGGAGAGAAATGCGACATCAGTCGACGTCGGACACAGACTTTGGAATCCGGCCGACCGAGGGCTGCCCGAGGCAGGACAACCCATATGTTAGGACTGCAGTTGCATTCTTGAAGGACATCGTACCCAACACTTTAGTCATAGGTGACTCTACAGTCAGGCACACTGATATCCCACTCACCAGGCTGAACAAGGAGAAAATTAGTCAGCTGCTGTCAGGTGTCAGGATCCACCACGTAACGCATACACTCAAGTCACTCCACAACAAGTACAAATAAGACTGTCATTGTCCATGTTGGAGTGAATGACTTGAGACATACCTCCCTGGACTACATGAAAAGAGACATGAAAGTGCTCTCAGATCATGTGGCCCAGGCAGGTACGACCCTAGCCCTGAGCAGCATCCTGCCTTCGCCCAGAATTATACCACAGTACAAGAACAAAATGATTGACTTCAACAATTGGCTAAGCTTCTGGTGTCATTCAAAGGGGATCCATTATCTGTCTGCCTGGAACGACATGATCGACAAATCACGATGCTTTGCCAGAGATGGTCTGCACCTCTCACCTCTGGGATTCAGGTTACTGGCTAAAGTTCTTGCCACCCCTATATTGCCTTTTTTAGGCAAGGTTCAAAGGACAAAACCACCACCGTAACAGATACAAGCATGCAAAATCTGAAGGTAATGCTATTCAATGCTTGAAGTCTAAACCTCAAAATGCACTCTCTCTCAAGGCACTCCTAAAAATGGAGAACATCGATATCTGTGCAGTAACTGAGACCTGATTCAAGCCTCCAGAAAGCACCCCTGCAATACCAGGCTACAGCTCTTACCACACTTTTCGGCTACCAAACCAAGACCGAAACACTAAAGGTGGAGGAGTGTCCATATTCACCAAGGATATTCACACCTCCAGGCTAGTTGCCCAACACAATGCAGCTGAAATTCTCCAGGTGCAACTAACACTAGGTAAGACTGCAATCCAAATTGTAGCTTGTTACAGATGCCCCACCATGCCCCAAGATTCTCACTACACCTTTCGAAACATACTGGAAAATATTAAGATACAACCAAACACCCTAATACTGGGTGATTTCAACTACCTTGCCATTAACTGGGAAAACTATTCCCAACAGTTCTTAGAATTCATAAATTCCAACGCACTGGATCAACTAATCCATTGTCCCACCAGGGGCTCCAATATCCCAGACCTGGTCATTACAACATGGGAGATAGATGCTCCATACCAGGGGTCACCCCCTCATTGGTCAGGTCTGACCATAAGCAAAGCACCCTTGACATCCACATCCCACCCCCACCCCCCAGTAAGGAAACCTCCGTAAAAAACTTCTCCAAAGCCAACTTCATGCTACTTAAGTCAAAAGCGACAAACTTCATGGCACCCATGCAAACAGGAGCTGAAAGTTCGACTGCTGAAGCCTACACTAAGGCACGGTATGAGCACATCCACTCGTGCATGAATCGTGCCATCCCAAATAGAACCAAGACGCTCTCCTCCAAAAAAAGGAAGTCAATCTGGTGGTCCCCTGCCATAAACAAACTATACAACAGAAGGAAGAAACTGTTGCAGAAAAGAGGAAAATCCCAGGATTCAAAAAAACTCCCTTACCAGCCTCAGTAAGAAGCTGAGATCCCTCATAAAATCCTCCAAAGCTAGTTACGAAAATAAAATTGCCAAAGATTCCAAAGACAACCACAAGGCATTCTATAGTTATATCAACAATCTAAATGGCAATGCTCAGATCTGCTCTGAGCTACAACAGAATGGCATTAAATATATTGACCCCAAGGATATTGCCAATATCCTGGCAGATCGATTTAATGCCAACTTCACCCCCCACTCACCCCCTAAAGGGCCCATCTCAATACCAAAAGACTGCCAAATTCCGGTAATCATGGCCGCACAGGTAGAAACCGCACTCTCCAAAGCTAAGAATACAGCATCCATGGGACCAGATGGGATGTGTACTATATGAACAACAAAATGAACTGGCACCTCACCTAAGTGTCATGTTTAATCATAGCCTCACCTCAGGCTTCATGCCCACTGAGTGGCGCACAGCTACAGTTATCCCACTCCAGAAGGGGGGGGATCCACCTTGGATCCTGGGAACTACCGTCCCATCAGTCTGATGAGCCTGATCTGCAAGGGCATGGAATGCATTATCATGGAACTTATAAACAAAGACATGGGCAACCTTCAAACAGTGGACCCCACCCAGTTTGGGTTCGTGAAGGGCCGATCTTGTCTCCTGAACCTGATTGACTTCTTCGAATTAGTCTCTAGAGCTGTGGAAGAGGGTAAGGCAGTCCACACAGCCTATCTGGACCTCGCCAAGGCCTTCAACACGATCCCCCACTCTGGAATCACAGATAAACTTACTAAGCTGGGCATTAAATCCCTATGTCACTCGATGGGTTGCCAGCTGGCTTACTGACAGAACCCAGACTGTAAAAGTAGCAGACTCCAAATCCAGCTCCAGACAAGTGACAAGTGGAGTACCTCAGGGTTCAGTCCTGGGACTGCTCTTGTTTGGCATCTACTTCTCTGAAGTATAGGCCAATACTAAGGGACTCTGGCTAACAAAGTTTGCAGATGACTGCAAACTGGGAGCCATTATTGAATCCCCAAATGATGTGGATATTCTACAAAAGGGCCTTACAGAAACAGATGCTTGGTGCCAGAGCCATGGGCTCAAGCTTAATGCCAAGAAATGTATAGTTATTCCCTTTGGGAAAAAACATGTACCCATGAATTACCACATAGGTGGCAGTACACTAAACACCAAAAGTGTGATGAGAGACTTAGGGACACAGGTGGACAGTGGTCTCACCTTTGATAACCACATTGCCACAACAGTCAGAAAATCCTTCTATGTGGCACACCTCATCACTAAGGACTTTTCATCCATAAAAAAGGAGGTCATTGTCCCACTGTACTCATCCCTCATTGGACCCATTATAGAGTACAACGCCCCGTTTGGTATGTACCTCACAAGACATCTGCAACAGCTGCAAAGGCCGCAGAAATACCTCACTAAAAGAATCACAGGCCTAAAGCAGATGCCATATGCTGACTATCTAAAACAACTCCAGCTATACTCTGTGGCATATAGTCTACTCAGAGGCGATCTCTGCTTAACATACAAGGCCATGTCAAACCCTGAGCTGTTGGACATGCTCCACTTAAAGAAATCCCAATCCCTCAGAGCCACATGCTCCAGGGATCTAAACATTGTCATCACAATGAACAAAACATTCTGGAGGGACAGGTTCCTGACCCAGAAACTCCCCATACTCTGGAAGAGACTGCCCATACATGTCAAGCGGAGCACCTCTTTGGCCCTTTTCAAAAGGAACCTTGACGATTGGATGGGAGATGGGAAATTCACCCTGGGGATCACATCAGTCACCCTGCTAGACAGGGGTCCAGGGAAGTAAATATTGTGGGAAGAAATATTCGGGGAATTGTCTAGCTAGGCTTGTATAGGCCCTAGAGCCGACAGGTTCATAGGTTGGTACTAGGCTGGTTCATAGGCTGGTACTAGGCTATGTCACCAAAGGACACCTCAGAGGGTGACCATGGGGTCCCTTCCCCATCATTAAAATCTGAATCTTCAGTCAATGACTCCTCAGTGGAGTCCATGTGCTTCCTCTTATATGATGCTTTGTGGGGTGCTTCCTCAGTTGGAGGTTCTGGGGAAGATTGCAAAGAGGGGGGTCTCCTGAGGAGGAGAGACCTAAAGCTCTTGTGCCCGGTGTCCATGATTTGAAGCTTGTGGCAGGTGCAGCACAGAGGGGGGGGGGGGACTCCGACAAATGAGCTTTGCCAGCAGAGGCAAGTGCCCTTTCCATGGCCTGGAAGGCTGGCCTGCCCAAGGAGGGATGAGAGCCCAGAACAGGGGTCACATCCCACCCCGACAAGCCCGCCCCCAGACCAAGAGTCTCAAGGGGACCATGAACTGCAAGATAGCATCCCTGGAAGTTGCCATAGAAAAAAAATCAGCGTGGAGCCAGGAATGCCCTCCCCAACGACACAGCCACTGGCCTGAGAACAGCCCGATGCCCAGTGCACCAAAGGCCACAAGGACGACTCTGGTTACAAAGTGAGATCCACTATTGGAGTTGGAGGGAGGGAAGCTGCTGTAGGAGTAATAGGCTTAGAAACTTGAGTGCAAATCAAAGGAGGATTATACGTTGAGGTTGAGGCAAAAATATGCTCACCTGAATGAGGGAACGTTGAATTTGACGGCTGAGAGAGACAACTGGTCAACAAGCCACAGCACATCCTGCTCAGAAAGACTCTTGGTCGACCTCATGGAGAAGGCTGATGGCGATTCTGGCATTTCCAGGAAAAGACTATACTGACTGCTTGCAAAAGGATCCAGTGAAGGGGAATATTTGGTCCTTGCTAATTCAATAGGTGCAGAGCTCGGAGCCGAGGAAGTCTGCACCAAAGAAAACACTGTGGAAAAGGTCTGCACCGAAGTTATCAGCACCGTAGTAGTTGCAGGTGTCTGCACCGTAAAGGCAAAGGTCTGCCCCGAAGGGTACGGTGCCATACTGGAAAATGTCTGCACTGGCAATAAGGATGGTGACGAGAAGGACGGCAACGAACTACATGTCGGTGCCGAAAAAGTCTGTGTCGTGGAGTACAGAAGATTCATACTTGGAGCCGAAGGTGACTGTACCAACAGTGTTGAGGGGGACTGAACGTGCATTGACTGTGCCATTAGGGGTTGCAACACAACTGTCGGAACCGTAGTTGTCTGCACCGGGAACTCCGGTGCCGATATCGATAAAGACATGGCTGTAGTCAGGATCATTTGGGGCGGTGTCAAGCCTGGAGCCGACAGGGTCACAAGGTGGCAGCGCCAGAATAGTAATCAAGTTCACCTTCTTGTGAGTAGACTCCCTACGATCTCCACAGGGAGAAGGGAGTGACTTTGATGAAGAGGAAGAATGCCTCTTGCAGGGTTTAACAGGATGGGGTGAGCCCTCTGACCCAGAAATAGCCTCAGAGAAAGGAGACCTTTCAAAATTAACTTATTCTTCCTTTTGTTGAGAGTCCTGTTAGAGAAGTTTTTACAAATCCCACACTGAGGATCTACAGTCAATGGGATAAAGACAGCAGACGCATAAGTCATGGCCATCGGAAAGCAGTAAGTTACAGCTGCAATCCTTGCACTGCTTGAAACGAACGGAACTTTTCTTATCTGACATAGCTGGTGTGGAGAAGAAGCACAGTAGCAAAAGGAAAAATAACGGCTACCCAAGAAAAGGGTAAAAAGAGAAAAGAAAGAATTACCAACGATGGCAATGGAGAATTAGCACAAGGTAAGAAAAGAGGGTAATACAGGGAAAAGACTAAAGGGAGAGAGTCTGAAGTGTGCGATAGGGTAGGAAAATATTAGAATAAACTTTTGAGAAAAAAATTTAGAGTAATAATATATAAATTGTCAAAAAATTAGACACTTAGCTGAGAGAGTGGCTTGACATGGCTGTTCAGCAACGTGGCAAATGAGATCGGAGGTAACAGGGAGCAGAGCATTCTGGGTAGGACCTTGGCTCGAGAGTTTTTGACTGACGCGAGCTTGATATTGGCCGGCTTGGTTCCGAGGACAGAACCTATAACCGATCAGTAAGGAATGAACGAAAATTAACAACATCAGAGAGTTACAGTTTTGGAGGACCAGATTAAATTACAAAGGTATTGGATAAGTCATTTTTATGGGCTACCACTGATAATACTCAGTTTAATTTAAAAAGAGATATGTGTTATACATTTTGGGAGTAATAATCCATCATATTCATATGTCAAGAATAATTTTCTGATTAAGGAGGTGAAACATATTAAGGATTTAGGAATAAAGTTGGATATTTATTTACATTTTGAGGGCGGCCACAGTGGTGCAGCGGTTAGCATTGCTGCCTCACAGCAAGAGGTTCTCCAGTTCAATCCTTGATTCATAGGTTCATAGATTAATACTAAGTTAACTGACCTTGCGAGCCATTTTAAGCCTAGCCAATTATCCCTTGTGAGACTCAAACCCTGCACTGTGTGTTTCTAAGCCAAACACCTTAACCATTAGGCCACCCTCTCAACCCTGGATAGGGTGCCTTCTGTGCGGAGTCTGCATGTCCCCCCTGTGGTTGTGTGCATTTCCTCCAACATTCCAAAGACATGCTGTAGGTGGATTGGACACTCTAAATTGGCCCTAGGTGGGAGTGTGTGCATGTGTGCGCCTTCTGTGCAAGGTTGGGTGCTGGGCTGGCAACTCAACACCATAAAACTCTATTGCCAATCATGAGCAGACAGGTGATCAACTGTGGCGACCCCCAACTGGGAAAAGCCGAAAGAAGAAGATGATTTATTTACATTTTGACTGTGACATAATGGACATAATTACATGACATTATTTTGAAATAAAAAACTTATTGAGAACCATTTTGAATAGGGATAGGAATGTATTATCAATTTATAAAGAATTATAAGACCAGTGAGAGAATATGGTGGGTCTGTGTGTATGCGTAATTCAGTATATATTGAAAGAATGGAAAGGATACAGAACTTTTTTCTCAGCAAATGAGAGATTTGAGAGATATAAGTTATTGGAAAAGGTTGAAGGTGCTCTCTCTCTCTTCTATTAAATATATATTTTAAGGGGAGATTTGTTTATTTACTTATTTTATTTTACATTTGTTAACTGGGAGAGTCCAACTGGATACATGTCCATTTTCAGTGGAGGCCCAGGGAGAAAAGCTCCAGAGCAGTAAAGTCATTAACAAGAGAAAGACAGGTTAACCAAAAGGTTAATTAATCAATATATAGCGTACACAATCTTTATACTTCTTATAGAAGTATAGTAAATATAAGACCGTGAGTTAACCAAAGAGTGTAATTGCCAACATTCACAGGCTACATTAATATATACATGTTACTGAGGTGTTTAACGTGCTAGAGTAGATAACTTCATAACTCCTTTCTACACATGAGAGAGATGCTATGTCCTTTAGGTTTCTTTACAGTGTTCAGTGATACTATTATCCCATGCATACATTACAAAAGCAGTAGATAAGCTATTACTCTAGTTGCTGTAAACAGAGACATATGAGTTACTATCCAGGGGTAGTACAGGAACATAATCTGTGATTCAGGAAGTGTGTTTTGAGTAGTTTTTTGAATTGGGTGGTGGAGTTGTTATTTATTATGTGGGCTGGAAGGGGGTTCCACATTTTAGAGATGAAGTGGCAATAAACAGATCTACCTGCCTCATTTTTAAAGTTTGTTACCTTAAGCAGGTGTTGGGAACTTGATCTTAGGGATCTGGTAGTGGTATAAGGCTGGAGTAGTTGCTGCAGGGCTGGTGTGTTGCTTGGATGATGTAGTAATTTGTGAGCAAGTGCTAGTTGGCTGACTTGAAGGTTCAGGGGGAGTTCTAGCCAGTTGAGTTTTTTAAGGCTTTCACAATGGTGGGTTCTAGAAGGAGATCCTGTGGCGAATCTGGCTATTTTATTGTAGCAGATATCTAGTTTGTTGAGCTCAGTTTTTCGGATATTGGTAAGCACAGTGGAGGCATAAAGTAGGGTCGATAGGAGGTGTGTGTCCTGGCTGTGGTAACCTTAGAGTGACTGGTGAGAAACTGTTTGTTGCAATAGGGTAAGCCCATTTTTCTGTGGACTCTTAATGGTCTGGGAGATATGAATGTCAAATTTAAGGCTATTGTCAATTTCGTGGCCTAGCAGTTTGGCGTGACTACTGGGTGTGACGGTGGTGTTATGAGAGGAGATTGAAAAGTTAGATGAGGAGGGTGGAGATCTGTGAGGGCTGAAGAGGAGTAATTTAGTTTTGGCTGGGTTTAGAATGAGGTTTTGGTTAGTGATCCATGTTTCTGCCAGGGAAAAGCATTTTTGTGTTAGGGAGAGGAGGTGGTCATGGGAGTTAGCTGTACAGACAATGGTGGTATCATCTGCATATTGGACTATTGAGGCTTTGGGTATGGTGGATGGTAGTTGATTAGTAAATAGGGTGAAGAGTAGAGGACCCAGGACGGAGCCTTGGGGTACCCTCCTAGGGAGACAGGCAGTAAGGGAGAGAGCTGATCTTGCCATTTTACAGCTTGTTGCCTACCATCTAGGTAGCTCTTAAACCAAGAAACAGTAGAGAAGCTGAGATTTAGGGTGGTTAGTGTATGAACAAGTTTTTCATGGTTGACCATGTCAAAGACTTTAGATAAGTCTAAGAGAGTTGCAGATACTAGCAGTCCATTATTTCTGTGGTTATTGATGGTATTAGTGAATGATGCAAGTGCTGTGGTGGTGCTATGGAAGGGGCTGAAACCATGTTGCTGAGTGGATAGTAATTTGTTTTCTAAGAGGTACTTCATCAGTTGCATGTGGAGAACATTCTCTAGAAGTTTTGATGAGGGGACAGTAAAGCTATGGGTCGATAGTTACTAAGTTCTATAGAGGTATCCTCTTTGTGCAGTGTTGTAATATGTGATATTTTCCAAAGATGGAGTACTTTGCACTCAGAGATAGATCTGTTTATTAATATGGAGACAGGGTAGGCTATTGCTTCAGCTGCTAGTTGCAGATATTCGGAAGGTATATTATCAGCGGCTGTAGAGGCTGGCCTAAACTTTAGGAGTAATTTTTGTGTGATTTTGGTTGGCACTGGGCTGAAGGTGAAGATGGGGTAACTGAGATTTGTTTTGGGTGAAGAGGATGTTTTAGATGGGGATGGGTTGTTGGGGCTTAGTTGGTTGTTGGCTAGGTTTTGGATAGTTTCTATGAAGAATTTGTTGAGCTGAGTGGGGATGTTGTCATGGTTGTTCACTATTTTGGGGGTGGGGGTGATTGTTTTCCTTGGTTGCAGTATGGTGTTGACAGCAGCCCAGAGCAGTCCTATCTCAGAGTAATGTTTTAGTATTTAAAGTTATGAAATAAAAAACAAAGCGAAAAAACCAAGAATAAAAAACACAGCCCAGCAGTTCAGGACCCGTAATTAGCAGCTTAACTTA
>NC_056748.1:850187485-850190991 GCF_019279795.1 Protopterus annectens | reverse complement strand
ACTACCATCCACCATACCCAAAGACTCAGTAGTCCAATATGCAGATGATACCGCATTGTCTGAGCAGCCAACTCCCTTGACAACCTCCTCTCCTAACAGAATGCTTTCCCTAGGCAGAAACGCGGATCTAGCAAACCTCGACTCTAAGCCAGCCAAAACTAAAATTACTCCTCTTCAGCCCTCACAGATCTCCACCCTTCTCATCTAACTTTTCAATCTCCTCTCCTTAACACCGTCACAGTAGTCGCGTAAACTGCTGGAATTCGAAATTGACAATAGCCTTAAATTTGACATTCATATCTCCCAGACCATTGAGTCCACAGAAAAATGGGCCTACCCTATTGCAACAAACAGGAACCTACCCAGTCACTCTAAGTTTACCACAGTCAGGACACCTCCTACTCGACCCTACTTTATGCCTCCCTGGCCAACACCAATATCCAGAAAAACTGGGCTGCAACAAACTAGATATCTACAATAAAATAGCCAGATTCACCACATGATCTCCTTCTAGAATCCACCATTGTGAAAGCCTTAAAAAATCAACTGGGTGGAACTTCCCCTGACCCTTCAAGTCAGCCAGCGCTAACTTGCTCACAAGTACTACATCATCCAAACAACACACCAGCCCTGTAACCTTCTCCAGCCTTATACACTACAGATCCTAAGATCAAAGTTCCAACACCTCCTTAAGGTAACAGGCTTTAAAAATGAGGCGGTGGATCTGTTGTGCCATTTCATCTAGAATCTGGAACCCCTTCCAGCCCATAATCAATAACTCCACTACTTAGATTCAAAAACCACTCCAAGAACACACTTCCTGGATCACAGATTATGTACCTGTACTACCCCTGGATAGTAACTCATATGTCTCTGATTGGCAACTAGAGTAACATCTTATCTACTGCTTTTTGTAGTGTAGCCATGGGGTAATAGTACTAGATGCTGTAAAGAAACCTAAGGACATAGCATGTCTCTCATGTAAAGAAAGGAGTTATGGAAGTTATCCTCTCCATCTTCTTGCTACTTGTTAAACACCTCTGCAACATGTATATATTAATGTAGCCCTTAACACAATGTTGTGATACCTCTTTGGTTAACTCACAATTTTATATTTTACTATGCTTCTATAAAGAGTATAAAAGATTATTAATGTAGCTATATATTGATTAATTAACCTTTGGATAACCTGTCTTTCTCTTTTAATTTATTGAGCTTTACTGCTCTGGGGCTTTTTCTCCCTGAATCACTGAAAATGGACATATTATCAGTTGGACTCTCCCAGTTAAACAAATCTTAAAATAAAATAGAAGTAAATAAACCAAATCTCCTTAAAATATATATTTAATAGAGAGAGAGAGCACCTTCAACCTTTTTGTCTTATATCTCATAAATCTCTGTTTGCTGAGAAAAAAGTTCTGGCATCTTTCAATTCTTTCAATATATACTGAATTACGCATACACACAGACCCACCATATTCTCTCACTGGTCTTATAATTCTTTATAAATTGATAGTACATTCCTATCCCTATTCAAAATGGTTCTCAGTAAGTTTTTTATTTCAAAATAATGTCTTCTAATTATGTCCATTATGTCACAGTCAAAATGTAAATAAATCATCTTCTTCTTTGGGCTTTTCCCAGTTAGGGGTTGCCACAGTGGATCACCTGTCATCTGATTGGCAGTGGAGTTTCTGGTATTGAGTTGGTTGCTGTGGCCAACCTTCTAGAGAGCACACACATGCACTCACACCTGAGGCCAATTTAGAGTGTTAGAATGCACTTACAGCATGCTTTGGATAATTTGGGAAATGCACACAACCACAGGGGGACATGCAGACTCACAGAAGGCACCTATCCAGGGGTTGAGAGGTGGCCTAATGGTTAAAGGTGTTTGCCTTAAAAGCCTGTGGTGCAGGGGTTTGAGTCTCACAAGGGATAATTGGCTAGGCAAATGGCTACTTGAGGCAAAAGCAGAGTACTAATCTATAAACCAAAGATTGAACTGGAGAACCTCTTGCTGTGAGGCAGCAATGCACTAACATGCACCACCTTGGCCGCCCTCAAGAAATGTAAATAAATAACTGTTCCTAAATCCTTAATATGTTTCACCTCCTTAAATGAAAGGAAATTATTCTTGACATAAATAAGATGGTTGTATACAAAATCTTATGGCATATCTCTTTTAAGTCGCTGGTATTATCGGTGGTGGCCCATAAAATGACATCAATGCCTTTTGTAATTTAATCTGGATCCTCCAAAGCTGTAACTCTGGTGTTCATTGAATTTTTGGTTCATTTCATACTGAGTGGGTCCATGGTTTCTGTCATGGAACCAGCGTAATATCAAAAATTTCGTCGGCCAAAAACTCAGAGCCAGGTCCAGCCAAGATGCTCTGCTCCTAATTTACCTCGATCTGGTTTGCGCGTGCTGAACAGCCATATAAATATCTCTTGAAGATGTCTAATTTTTGACAGTTTATATTGTTGTTACTACTCTAAATTTTTTTTTCTCTAAGGATTTATTCTAATATTTTCCTACCCTGTTGCGCACTGGGCTCTCCTTTAGTCTTTTTCTCTTTGTTATCTTTTTCTTGTGGTAATTCCATTACCATGGTTGGTAATTCTTCTTCTCTTTTGCCCTTTTCTTGGGTAGCCGTTATTTTTCCTTTTCCTAGTAGCTAGCCTTCTCCACAGCTATGTTGGATAGAAAAGTTCTGTTAGTTTCAAGCAGTTACCCAGGATTGCGTGTAACTTTTCAATGGCCATGATTTATCGTCTGTAATGTCTTTATCCATTGACTGTAGATCCTCAGTTTTAGGATTTGTAAAGCACTCTAACAGGATCTCAACAAAGGAAGAATAAGTTAATTTAAGTCCTCTCCTTTCTCTGAAATTTCTTCTGGGTCAGGGCTCACCCCCTCCTGTTAAACCCTGCAGAGGCATTCTTCCTCTTCATCAAAGTCACTCCCTTCTCCCTGGAGATGTTGAGTCGACTCACAAGAGTGGGGCTTAAATTTGTTTCTATTCTGGTGCTGCCACCGCAAGCCCTGTCAGATCAGGCTGCGGCTGCGCTGGAAATATTATTACAGCCATGTCTTCTTTATGCGATGGCACAGAGTTCCGGTGCAGAACACTTCAGTTCGTCAGTTCACCGCCGCCCTTCTTGCAAATCACCCGTCACTGCAGGTTCCAGTCCCCTTCAGCACCGTTGAATTTGATCTGCTTCAAAGCCAAATTGCCCAGCTCTTCTGCCCTCCACTGATAAATATTTCCATCCAGTGCTACAGTGATCTGATCCCAGCAGTTCGGTTCAAGTATACATTCCTAAGTACATTTTATATCCAGGATTACTCAAAACGTCAAGTATGTTGGCTATTCCTGGTAAGTTCTGCACTAATTTTGCATGCTCCAGACTTGGTTTTACAAAGTCCATATTAGAACAGCGAAATTTCAAAACTTTGAATGTTCTAATATAAACCCCCTATTAGCGAAAGCTGAAAACATC
>NC_056748.1:850177485-850179985 GCF_019279795.1 Protopterus annectens | reverse complement strand
TGAGTTGGAATATGTACTTGGATCTAAAACACCTGCGAAGAAAGCTATAGTAGGATGGGACAATGTAATTTCTCTAGATGCAGAGAATCCACTTCTAGCCCTAAGAATTGATAATGTCGAGTCCACTCCAATTTTAAATGAAGGCGCCAATTTTCAAGAATTTTTATTGGCGGTAAGAAATATTGAAAATGACTTATACAAATACAAGAGACTGGTTTGGCAAAGATTACACATGGAAGCATGCTTACACTTTCGTGTGGTCCCTAGAGGCATGAGAGTGTTATGCATGCCTTCTTATGGTGATGCACATCCTGAACTACTAAGTAAGTGGCAAAGTTTGAACCTGGATTTGAGTTTTCGATATATTCAACTATTAATAGACTATTTTTCACCAATTGAGAATGAACTTAAACAACGTATTCTCAGCAAGCATAGAGACATTCTGACACAATATATTGAATAATATGTATGTCAATATAACTTGCTATGAGAATAAATTGAAGCAGATGAAAGAACGTAAAATACAGAGAGACCACCAGGATTTTGTTGCTGGTGAAGTTTTCTCTTGATCGAAAAACTCTGAGAGACAATTAATTTCAAATGCAGAAGTGTCTATAGGAACAATTACTGCAGTAGTACAAGAAGGGACTGTCAACAATATTAGTGAGGATTATTTGCAGAATGAGTTAACTGAAAACGTAATCAATGACTCGATGCAGAATACAGCCACTAGACAGAACGATAGTAAGAGCAATCCACTAGGTGGCTTAATGAAAGCGGGAGTGAATTTCACTCTACTACCCAATCGGGATACAATCTCTCAGACTGGGTCCACACCTCCACCTAACCAGGAAGCCAGAAAGCAGACGGAAATGGGAGCTAGACCGAAACAGGTTGTACCACACACGATTGAGCGTTTTTTACCGTTACCGGTCAGACAAAAAGTGTACTATCAACGGTCGGTAAGCAGGGGAAGAAGAAAGAGACAGAATTCCATGGAGATGGAGAATACAAGCCGAAGGGTGAGACGGTGATGGGACTAATTGTTAATTTGTCTAATTATATATTGAATGAACATGAGAGATGTGTCCTAAACAAAGGACTAACTTTTATACCTACATCGAGAGTAAATGTAAGTGACTTGTTGACAGATTTAAAATTGTTTGGTCGGAGTATATCTCTGAAATTATTTTTTAAAGACTCTAATGATAAAAAACCTTGCAGTAACAGACTGAAAAAGAAGAGTAGCTTCACTCCGAAGCCACCTACACATGTTGAGTTATTTATGAAAATGTGTGAAAGGGATATTTATGACAAACTGTATGGTACAAAAGGCAAAGGTTATAACAATATTACTAAAGAAGAGAGGATGGCATTAATGTCTTTACAAAATAATACAGCTATAAATATTAGACCATGATAAAGGCGGAGCAATAGTTGTGATGAATGCGAATTATTATTTTGACTCTATGAGCCATATGTTAAGTGATGATAAAGTATATAAACCATTACGCCAGAGTGACTATAATAATGTTTTTAAGACAGTAAAGGATAGTCTTTATGATTTACTGATGACAAGGCAGATAGATGAAGAGCTCTATGAATATCTGCTAGTTGAGAAACCCACGATACCCTGCATAAAAGGTCTACCAAAAATACACAAATCCTTATTGAAACCGCCGCTGAGACCTATAGTAGATGGTGGAGGGTGGTTAACAGAACCAGTCTCTGTATATATAGAAAGTAAGTTGGGAATGATAGTAAGGGACATTCCCAATATATTAAAATATACTACAGATCTTTTGTTTTCTTTAAATAATGAGAAACCAATGTTAAAAAGAAAGGAATATTTAATGGCTACTTTAGATGTACAAAGCCTATTTACTGTGATTCCCAAAGAATATGTGTTAGAAGCAATAAGGAATATACTTGTTATGAAGGGAATGAAGAGCAATGACATTATTTTGATTTGCTCTCTTCTGGAAATACTACTTTCTAACAATATCTTCTTGTTTGATAAACAGCTATTTTTACAGCAATGGGGAGTGGCAATGGGAACATCATGTGCCAACTCATATGCTAATTTGGTAGTATATTTCTGGGAAGAACAATTCCTAAAGGGACATCAGTACAGTGAGAACATTATTTTGTTTAAATGTTTTGTAGATGACATCCTTCTCTTTTGGGAAGGGGACATAGATTCATTAAATGATTTTGTTAGATACTTAGAAACAACAACCTCTTTTTTGAAATTTACAATGAATTGGTCCCCTAATAAAATTGACTTTTTGGATGTTACCAAATACAGGGGGAGAGATGGAGAGATCAATACCACCCTGTATCGCAAGGATAGTTGGAAGAATAGTCTACTAGAACGACATAGTATGCATCCAGGTCACGTTTTTAAAAACATCACAAAGGGGCAGATAAAGAGAATAAGAAGAATCTGCAGCTCTCCTTATGATGAACAAACAGAAATAAAAAAATTGGAGAATTTATT
>NC_056748.1:850158401-850164485 GCF_019279795.1 Protopterus annectens | reverse complement strand
CTTATATTGGTAATTTGGTGTTTATTTTTATGGACTGTGCTGGAACTGTTGTTGGTGAATTTACTTTATTATCCGAGCACGTTATTCTATCACGTTTTACGTGCACAAGCGTTGGTTTGGCGTTTTCATGAAAAGTTGGCTTGGTGCTGTATTCGTGTTACCTGCATTGGCGGGTTGACATAATTTTTTGGAAACCGAGTGGATTATTTAATTTTGTTTCGATGTGATGGCTGAAGGGGGCGAATTAAAACTGAGTCTTGACAAAGAAGAAGAGACATGGCTTGATGGCAGACATTGGAAAGGTACGGATATGAACATTGTGGAGAATAGTGCTTTATCACAAATGCAAAGTGATTTTAAAGAACTGACATTTGCTACAAAAAATATCGTTCAAGTATCTGGCATATTAAATTACTTAAGGCGTACTTGAAAGCTGATTTGACGCCACGAGGCATACGGGTCTATGTTGAACCAGGTGTGGGTAAAGAAAATATAGACTTTATAAGAAAATGGCGCATCATACAAACAACGGCATCAAAAATGTTTATTGGACTGTTGATTTCGTTTTATGATGACAGTTTGTTGAAAGTGAAAAAACAAATGGATGATTGTTTCGAAATTGTACAAAAGTATGGTGGAATGGATGGGTTCAACAGTCTATTTAATACGTATGTGGAAGAAATTAATACTTTTGACCTTGACTTGAAAACTAAGAAGCTTAAAAAGTTTAATAGAGATGCAGGAGACGCCAAAAGCGATAATACCTATACCTGGAAACAATCTAAAAGGGCGGTACGCTTTAGTGAAAATGTTAAACCTAAACGCTTCAAACGTAAGAGAAGCAAGTCGATTTTGAAACCCACATTTTTTGGTAATAACGCTGAATCAAGTACATCGGAACTGTCCTCTAATGCAGTTAGCACGGATACAGACTTTGAGGCGATGGAGGTACCTTCACCTACACATAAGAAAGTGAGATCCAAAGATGGCCCTTTAGAAGGGGTGGAAGGAAACATCGGAAGAGAATACCAGAAGGAGATGAGGGAGAAATTCGAGAGACTGTTGGAAGAGAAATAGAAGATGAAGGACTTTTAGTAAATTTAACTAAATATCAGCTAAATGCTGATGAAAAAGCTGTGTTAAATAAAGGTTTTAATTATGTACCTTCTTTTTTCCTATCTCAACATGATATGTGTATGGATATAAAAAATTTTTGTAGAAGTCTAAACTTGAAATATTTTTTTCATGCTAGAAATGGCACCTCTATGGCCTCTGAATTTAGATTTAAAAAGAGCAATTTTATGCCCCCGTACCATCCGAGGGTGAGACTTTTTGAAGAAAGACTACTTAGTGAAATTCATAGGAATCAAAATAATATCTTCAGACACCATGGATTTAACTTGACATTTAAAGAAAGAGCTGCTTTAAAAGGGTTAATGGAAAATAAAAACCTGGTAATAAATAAACAGTCCACAAAGGAGCAAAACAATGAAGAGGAAAAATACTTGAGTAAAAAGTCCCATACGCTGAAAAATACAGCATAAATGAAGCGTAGTCCACAAGAATCAAAAGTTGGTTAAAAACTGGTTTATTGCTGCAGAGGTTAGCGCTTTCGCAAATAGCTTCTTCAGACCATATACAAACAACAACACTCAGTAGCCATTTAAATACCTAAAAAGGCGGGAAAAATATAATTCTTAAAGGTATATCCATTCATATAGCAATATTCAAGGACAGCAATGATTCAAAACATATCTACGACAGTAAAAAACTACAATGAAACATATCATTGTAAAGTTAAAAAATGACTCACATCAATTCATCTAAAATGTATAATGTACCTATAAAAACTGTCATTAAGATGTAAAAGAAACATGGTGATGTGACCATAAGCACCAAAAAAACATTATTTCTTGTATCCTAACCTCCTCATTTTCAACAGTGGACGTAGAGGGACCTTCCCATTAAGCCCAGGAGACACATCTGATCTGAACTTGATAATCCAATGTGTCTCTCTGGCTTCCGTGTATGTTTCAACATCCCCTCTCCTATGTGACCTCAAAATCTGTTCTAATATTCTAAATCTAAAGCTGTGTCCCTCTCCTTCAACATGAATATGTTTCGCAAGTGCGTTAAACATATTACCTTTCCTAATGTGGTATACATGTTCACGAATCCGGTCCCTGAGGCATCGGTTCGTCTTACCAATGTAAAACGCTGAGCATCCTTCGCAGGATGCCATGTATACCACATCTTTCGATTTACAAGTCCCACATGCCCGTATCATATGTTCACCTAATCCAGATGGATGAATGAAGACTGGATCAATCAAAATGTACGAGCAAAAATTACAACTATTACATGGTCTTGAAAATGGTGGACCAATATCAACTCCTGACGGTGTGTTCCTAGGGTAACATAAGAGACTCTTAAGATTTTTCTTATTTTTATAAATAAATTTTGGTCCATCACCTATCATTTCCCTAATTTTGGGATCCACTGATAACACATGCCAATGTTTAGCAAAAATATCTTTAATGGAACCCACATCCTTGGTATAATATACTGGAAAGGATACTTGTTGGTTGGATCTAAAAGAATCACTAGATCCACCCCCATCAACAGTGTCATTCGAATACCGAGCACTTGCTCCATGGGAAAAATATGGCATAGCTCTAGTGTGTCTAAATTCAGTGATACTTTCCATCCCAGCAGATAGATCCATTGATGAGTAGCAACGTTCTCTCAACCTATCGGCTAAATCACTGATGTCATCATTAAAGACTGAATCCAGTGGAGTATACCTCGAGACACGCATAGCTTGTCCACGGATAATATTACTATACACATAACCGGGATGCATGCTGTGTCGATGTAAAAGAGTATTTCTATGACATGGTTTACGATGTAGTCCCGTGTTCACCATCCCATTGTCTAACTTCTCTACATATATATCCAGGAATGGTAATCTAATGTTCGACCATTCAAAGGTGAATTTCAAAAATTCAGTGACAAGATTCATTTCATTGACAAATTCCTGTAACTGTGTAGATGTACCTGTCCACAAAAAGAACAGGTCATCTACAAAACGCCTGTAAAATGGGACATACCTGACATACTTATCATTCTGGAAGAGGTATCGTACCTCCCATTCAGCCATAACCAGGTTGGCGTAGCTATTGGCACAGGACGTGCCCATAGCCACGCCATCCCGCTTCTAATACAGTGTTTCAGAGAAACAGAAAATATTGGATTCCAAAACTACTTCTAACAAACTCAAAAGCAGGTTCACATCAAAGTCCACAGAAATCCCCGCCCTTCTTAGGTAAGTACTCAACATATCTATACCTTCCACATTCGGAATCACTGTGATTCACTGAACCACTATCTATATATATTGAAAGCAAGTTGAGGTCAGTGGTTGATGCCAACTGTTACATTTTAAAAGATACCAGACAATTTTTACTGGATCTTTATCAGTACACCAACTCACGTACCTCTTTAGATGGCTATTTGTTTGTCACGATGGATGTTCAATCCTTATTCACAGTGATTCCGAATGTGGAAGGTATAGATATGTTGAGTACTTACCTAAGAAGGGCGGGGATTTCTGTGGACTTTGATGTGGACCTGCTTTTGAGTTTGTTAGAAGTAGTTTTGGAATCCAATGTTTTCTGTTTCTCTGAAACACTGTATTTGAAGGATGGGCGGCTGTGGGCGTCCTGTCAATAATATGCCCAACCTGGTTATGGCTGAATGGGAGGTACAATACCTCTTCCAGAATGATAAGTATGTCAGGTATGTCCCATTTTACAGGCGTTTTGTAGATGACCTGTTCTTTTTGTGGACAGGTACATCTACACAGTTACAGGAATTTGTTAATGAAATGAATCTTGTCACTGAATTTTTGAAATTCACCTTTGAATGGTCGAACATTAGATTACCATTCCTGGATATATATATGTAGAGAAGTTAGACAATGGGATGGTGAACACAGGACTACATCGTAAACCATGTCATAGAAATACTCTTTTACATCGACACAGCATGCATCCGGTTATGTGTATAGTGGATATTATCCGGGAGCCTCGGTATACTCCACTGGATTCAGTATTTAATGATGACATCAGTGATTTAGCCGATAGGTTGAGAGAACGTTGCTACTCATCAATGGATCTATCTGCTGGGAAGGAAAGTATCACTGAATTTAGACACACTAGAGCTATGCCATATTTTTCCCATGGAGCAAGTGCTCGGTATTGGACACTGTTGATGGGGGTGGATCTAGTGATTCTTTTAGATCCAACCAACAAGTATCCTTTCCAGTATATTATACCAAGGATGTAGGTTCCATTAAAGATATTTTTGCTAAACATTGGCATGTGTTATCAGTGGATCCCAAAATTAGGGAAATGATAGGTGATGGACCAAAATTTATTTATAAAAATAAGAAAAATCTTAAGAGTCTCTTATGTTACCCTAGGAACACACCGTCAGGAGTTGATATTGGTCCACCATTTCAAGACCATGTAATAGTTGTAATTTTTGCTCGTACATTTTGATTGATCCAGTCTTCATTCATCCATCTGGATTAGGTGAACATATGATACGGGCATGTGGCACTTGTAAATCGAAGATGTGGTATACATGGCATCCCAAGAAGGATGCTCAGCGTTACATTGGTAAGGCGAACCGATGCCTCAGGGACGGATTCGTGAACATGTATACCACATTAGGAAAGGTAATATGCTTAACACTCTTGCGAAACATATTCATGTTGAAGGAGAGGGACACAGCTTTAGATTTAGAATATTAGAACAGATTTTGAGGTCACATAGGAGAGGGGATGTTGAAACATACACGGAAGCCAGAGAGACATTGGATTATCAAGTTCAGATCAGATGTGTCTCCTGGGCTTAATGGAAGGTCCTCGTCCACTGTTGAAAATGAGGAGGTTAGGATACAAGAAATAATGTTTGTTTGGTGCTTATGGTCACATCACCATGTTTCTTTTACATCTTAATGACAGTTTTTATAGGTACATTATACATTTTAGATGAATTGATGTGAGTCATTTTTTAACTTTACAATGATATGTTTCATTGTAGTTTTTTACTGTCGTAGATATGTTTTGAATCATTGCTGTCCTTGAATATTGCTATATGAATGGATATACCTTTAAGAATTATATTTTTCCCGCCTTTTTAGGTATTTAAATGGCTACTGAGTGTTGTTGTTTGTATATGGTCTGAAGAAGCTATTTCTTGAAGCCAACCTCTGCAGCAATAAACCAGTTTTTAACCAACTTTTGATTCTTGTGGACTACGCTTCATTTATGCTGTATTTTTCAGCGTATGGGACTTTTTACTCAAGTATTTTTCCTCTTCATTGTTTTGCTCCTTTGTGGACTGTTTATTTATTTAGTTTTTGCTTTTAACACTGGAGCATTAACCCCGAGCGTACGCTTTATTACTTGGATTAAAAACCTGGTAATAGTAAAAGCGGATAAAGGGGGTGCTTTAGTATTGTGGGACGTAGGAGAATACCTGAAGGAAGTTAAAAAACAACTAAGTAATGACAAGTTTTATTTAAAACTGTTGTCTGACCCTACTTTGGATTTAAAACAAAGGATTGATAGGAAGTTAAAACAATTAAATTCTAAAGGATGTATAGATGAAAATCTATTAAAGGAATTGATGGTAAATACTCCTAAACGTCAATTGTTCTACATATTACCTAAGATACATAAGAATATCCCCCCACCCTGGTAGACCAATAGTTTCAGGTTTGGGGTCTCTGACAGAGTCAATTTCAGCTTATTTAGAACAACAACTTAAACCATTGCTAGGTCTTGTTAGTTCTAGGATTAAGGATACTAATGAGTTTTTGCAACTAATGGATGATATTTGGTTGTCTGAAGATTGTTATTTATGTACATTAGATGTACAATCACTGTATACAAGTATACCTCACCATGGGGGCATAGAAACTGTTAAATATTGGTTACAGCAATATGATTTATACCCATCTGAACATTGCTCTATGTTAATTGAACTAATTGAAATAGTGTTAAAAAATAATGTT
>NC_056748.1:850130901-850153401 GCF_019279795.1 Protopterus annectens | reverse complement strand
AATGATTCCAGTCAAAGTTAGTTAGGCCAAAATATAACAATCGGAATCTGATGGATGTAAACATTAGTTGTAGGAGTTTCATCAAAGTGTAATGGGATGATCTCATCTTAAGAGAAGCCAGAAAGAAGATAAAGGCTTTAAATGGGATTGGCATGTTGACTGACCCATTATTTTTATTAATTTTTGAGGCAAACCATTCTCATTTATTGGTTTGACAGCAAAGAGGAAGAGGTGATTATACAGCTATTAGCATCTCAAGTTTTCTGAAACTTGGTGTTTAACTTGGCCTACTGTCATATTTTAGGAAGTCACTTAGGGATATAAGAGACAAGAAAGTAGGTCCCACAAAGGTACTATTGCCAGGATTTTTCCATGTAAAGCTCTTTGTCCATTTTCCTGTGTGTCAGAAAACTGCTTCATGTAAAAAATAGCACTGTTTCTTATGCCTGTTCCAATAACTGATGCTGTCCCAGGATTCCCATGGATTTGGTATATCCATTAGACATGACTACTCAAAGGGTTCAGTATATTTTAATGGTCTAAGACTATGCCACCTGTATCTCCAAGGCTCATAGCCGGTTTTAGGCACCAGCGAACCCTGCAGTCACTGGGGGCCCCCCCTTGGGGCCAAGGGCCCCAAAAGTTATCTTATTCTGATATTTTGTCATCCTCTTAAACCAACAAAAAATAGTGAACAGCAGCTTGTTTTAGTTTTTAATTTACTTAAAAAACCACAAGGGTATAAATCATTGACTCATAAGTTTCAAATGTTTATTCTGTAGTTATTTAGTACTTTCGCACAGGCATCAGATCAGAATTCCATTAAATTAATACTGACAACATAGCTTTTGGGCTTGAATTAAACCCTGCTTTTGCTAATTTTTCTTTCAAAAAACCAACTACACCGCCAGCTTTGGGTCCTACCAAACCTGCGGGGACTTTGACTAATTGAGCCCCTGCCAAGGCTATACTGTTGTCTAAGGCCTTTGCAGGAGATCGGCTGCTTATGTTCAGTAGAATGTGGATCTGTAAAGAATTTTTAATAGATTAATGGACCTGTTTTTCATTTTACATCCATGAGGCAGCTCTATTATTTGTCCCAAATAAAACAGCTTAGAACTTTGGTGCATCTTTCCCGAATGGATGCTTTGGTAGAATATTTCAATGAAACGCCACAAAGAACATGTGAAAACGTGGTTGATAAGGGTGGGAAATACTATACCCTACTGTCTCACCTAATGTTCATAGGTTCATAGGTGTGTACTAGGCTAATGGCCCTGGAGCCTGTATAAGTCTAGCCCAAGAAGATTCCCTGGCATAATGCCACACGAAGTTAGTTCCCAGTGCCCCTGTCAAGCAGGGTCATTGAATTGACCCGGGGATGAACTTCCTATTGCCCAGCAACTCCTCAAGATTTCTCTTAAAGATGGCCAGTGAAGTGCTCTGCTTGACGTGAATGGGAAGCTTGTTCCAGAGTTTGGGAAGTCTCTGGGTTAGGAACCTGTCCCTCCAGCATGTTCTATTTATTGTGGTAATGAGGTTAAAGTCCCTTGAGCTTGTGGCACGGAGGTATTGGGATTTTTTTTAGGTTTAGCATATCTAACAGCTCTGGGTCAGACATGGCTTTGTAGGTCAAGCAGAGATTGCCTCTAAGTAGGTGATATGAGACAGAGAGTATAGCTGCAGTTTTTTGAGTCTGGCCATATAGGGCATGTGTCTAAGGCCCAAGATCCTTTTAATTAGGTACTTTTGTGGCTTTTCCAGTTGTAGGTGTCTAGTGAGGTACATACCAAATGGGGCATTATATTCTATAATAGGTCTAATGAGGGACGAGTCAAGAGGGATTATGACCTCTTTCTTCCTGGATGAGAAACCTTTTGTAATGAGATGTGCTACATAGAAGGACTTTCTGACCACAGTGGCGACGTTGTTTTCAAAGGAGAGGTTGCAGTCAGCCTGTGTCCCCAGGTCTCTTATCACACCTTCAGTGTTTAGTGGACTACCGCCTATGTAGTAGTTCATTGGCACCAAAGTTTTCCCAGAGGGAATGACAATGTACTTTTTTAGCATTGAGCTTAAGGCCATGGTTCTGGCACTAGTAATTGGTCTCAGTGAGGCCTTGTTGTAGAATGTCTACATCAGTTGGAGAAGCAATAATGGCTCCAAGTCTGCATTCACCTGTGAACTTGGTCAACCAGAGTCCCTTTGTGTTGGCTTGAACTTCAGAGAAGTAGATGCCAAACAGGAGAGGACCCAGGACCGATCCCTGTGGAACAACATTTGTAACTGGTCGGTATTCAGATTTAGAGTCCGCTACATTTACAGTGTGGGTTCTATCAGTGAGTCAGTTGGCGACCCATCTTATGACATAGGGGTTTATGCCTAGTATAGTGAGTGTGTCTATGATTCCTGAGTGAGGGATGGCGTCTAAGGCCTTGGCAAGATCTAGGTAGGCTGTATGAACTACCTTGCCCTCATCCACAGCTCTGGTGGCAGACTCGAAGAAATCTTGTCAGGTTGAGCAGGCATGATCTACCTTTCACATACCCAAACTGCATGGGGTCCAGAGTTTGGAGATTCCCTATGTCCCTATTAATAAGGTCCATGATGATGTGCTCCATAGCCTTACATATCAGACTTGTCTGTCTGACTTGTCAGACTAATTGGGCTGTAGTTCCCAGGGCTGTAGTTCCTCCCCCTTTGTGGAGTGGGATGACTGTAGCAGTGCGCCATTCAGTAGGAACAAAGCCTGAAATGAGGCTGTGACTGAACATGGTACTAGGGTCTGATGCCAGTTCACTTTGTAGTTCATGTAGAACACAGCCAGGGATATTATCAGGTCCTATGGAAGCTGTATTCTTGGCTTTGGAAAGTGCGTTTTTTACCTGTGTAGCCATGATAGGGACTTGGCATTCCTCAGGTATTGTGTTGGGCCCTTTAGGGGGTGAAAGGGGGGGTAAAGTTCGCACTGAACCTATCGGCCAGTATGTTGGCAATTTCAGTTGGTTCTGTATATATATATATATATATATATATATATATATATATATATATATATATTGTCATTGTGCTGTAACTCAGAGCAGCTCTTGAGTATTGCCATGTATATTCTTGACATAGCCTATAGAATGCCTTGTGGTTGTCATTAGAATCTGCAGCAATTTTGTTTTCATAGCTAGCTTTAGATGATTTGATGAGGGATCTCAGTTTTTTGCTGAGGCTAACAAGAGTTTTTTTTTCCAGTCTTGGGATTTTACTCTCTTCTGCAACAGTTTTTTTCCTTCTGTTGTAGAGTTTCTTTATGGTAGGGGACCACCAGATTGGCTTCCTTTTTTGGAGGAGAACATCTTGGTTCTGTTTGGTATGGCCCATTCTATGCACTTGTGTATGTGCTTATGCAGTGCATTGGTGTATGAGTCAGCAGTCATGCACCTATTTTCTATCTGCGTGGGCATCATGAAGTTTGGCACCTCTGCTTTTAGAAGCCCAAAATTGGCTTTGGAGAAGTTTTTTTATGGTGGTTTCTTTTTGTGGGTGTGTGAGTGGGATGTGGATGTCCATGGTGATAAGCTTGTAGTCAGATCTGACCAGGGAGGAATGGATTTCCTGTGTAGAGCAATGGTCACCCATGTTGGTAATTACCAGATCAAGGATGTTTCTACCTCTGGTGGGGGTAAGAATGAGTTGGTCCAGGCTGTTGGAATTAATGAATTCCAGAAAACATTGAGCAAGTGTGTTGGTACATGAGTAATTTTCCCAGTTGTGTTGGTACATGAGTAATTTTCCCAGTTAATGGAGGGGTAGTTCAAGTCTCCCAGTAGAAGGGTATTGCTTTGTACCCTGATATTTTCCATTGTGTTTAGGAATGTGGAGTAGGAGTCTTGGCACATGGTAGGGGATCTATAGCAGGCTACAACCTGGATTGCAGTTTCACCCAGTGTTAGCTGTACCTGAAGTATCTCTGATGCATTATGTTGGGTTACTTGTCTGGAGATGTGCATACCTTTTATGAATATGGAGACACCACTGCCTTTAGTGCTTCGGTCCAAATTTGGGATCCGAAAGGTGTGGTATGAATTATAGCCTGGTAGTGTTGGGGTACTCTCCGGTGACTTGAACCAGGTCTCTGTCACTACACAGATGTCTATGTTCCCCATTTTAAAAAGTGCTTTGAGCGACGGCATTTTGAGATTTAGACTTCTGGAGTTCAGCAGCATAACCCTCAGTTTTGTTTGTTTGTAACTGTTATGGGGGTAATTTTGTCTTCAGGACATTGCCTAAAAATAGCACTATAGGCGTGGCAAGAGCCTTAGCCAATGTCCGCAATCTCAGGGGTGACAGGTGCAGGCCATCTCTGGCGAAGCATCGAGGTTTGTCGATCATGTCATCCCAGGCAGACAGATACTGGATCCCCTTAGAATGACACCAGAAACTTAGCCAATTGTTAAAGTCAATCATTTTCTGTTTGTACTATGAGTATCATTCTGGGTGACAGTAGGATGCTACTCAGTGCTAGGGTCATACCTGCCTGGGCTACAAGATCCAAGAGCTCCTCTACATCTCTTTTCATGTAGTCCAAGTAGGTACGTCTCAGGTCGTTCACACCAACGTGGACAATGACAGAGTCATATTTGTACCTGTTGTGGAGTGACCTAAGTGTATGCATTATGTGGCGGATCCTGGCTCCTGACCCTAACTTTCTCCTCATTTAGCCTAGTGAGTTGGACATAAGTGTGCCTTACTATTGCATCATCTATGACTAGTGTATTGGGTAAGTTGTTTTGCCTTAGGGGCTTTAGTTGAGTGGCACACTGTTTATGTGAGCTATGTGTTACGTGGTTTATGCTAGGATGTGGTGGTTGATTGCATTTCTGCCTCGGAGGCCTCTGTTGTTTGGGCAGATTTTTATTGAGATCCTCCGTGAAAGTAGGTGTGTGTTTTGTGTTACTAGGTGAAGGTTGTGGTGTGTATGTTCCGGAGGGCTATGTGCTGAGTGTGGTGTGGTGCAGGTGCTATCCTACTCCTCTTGACTGACTAATCCAGTCTTGGCTGGAGGGTGCTTGGTTTCCAATTTGGCTATATATGTGCATCTCTCACAAGTCATAGTGCTGGGAGGTAAGAGGAGAGGGTTGTCTGTGTACATGAGGCAGTTGCTACATTGCCTCAGTATGCCCAAGTTCACCAGGTTGACAGGAGAAAGCACAGGGAACTGACCTTTAGACATGCCTGGATAGATGCTCAATATATTAAGTACTGGAGCTGTTATTTTACTTTCCTTTGTGGAGAGTTTAATGCTGGTAGCAGTATATATGCTGCAGTAAATGCTACAAGTAGTTCTGAGCAAGTGCTGGGCTTAAATTATCTAGATTGAGTGCAAAAATGTGAAAGCTGTCAAGATCTAAGGGAAAATTTGAAGAGTAGACTTTCTGGCTCTGGTAATAGTTTACCCTAGCTTAGCGGCACTGTGCGTCGCGCAAACACAGGTTTTTAAGGCAGAAAGTTAAAAGGGATAGAAAGCAAATAAAAACGGCCAAAAGGTACAACTTCAGAGCTGGAAACCACTCCTCTAGCGATAGGCTGCTCAGTGTTTACTACTGCCACTGGTAAGCAGAAAGACTTCCGTCTACCACAGCAAGGTCTGGACAACTCAGAAACTCATAATACAGTCCTGAAATCAGCAAATCTGAAATCTGGACTGTTCTAGCTAGAGAAAATGGCAGGAAACGAGCAAATAGGATTTTTTTCTCTTTTTTTGACAAACTGTCAAAAAGAATTTTAAACAGCAGTAATCACACTTATAAGCCACAGAAAATGCTAGTACACTTGAGTGTATAGCCTACAACAGTAAATACAGTAGAAATAACTTTTGACTAAAAAGTGCAGTAAGAATTCTTAAAAAGCAAAATACAGTATCATTAAATGCAGTAAGCTGAAAATGATACATATCATGTGACTAGAGTAGATGAACTTAGATTAGGAAAATCATGGTGCCTCGCTACAGACTTGTCTTTTCTCTCACATGGAGTCTCAGACACATTCAGGAAATGAATAGAATTTTAAAACCTCGTCCCCAGTACACTGCTCAATATTTGGATGCTGTGGTGATAGATACTGAAGATTCAACAACCCTCTTACCCCAGTTACAGATAGTTTAGATTCTATACAAGCTACAGTTTTTTCAGTCAATTCATCCACGTGTACCACTGGTATGGAAGATTAAATATTGTGGTATTCCATGAAGCACAGAATAGTGAAACCTGAGGTAGGAAGGGCAGCTTTCGTCACCTAGAAAAAAGTAAGTGGGGACATCTCTAGCTGTCTAGGAATTATAGGAGACTCATTCTTTACTTCACCACCACTACATACCTCTTCACAGATTTAAATAAAATAAGAACACCCATAAGCTTAGTTATTCATACAAGTCTGAGAAGGCATTCTTGATGTTACAGAAATGCTTTGTATGCACAACATGTTCTTATGAGTACTGGCTATAGTAAAACGTTTGTTGTACAGACTGACACCTTAGATGTTGGGAGTAGGAACAGTGATATCCTAGAAGGTGTAGGGAGAGCACCCTATTTGTTGTTTGAGCAGAAAGCCTACTTTTCAGGAGTCCAAGTATGCTCTCATAGGAGATGAGTGCCTGGCTATCAAGTGGGTTGTGTATTTCAGGCAGTTCACGGATCACTCCCCCACACACGCACACACACACAAATGGGTGAGCCAAAGTAAGTACAAGAACTCTCAGCTCAATAGACTGTTATTACTTTTGCAGCCAGATCACTTTTTTTCTATATGACACAGTCCTACGGTAAGACATGGCAGTGCTGATGGCTTGCCATACTTTCATGCATTGAATTCCTTGGGCACTCAATCCTGTGGGTAAGAGTTGGGGAGGTAATATGATAAAGAATGAGAATTAATGCTTGAAAGCAGATATGTAATCCCTGAACTGCTGAAATTATGCTTGGCCACTTTTGCATAAAAAAGAGAGTAAGGTTCATTGTAAGTAACACTGCAGAGAGCTGCATGCTGGTACATAGCGGACATACAGGCAGCAAAATCCTCAGAAATTTCTTACTGCCAGTCTGGGAAGCAAGACATCATTTTATGCTTGGTCTGTCAGTCATTTAAAAGGATCCATTTTGCCACTGCAAGTGAAAACTAACCACTTCTTGGAGATCATTTATTATTTTTTTCATTTTTCTATTTTGGAAACTTGTTAATATCAAAGAGAGGGATGTGCTTCTGTGGTAGTCTGTTTCCTTACAAAAAACAGACATTTGTTTGCTTAGGACCCGAACATAACATCAAAAGCTGTACCATTTTTCAGGCTTTCATCCTAAAATTCCTAAGGAGTTGCCTTTTTTTCTCTTAACGTTTAGTGAGATGATAAACAATTGAATGCACTTGTACAAGCCACTGTGTCTTCTGAAGTTTCTGCCTTCAATGTTCCCTAACAGCCAAAGAAGAAAACTAAAAAGCAGAAGGTAGATGTCACTACTTCAGCTTCCTTCTCTAGGTCAGATTTGCGCATATCTGCTGAGGTGGTTGAGAAGCAATTGCTTGACCTCTGTGTGGTTTCCTACTGTTGAGACCCAGATTGAGGCCAACATGGAACCCCCCCAATAGGCACATCCAATCCAATCATTCAGACGGCTGCTAAGGCTTTGAAGGGGGGGGGCGAACCTAGGCTAATGATTTCTGAAGGACCAGATGGTGTTCCTTAGAACTTAGTGCATATGGAAGTCTTTGGTTCCCTGATGGAGGTACATTCAAGGTAAAGTGCTTTGTATGCACTTTCCTTCAAACCCCTAAAAAGAAGCAGTAAAAAAATCTAAACATCTTTCTTCTTCAGCCATTTCTGTTTCAAGAGATCTTCAATAAGTATAGGAGGAATTTTCTTAGGGTTGTATAAGGCTCTTATAGCTGTTGTAGCTCCTTAGTTCTTTGCTTCCACTCCATCTAACCCTTGCACAAAAAAAAAAAAAAATACTTCATCTTAAGAAGATTCTTCTTCTGAGCTAGAATCTGAGCCTTTACACTATTCTTCTCAGATGCATTCCCCTCTGGCACATGCATCTGAACCTGAAGGTTCCATGTCCTCTGATTTCCCTTCAAAAAGAGCTCTCCTTTGGAGAAATTATTCAGAAAATGATACAACTTTTCATTGGGGTGGGAGTGGGGGCATAGCCAGCTTTAGGCACCAGCAAACCTTGCTGCCACTGGGGGCCCCCTGTTGCTGGGGAGCCCCCAACCACAGCAAGTTTTGTTAAACTGATATTTTATAACATGTCTGCCAAACCAACAAAAGCTAGTACAGCAATCATAAGCACTTACTAAGCCAGGTGGCTAATAATTCTTATTTATATCTCCTTTAAAATTCAAAGATATTCTGGTTATAGTAACTGTGCTTTATCAAGTGGCAAACTTCATAATTCCATTAAATATTTTACCACTGACATAGTGTCCCTAGCATAGTTAATCCCTGCTGGTGGACAATCTCTCCCCTAAAATTAAGAACTTAGCCAGCTTTAGGTACCTGCAGTACCCGTGGTTGCAGGTCCCCCCTTAACCACCCTTGACTGAAAAATGAGGAGAAAACTATACTAATTTCCTGATTATACTCTTTTACCTTAACAGGGCTGTGATATGACCCTTTAAGGATAAAGTTGATAATGAAACATGAGCAAGGTAAGCACTAAACAGATCAGCAGCCCAGAGTGACTGATCTCAGTGCGTACCTTGGATTTTAAGAACTGATGCTTCTGATCTTCAAGGATGGTTTTCTCTTTCTGGGAGTTTTATAAATACTGGCAGAACATTGGATGCTATGGTGTTCAACTTCGTTGCAGAAGAATTCTGCGCAATGCCAAAAATAATAGCAGAATAAAGGCTCAAAATCAGGAACCTGTTTGAAGTATTACTCTAATTCACTTAAAAAGTTAATAGAATAACACCTTTTGCATCAGCATGCATTTTGGACAATGAAAAGTATAAAACTCTGATGTCTGATTTTATTGACTGTCTGTAATACTGAAAGATTTACCAGCAAATCAAACTTTTTATGAAGGGCAGAACAAAATTATGAGGCAAAATCAGTGAAGGTTTGTGAAATCAGGGATAGTTATACGTATGCATTACTTCTTAATGAGGTGAGTAAAAGTGACTTAGCTCTACAGTTGACAAGTCACTGATCTGGTGTGGCATTACCGGTGTTGCACAAAGTATTAATATTTGCTGAAATATATAAAAAACTAGCATTGTTATGGCTTCTGTATTGTTTAGTGTTTAATGCTTAGTATTGTTATGACGTGTGTGTGTGTGTGTGTGTGTGTGTGTGTGTGTGTGTGTGTGTGTGTGTGTGTGTGTGTGTGTGTGTGTGTAAAATATATCGCAGATTTTTATATGTGCACACACCCAATAATGCAGGAACGCATGCATTATTCTTCTGGGTATCAGTAAAAATGCAGCTAACAAGTCATTACATTTCAGAATTAAGACATAAAATATATCATGGAACATTCAGAGCCTTGGATCTTCTAGGAGTTTGGTGGACTCCCACTCTCCAGATTGTATAAATGGATACAGATAGACCCCCTTAATCATCCTTGATTGGGGGGGGGCAAAAAAGCTATTGCTGGTTGGGGAAAATAAGGAAGAAAACTGTATTAACTTTCTGATTACATTCTTTAACTGAACAGGGTTGTGATATGACCTGTTAAGAATAAAGCTGATAATGACCTCTGCTCTCAACCTCACCCTTCTAAAACTGGCCCTGCTGAGATGTGTGTTTATAGAAAGTTGATGTAGGTTATGGGTGGTGCTGGGAATTGTGTAGTTATTGCTGCTTTAATTTTCATCACAGGCAAACCTTAGAATTGTGCACAGGGGCTTCCGGCGTGTAGCTCGCAAGACATTTCCCTGCGAGCTACATCGCTGAAACCAAATGGCTGCAGCAGCACTTTGCCGTAGTGCAATACGGCTGAAAAGCATAGCCGCTGAAGCTGTAAACTATGAAAGGAAATATTATACCTGGTGGCGATCCTTACAGACAGCTGCCCAGCTGTATTCAAGCAGAGACAGCCGTACTGGATGTGTAACACATTCTTTATTCTCATTCAAGGAATGCATTTATTTCATTATTTATTTATTTTACTGTCAGACGTCTGACAATAAAATAAATAAATAATGAAATAATTCCATGAATGAAATGAAGAATGTGGAATGTGTTACACATCCAGTACGACTGTCTCTGCTTGACTACAGCAGGGCAGCTGTCTGTAAGGAAGCTGTGTTCCATAATTATTCCGCTCATAGTTTACATGCTTTCGCTATGCTTTTGCTTATGGATGATTGCACTACAGCAAGCTGCTGTTGTATTTTTCGCCGAAGCGATGTAGCCCTGCACAGGAGGTCATTATAGCTTGAGTTTGGGCTGGAGGCAGTGTGGTCATTGTTTCTTTTACTTTTGTCACAGAGCTCAGAGGTGTACAAAGAAGGTTACTATAGCTTATGTAGGGGCAGTGTTCTGTCAAAGAGCAACAAAGTAGAATACATTACTGTAATCACTGTTTTTTCATCTCACAGTCACACATCAGGCATATTTTATGGCTAGGCTTAAAAAGGCCCTTGTGGTCATTAGTCTAGTAAACACCTGTGAACGTATACAGGTTTAAGGGTTGGGGTGAGGAGGAATGCTATGTATATGTTTGCCAGCAGAGCCTTGAATTATATGACTGTGGCAATTTGAAACTCTGCTTTCATCCCAATCTAACACCAGAGGGATGTATAGGCATTGCCTGTCTTTTTTTTTTTTTCTGGGGGGGGGGCTAGGGAGGGGAGCTGTATTCCCAGGTAGGACCCGTGTATCCTCATAGCAATTGTCTTGTTAGTTTATTGTGAGCTCCTGTTTTGCCAGCTTTGAACATTAAGCCTTGGTCACATCTTAGGTCCCCCTTGAAAGAAATAAAAATAAGACTGAAATTCTTTTCTTACTCGTGATTTTTATTTAGACCACTGTTAGATTAAAAGATTGGGAAATGCTCTAAAATGCATCACAGAAAATCTATAACCCCTATAGCTTCTTGGGGTACCATCTTAATTGAGTTATTTCCTAAATAGTTATTACTGCTCTGTCTTTCTCCAATACTCAAAAGACAGGGAAGGTGTATTGAAAGGATACAAGAAAAACTAAAGCTGAACCATGCTGGATTTCTTTCCTTAATCATAATTTCTGTTCAAGCCATAATTGGATGAAAAGGTCATTTCAAAAGGAAAAAAACTTTAAAATGCACATCACAGCACATAGAAAGTCATGGCTTCTTAATAAAGCTGAACAGCAAGACAAATGTGAGAAGAGGAAGAAAAAAAATGTATATGGTATGGAGAGCCCAAGATGGGGAGAAAGGGGCACTGGAGGGTATGTGTGTGTTTGGGGGGGTGCTGAAACAGAAGGCAGTGTCTAGGGTGCAATTTCACCTAAGTTTAGTCCTGTACATAGAGTTATTGTAATGCATCATTATTGCAACTAAATGCAAGTAACTGTGACTATCCCTTTGTGAGATGGGCCTGCATAGTGTTGGTAAGTGCATTGTAGCTACAGGTCAGTCTGTGTGTACTACTTCTAAATGTTTGCAGCATGAACTAAAAGGTTACTTAGGAGGGGTGGCAGTGACAGGGTGATAGACTGAAAGCATCTCGGGACCCCCAATTTGACACTTGCTGGGGACCCCTAAAATGCTAACACCAGCCATGGGTGGGGTGGGGGGGGACTCTCTGAATCACAAAAGAGATAATCTCTTTCATGTGAATACTCTAAAATCTTCTCCTGGTCCTCTAGTTCTTGAAGCTTTACAGAGTCACTTTACTATTGGCTTCTGTAACTCCTGAGTCACACCCATCTGTACTGAGAAAGGCTGCCTGACAGATATTGCAAACTTTCTGAAATACTTAAATCCTGTATTTCACCCTGCCATTGTTTCTGTTTATGCTAATAAACTCTGTAAGCTTTTCCCATCTTCCAGTACTTTCCCAAATGACGGGAAAAAAGTATATAGATCAGCTGCTGTACTGTAGCTTTTTGTGCTGTTAACTATCAGACATGTTGTCTTTCGGCTTTTCCCGGTTAGAGGTCGCCACAGCGGAACTCCGTCCCGCTAATGATTGGCAGTAGATTTTCACAGTGCCGAGTTGCCAGCTCGACGCCCAACCTTCAACGAAGGCACGCCCATTCACGCATGTCTTTCAGAATGCCACTCGACCCATGGGGAGGACATGCAGACTCCACACAGAAGGCACTCCCCGCACACTAGCTGAGAATCGAACGGAAGAACCTCTTGCTGTGAGGCAACAACGCTACCAGACATACATGCTAAAATACCTCTCATCAATTTTTGGCATGAATAAACTTGCTGCAAATGTCCCTGATGATGACTGACTGCTGTGCTGCATATGATCTGCCTAACAAATTGCGTACCATTATGTTAAAAGTGCATGTAATATGACAGATAATTCTTCAGTGCTACTGCTTCTAGTTTATTGCTAAGACTGTTCCTTTTTGGACCTCCTTCGGAAGAGATATTCAAAAAAGTGGAAGAAAGGGGCACAGTTATGTAGGGTTTTAAGCAAATCTTTACTTTTCCTGGTCCAAACTTGCAAAGTCATAACCCCTCCAAGCCAGGCCCTTTATATCACAGTAAGTCCACTTAATAATAGGGTGGACAAAAGTCCAACAAGAAATTACAGGAAAATAATGTCTGACTTCAGGGGAGCAGAAGTCCTCTTTCAGGACAAACCTCTCAGTTTCTGACTGCATAGTTTCTCGCCTTGGCCGCCCCCTTTCCTGTCTTCCAAACAAACTTTCTGTCACTCTTTCCATGGAAAAAGATACCAACAGACAGTTTGGTTTTAAGAATCATTCAAGACGTTTGCACTCTTCAGTGGAAATTTCTACTACTGCACCAGTGAGGTTCCTCAGGTTCCACAGAATCAAGACCTTTTGTACCGGGAAGTAATGGAACTGTTCCCCAAAATAAAAAAAAAAAATAAAAAAAGGGATCTATTCCATGTTTTTTTTTTTTTGGAAGGCATTGGAGACTTATCCTTAACTTGTCAAGAAACAATGAGGATGGCAACTGTAAACCAAGTCCATATTATCAAAAGAAAACAATTTTAAATTCTACAGATATGACCCCAGTAGGTATCACAAGTTGGGTCACTCAGATTTGGTAAGAATGGATTCTTGTATTTACACGGAGGTACTATATATAATGGTTATGCTATAATATTGATAAATTGTAACTTGAATCATATTCATAGCCACTGATACATGGCTATACATATTGCCAATGCAGAATGCCTCTAACTGTGACCGAGATTGTTTAGAGCCAAAACAGGAACATCCTGTATTCAGACACCCAAGATCTTAAGCACATCTCTCTCTACACTTGCAAACTGGGAAATGTCAGCTATTCCTCTGGTCTGAGATCCTAGAGATATATGCAAATTCTTTAATGGGTACTGTTTTTTGGGGGAAGGTGGGGCTTTGAGGGTCGTAGTAAGAAGTAGGCAGACTTTAATAATAATTTGATCTTAGCATAAGTGTTTATATTACCATCATTTAATTTCATGCATATTTTTACTTTATGCTCCATTGCCTTGAATCTTTATAGAGAATGGTGAAGATATTTAATTGCCCATAGTGAGTTTCAGAGCTTATTGTACATGGCATTATTGTGTTTAATATATGCTACAGGAAATCTTGGTTGTTCCTGTGTTTGCCAAAAGACCATTGTATAGTATTAAAAGGATTTCCAGAGATACTGGCAACAGCAAACCAAGGTAAATTAGAATTGTCACAAATGTAAGGAAAATCAATTAAGGGATTTCTTGATCAGCACTTCATTTGTCTTTTACAAAACTGAGTTGATATTCAAGTATGATACTTTTGTAATTGGTGGTATGAATCTGTCAGTATTTTAGAGTATAACATGGTGTCAGCAGTTATTAGTAAATGTTCTGGGATTCAGAAAGGCTTATCCTGATGCAAAAGCTTTAAACTGGAAGGTGTCTGCATAATGTTAAGCATTTCTAGTTCAGAGACTGTTTTTCTACTGTGGTCTCTACTGATGGTTGTAGCACATACAGTAGTCTTGCTGGGGAAGTTGCATGCCAATGTGACAGTCCAGAACAGTTGCTAATGCTAATGAACTATCCTGTTTACCTAGGAAATGGCAGCAGCACTGGATTAACTCTACAGAGTGAATGAATCACTTTGAGTTACTTTTTGTGTAGGAGGAAAAAGTGATTACCGTTTTTTTGAGGTTTTCATCCTTTTACCCATATGGGAGTAGTTACAGCTCGTACTTTGATTACAGGTATGTATAGTGGAGGTGTGTGGGTGTTCAGAACCATAGCTGACTCTTCTAGTACCCCGTACACTCTTCCCCCTAAGCTCTTCAACTGAAGAGCAAAGACATTGGCTTTTACTATAGAAAGCCAATTGGCACTTTTTGTAAAGGTGTCTTCCTAGAGCAGCAATAAAAAAAAAAAAAAAGGTTTCCGCTTTTAGAGATCCACATTCCCTGTGTTGTTTCACAAAAAAAAAAAAAAAAAAAGTGCAGTATTGACTTGTTTCACAAACTGTTGAATTTATTCCTCTCCTGTATCCAGGGCCAGTGTTGGCATTTTGGGGGCCCCCAGCAAATGTCAAGTTGGGGGCCCCTTAGGCACTTCCAGTATAAGTATCATTATGTCAGTGCCACCCCTGCTAAGAAACCTTTTAGTTTGTGCTGCAAACTTTTAGGAGTAGTATGTCCAGACAGACCTGTAGCTACAAGCTCTTACATTACAACAGGCCTATATACCACACTATGTTGACCTGTTTAACAAAGGGACACTTACAGTTACTGGCATTTAGTTGCAACAATGATACACTGCAATAACTCTATGTACAGGTCTGAAATTAAATGTAAGCCGCGGTGGTACAGTGGTAGCGTTGTTGCCTCACAACAAGAGGTTCTCCTGTTCGATTCTCGGCTGGAGTGCTTTCTGTGTGGAGTCTGCATGTCCCCCCCGTGGTTGAGTGGCCTCTGAAAGACATGCGTGAATGGGCGTGCCTTGGCTGAAGGTTGGGCGTCGGGCTGGCAACTCGGCACCATAAAAAAAAATTGACTGCCAATCATTAGCGGACCAGAGTTCCGCTATGGCGACCCCTAACCGGGAAAAGACAAACAAACAAATGGGTCTGGAATTAAATGAACTGATGACTAGGCCTACCATTTCAACACCCTTTGCACACACCCCAACCCTCTCTTCTGAGCCCCCCCTTTTTTTGGGCTTCCCATATCATGCACATTACTTTTTTCTTCCGTTTCTCACATTTTGCCTTACTCTTAGCTTTTTCAAGAAGCCATAATTTTCTGTATGCTTTGAAGTATATTAAGTTTTGTTTTTTCTTTTTACACAACCTTTTCATCCAGTAATAGATTCATAGATTCATAGATTACTACTAGGCTAACTACCCTTGTGGGCCATTTAAAGCCTTGCCAATTACTCCATGTGAGAATCAAACCCTGCACCTTGTGTCTGTAAGGTAAACACCTTAACCATTATGCCAAATCCCACCCCCTAAGAGCATTCATTAAAATGTGTCCCTATTTGTCCCCCTATCGTGCAGGTTTTGCGCAGATTTGGTGCTCTAAGAGGTTGAGAGGTATGGTTCGTACATATTTACAGTAACAACCCTTCACATTTGTGTAATGTACAACTGCATACCTGTAGTCACTTCATGTCCAAAATAATAATCCCCGTATGACTGTATACAGGTAATAGTCAAATGCGAATGGGAACACCCCTCACCGTGGAGTATGGACTGTAACGACCCCACCCATAATATGTATTGCCAACAGAATAAGCTGATGACAGGTGCCCAAACACCTGTGTCTATAAACACAGGTAAAACTTCATAATAGGGAGAAACTCCCTGTCCATATGCTTCGTCTGACATTTGAACTCGGCCAGGGAAGTTCCGTTCACCAGGTGGACAAGCTTAAACCCAGATCACTACATGAACACTCTGACTAGCTTGAACAGACATTATGATTTGCTATGGTTGAGGGCTCCCAGGGAACAGGGGGGGCCCCAGCAACCGCAGGGTTCACTGGTGCCTAAAACCGGCTATGTACCAGCATTTCAGTACAGATAAAAAGAAAGCAGGAAATCTCAATCACTCCCCCTAAGACTTTATGCCTGGGGTGGATGCCTCCTTTTTACCACCTTTACTACACATATGTGTGTGTGTGTGTGTGTGTGTGTGTGTGTGTGTGTGTGTGTGTGTGTGTGTGTGTGTGTGCTTATGTTATTGCAGTGCATGGCCTTGTAGGGAGAAAACTTAATGCTATCAGATTGGACAGTGCAGCGTTCAATCCAGAGACATGGTAATGAGCTGCTAATGAGATATTTCTGTGTGGCTTTACCATGTCACTAAAGCAGAGATTTTCTTTCACACTAATTGACCAACCCACATCTTGCCCATAGGTCTCAGACACAAGAGTGTAAGGAGATTTGTTCATTTTGCTGGTACTGTAATAACTGAATGAGCTGTAAGAGGTATTTCACGTTTCTGTATGTACCTTGCAAATATTTAGAATAAAAGGTAATAGTTGTTCTTGTAATAAAATATATGAATCTGTAGACAGTGTATGTAGAGCTGGCGCTATTCCTCTTAGACTCCTCTTAGACTCATCTTGAATTCTGTTTTTATTTCTCCAGAGTATAGTTTGACACTGTACCAGCTTTTTTATATTTATGAAAATTAACATAATATTTAGTTTGTTCTGTGTCAAGTAGGTGATTACTGGAATATAGGTCCTTATAGAAATTGTTGCTTTATTTTCACAGACTATGATTGGCTTCCTATTGAAATTTTGACACTTGTAACATTGAGTGCAAATACACTGAAAAAAACCCCGCCAAAAACAAAGGAGAAGAGTGATTATCATACATCCACACTCCGAAGGGGGGTTGGGACTTGGGCAAGCAACCTGAGCCCATAAAACCCGTAACTGCAACAGAAATGAGCACTGAAAGGTGCTTTTTGCCTGATGTACCACATGATGCAAAACAGAAAAGAGAGAAAATATCATACAATGCTCTTTAAATTAATTTTTTGCAGGGGCAAACCCTCCGCACCCCTGTATGGGGAGCACGCCCCCCACTTCTCAAACTTATGCATACAAAATCCAGGTTCTCTATACCTCAGAGAAAACCTGCAATCTGAAGTAGGAACTTCATTTGTCAGCAACCTGTGGGATACGGATCCGATCTCGGATCCGAGCCGGCAACTTCTATCATAGCATAGATCCGAGCTCCTAGCTCCTCCCCCTTACCCATAATCCCCTGCCTGCCCTGACTGACCTCAGATCTAGTTTGCCGCTCTTCAAGCAACAGCTAGGTTCAGAGCTCTTGGCGTTTTGTGAGAGAAAAAGTTTTGTATTTCTTCTTTCTGAGTGACTGATTGTGTGTGTGGTAGGTTTACCCTTACTCTTTTTTATATCTTATATAATTTTGATTTAATTTAAAAATATATTTCTCCCTCCCCCGCTGGTCATAGCGTGTGTGTTGACTGAGCGTTAGGGGCCTAGTGAGTGTGCGCTTTTCTAACAGTATGTCGGAGGCCCCTAAAGCAATTTTTTCGAAATGCACCGAGTGTGGTCACAAGCTTTCACCGGCTGATGGCCACACTCAGTGCGTTAGGTGCCTTGGGGTTGAACACCTCTCTTGGGGTTGCGCGATTTGCGCGGTATTCAACCCCAGGGCACTCAAGGATCGAAGGTCGAAGCTAGTTCTGGCAGGCCTTCTACCCCCAGACTCTGCTTCGGCCTCCGGTACTTCGGTGCCCGCTACCCCCCCGGTAGCGGTCACTCCTGCCTCCCTTCCTCCGACCGGGACTCAACCTCCCGCTTCGGCTCCGGAGGATAGGGAGGCCAGGAAAGAGAAGCAGCGGGAGAAGCACCTTAAGCGGCGGGCCGAGGACTCCTCATCGGCCCCACCCGCCAAGAGGGCTTCCCCGTCCAAGTCTTCTCGATCTCCTCCTCCTCGGATCCGATCCCCTTGTTTCTCCCCGGGACCCGAGGAGGAGGTGATCCGGTCCCTGTCGAGGTCATCGAGGTGACACTCCAGGTCTGCCTCGGTGGACTCGTCGAGGTCCACTTTTAGCATGTCTGATGCGAACATGGAACGGATGATGAGGAGATTCATCCAGGCCCAGATGCAGATGGGAGTGCTGTAGCCTCCCCCCCCCCCTCTGGGAGGGAGCTCGACCCCTTTTTTCGCTCCTATAGCTCCTTCTCTGACCCGCATTCCGGGCTCGGAGCGCTTGGAGCCAAGCCACGTTGGATCCGGGGGTAGGTCGGAGCCGACCGTGCTGGGCACGTCGGCTCCGACTATTCCCTCGAGTTTGTCGGATCCGACCTCTCAGAGCCGTGGGCCAAGCTTTGGATCCGAGGGATTCGGTGTGCTTTCAGCTCCATCCCGGTCGGAGCACACTGGTCCTTCGGATCCGACGTTCTCAGTGCCAGGTCCGATCCCCGCTTCGGATCCGAGTGGGAATCGGATCTCGGATCCGTCAGAGAGCGGCTCCCCTCGGCTTTCACTGCGGTGGAAAGGGCACTGTCGAGTGCTTCCAGGCCTCCGGTCCTGGATTCGGCTCCCTCCCGCACTCCTTCTCATCTGGTCCTGGCTCCCTCATCCGGCCCTCGGGGCAGCCTGCCTCAGCGCCTTTAGGAGTTCCAGTGGAACAGGATACAGCCCATGAGGACTCCTCGGACAGCCCCCCCGAGGAGATTCCTCACAAGGCAAAGTGCAAAAGGAGGCACATGGACTCCCCTGAGAGTCTCACTGAAGATACGGACTTGGATGAAGGGGAAGGCTCCCCTAGGTCACCCCCCGAGGATGTCTCCTTTGGAGACATCATGGAAATGCTAAAAATCAGGGGTGGGTGGTCTGCCTCCAAGGCTTCCTCTGACGAGTCTGTATTCCTTGAGGCGTTTGAGGCAGGACCATCTACCTCTTGGGTGTCCCCTCCACCCAACCCCCTGGTGGATCTCATATCCTCTAGGGCTTGGAAGGAACCGGACACCGTAGAGCCGATCCCCAAGCGTCCAGACAAAATTTTGAGCCCCCCTGCAGAGAGATCACATTGGAGCAGAGGTCCCCCTGTGGATGCCATGTTGGTGGCTGCAGCCACCAAGAAAGAGTTGGCTCAGGAGAGCCCCATGGTTCATCCTCCGAGCAAGGAGTCTCGCGCGATGGACCGTCTTGGGAAGTGGGCCTTCAGTTCAGCGACCTTCTCTATGAGGGCCTTGAACTACATGGCACACGTTATTCGGATGCAGCGGGATCTAATTAAGGAATACGCTGCTTCCCCCCCCGGGGTCCATGTACTCTTCCCGAATGGCCACCCTCCGCTCTATCTCAAATACCTCTATGCGGCTGTTGTCTCATGCTACAGAGGGAGCCGCTAGAGCAGGCGGAGTCGGGCTTGTCATGAGGAGACAGGCCTGGCTCCGTCACTGTGACTTCTCGGAACCCTTTAAGGCGTCATTCGCGAATGCCCCTTTTGATGGTTCTGCACTGTTCGGCAAAACCGTTCGCGACACTCTTGTCCAGAGCGAGAAAGACGGGAAGGCCTTGTCTGCCATCAGAGTCCGCTTCTCTGCACCCCAGAGGTCCTTTTCCAAGAACCAAAAGGGTCAGAAGAAGATGTGGTTCCGAAAATCACATCAATCTCAGTCTGCTCAGGACAACCAGTCCTCTCGTAGCAGAGGAGGACAGGGAGGATGCTGCCCCAGAGGCAGAGGGGGTCCTAGGCATTTTGAGTTCAGAGAACCTTTCTCTGAGAGACCCACGCAGAACCCCTGAGGGGTTTCCCGACTGCTCCACTCTGGAGGCAGTCGGGGGGCGTTTTTCGAAGCACCTGGCAAAATGGGAGTCCATAACAACAGATGGCTGGGTGCTTCGTATTATATCCAGAGGTTACCAAATTCCCTTCATAGTCAACCCCAGAATCAGAAGCCTTCCCGACGTCCCACCCAGTCAAAAGAAGGCGGCCGCTGCAGAAATTCAGCAGCTTCTACAAAAAAGAGCCATCCAGCCCGTCCCCCCAGATCAAGTCGGATCAGGGTTTTACTCCAGGTTCTTTCTGGTGCCAAAAAAGACGGGGACTTGAGGTCCATCCTCGACCTCTCTCTCCTAAACCTGGCGGTACCCAAAGAAAAGTTCTGAATAGTCACGCTGCAATCCGTCCTCCCCTTATTGCGGGAGGACGACTGGATGTGCTCTATAGACCTCAAGGATGCGTACTATCACATTCTAGTGGACAGGCGTTCCAGGAGCCAGTCACTTTCAATTCAGGGTCCTCCCCTTCAGTCTCACCTCAGCCCCCAGGGTGTTCACCAAGGTCCTAGTGGTAGTAGCGGCCCACCTGAGACTCCAGGGAATTCAGGTCTTTCCATACCTGGATGACTGGCTCCTCACAGCCCCAACAAGGCATCTACTTTGTTCATGCAGGGACTATTTTCTCGGTCTGGCTCCACTATTAGGATTAACCATCAACATGACCAAATGCTCTCTCATCCCTACACAGATGCTGGATTTTATAGGGGCAAGACTGGATTCCAGACAGATGCTTGCGTTCTTGACTCCAGAGTCGGCTTCGGAACCTGATGTTGCACATGCAGGCCATTCTTCAACTGCAAACTCCTTCGGCGGAATTGATTCTGAGGGCCCTAGGATCTATGGTGGCTGCAATCCCTCTGCTGCCATTGGCCCGGTTGAACATGAGGGTTCTACAGTGGACCCTCCAGGTACAATGGTCCCTGTCTCACAACCCTCTGTCTCACCCCATTTCCTTAAGCAAGGTTTGCAGAAAATTGCTCCTGTGGTGGCTCCAGTCTCCCAACCTCCACATGGGACGTCCCTTCTCACTACCTCCACCAGTCGACACAGTGACCACGGACGCTTCTCGCCTGGGGTGGGGGGGGCATTTTTCAGGCAGGACAGTCCAAGGCACATGGAACGACGTACAGACCTCTTTGCATATCAACGTCCTAGAAATGAGAGCGGTGCTTTTGACGTTGCAGGCACTACACGACTCTCTTCCGGTAGGGACAATTGCGGTACAGACAGACAACATGTCGGTAGTCTGGTACATCAACAAACAGGGGGGAACCAGGTTTTACCCCCTTTGCCGCGAGGCCATGAGAGTGTGGGAATGGGCGATTTCCACCAACCGCTTTCTCATAGCAACGCACATTCTGGGACGGTCCAACATTCTAGCGGACAGGCTCAGTCGTACTATCCTGACTCCTTACGAGTGGTCTCTCAACCACCAAGTCGCAGAGCAAGTATTTGCCCGATGGGGGAAACCTTGTTGCGATCTTTTTGCCTCTCCTTCAAACACGAAATGCAATGATTACTTCGCTCTGATCCCCCCTCCGGGGGAGTCCCCGAGAGACTCTCTAGTTCATGCTTGGCCTCCCGGTCTGCTTTATGCTTACCCTCCTCTTCCCCTGATGTTGAAATTATTACAGAAAGCCAGGCAGCTGGGGAGCAAAATGATCCTCATTGCCCCATTCTGGCCTCGTCAGACGTGGTTCCCTTACCTATGGTCTCACCTAGTGTATCCACCATGGATTCTGGATCCCATTCCGGATCTCATCTCTCATCCTCTCGGTCTTCCGACCCTGAACCTGGTCAACCTCAAGCTGACGGCTTGGTTGCTCCAGTTCCACTTCTCATAAGGACTCCCGGGATCTCATCACCGGTCAAAGCCATTCTTGTAGCAGCTCACAAGCCTTCTACCAGGAAGGTTTATCGGAGTAAGTGGAAACGCTTCACCATTTGGGCAGAACGTCGTTTAGACCCTCTTACAGCCCCGATATCATCTATTCTAGATTTTCTAACCTCTCTCTTTCACCAGGGGGCTAGTTCTTCCACAGTCAAGGTACAACTGGCAGCAATCTCATACTACCATGTGGGGCAAGAGTCTGGCCCTCTTATCACTTCCAAACTGTGTAAGACCTTCCTCAAGGGTACCTTCCTCCTTAGGCCTCCAGTTAAAGAGGTGGTACCTCCATGGGATTTATCCTTAGTCTTGCAGGCCTTGACTGGTCCCCCAGTCGAACCGGCGGCCACTGTTGATCTCAAATTTCTCTCTTGGAAGACAGCCTTTTTGGTGGCCGTAACTTCAGCCAAAAGGGTATCGGAATTGCAAGCCCTTTGTGTCAAACCACCATATCTGGTTTTTCACCCGGATAGGGTTTACCTCAGAATCAACCCGTCCTTTCTACCTAAGGTATCTTCAGAAGCGAACATCAATCAATCCATCAATCTCCCAGTGTTTTTCCCCAACTTTCATAACAAAGGAGAGTACAAGCTACATTCCTTGGACGTACACAGACAACTACGTTTTTATATCCATAGAACTGCTGATCATAG